>NC_141377.1:7387466-7982466 GCF_017979445.1 Akebia trifoliata | reverse complement strand
AAACCTATGGTATTGACTACCTAGAAACTTTTGCCCAAGTTGCGAAGATGAACATTGTTAGAATCTTGTTGTCTCTAGCAGTTAATTATGGACTTACAGCAGTTTGATGTCAAGAAAGCTTTTGGCATGGAAAGCTAGAGGAAGAAATTTATATGGAAGTCCCACCAGGTTATGAGCATAATTTGGCTGCTAATACTGTGTGTAAGCTGAAAAAAGCCTTGTACGATCTTAAACAATTGCCACAGGCATGGTTTGGAAGGTTTACAAGAGTTATGATGGCCATGGGATATAGATAGAGCTAAGAGGATCATACATTGTTCATTAAACACTCACCTTCAGGGGAAGTCACAGCCCTCTTGGTATATGTCGATGATATAATAGTGATAGGGGATGATGATAAGGAGCGACAGATTTTGAGTTAGTGTTTGGCTAAGGAGTTTGAGATCAAGGCATTAGAGAGGTTGAAATATTTTCTTGGATCAAGGTGGCTCACTTTGGACATGGAATTTTTATATCTCTGTAGAAGTATGTTACGAATCTCCTCAAAGAAACCAGCACGACAACGTGCAAACCAGCAAGTACTCCAATAGATCCTAACCTTAGAGTTGGAAATGCAAAGGAGGATGTTGCAGTAGATAGAGAAATGTATCAACGCCTAGTAGGAAGACTCATTTATCTCTCACACACAACTGGATATAGCTTATGCAGTGAGTGTAATTAGTCAATTTATGCATGGCCCGAGGAAGTCCATCTGCAAGTAGCTCATCGAGTGTTATAATACATCAAAGGGACACTAGGAAAAGGTATTCTATTTAAAAGGAATGGAGGCTTAGTTCTTGAGGCATACACGAATGCCGATTATGCTGGGTCGATTGTTGGCAAGAGGTCGACCTCTGGATATTGTACCTTTCTTGGTGGAAATCTTGTGACGTGGAGGAGTAAGAAACAAAATATGGTGGCTCGGTCTAGAGCGGAGGCAAAATTCCAAACAATGGCTCAAGGTGTATGTGAACTACTTTTGTTGAAGATTATCTTAGAAGACATGAAGATTAAGTAGGATGGTCCGATCAGACTCTATTGTGATAATAAGTCCACAATCAACATAGCTCATAATCCGGTACAGCATGATCAAACAAAGCACATCGAAAATGATCGACATTTCATCAAAGAAAAGTTGGAGAGCGGATTGATTTGTACACCATATGTGTCTACACATGGCCAACTTGCTGATGTACTTACCAAGGGGTTAAGTAGCTCAGTGTTTCAAAGTATTGTATCCAAGCTAGGAATGGAAAATACCTATTTACCAGCTTGAGGGGGAGTGTGGGAAAACGTGTTTAATGACTTGTATTCTATAAGTGTATAGTTAGCTATTTTAGGAAATTTTGTAACAGCCTCTATTTCTAGAATCAAGTTGATTTGGTTAGTTTCCTATTCTGTTAAAATATCCCATAAATCATGGGATCTGATATTACCTAGTTAGTTTTCCTTTTCTGTTGCTAGTGTTGATGTATATACCTAACATTTTGTGTATTATTCGAATGTATGAAGAAAATTCTTCCACGAAGTGTTTCTCAGTTTGTGTCAATTATCATTGCAATGTTTTAGCTATGCGACTATCATGAGATTAACTTGCTTTCTTCTATTAGTAGATGACATATAGTAGATGCATTTAAACATAGTTAAATATAATCCTTGATTTATGCATCATAGTTTTCATAAATAAAAATTCATTTCACACATCGTATTTTAAAGACACAAAACTTATAAACTAGATCGTTTTCTCACCCATGGGTTAGTCGGTACGTGTTGGGTGACTTTATCGCTCATACCCTTTTTTCCCACCTTTCTGGTTTCCCTATAGAAGACACCTTCTTGGTGGAGGAGTACGCTGAGGAGGAGCCATACTGGGAGTCGAAGCCAGAGCCGTACTACGAACCAAACCCTAATTCAGAAGTTGTGCCTTAAATAGCCATATGTTTGCCACTGCTACAATCTGTTTTCCCCTACCATAGGTCTTTTGTTAGATGTTGGGATGTTTTTTGTTTATTTATGTATATTGTCCTTTGGGACTTACTTGGTTTCTTACTTTTGTTATACCCTATGTACTACTCCTTTGTTATCGTTATGATATGTTATGTCATTGAACATCTATATATGATAGTATCACCCATGCCTTAGATAAAATTCTTGTGTTACAAATTATTAGCTTGTAAAATAATTAATTATTTCTATTGCTAAGTAATTTGAAATTTCTTTGGGTAGAAAGGTCCTTGAGTAACCTCAACTCTCGACCCATACCTTGGGAATCAATGGAGTCCCAGGGCGTGGTATCTAGACTAATAAGTTTTATGTGTTAACGGATCTCTCCCTCGCATAATATTGAGGTTTATACTCAAGTTACGGATTTGAAGCGGGGTTGAATATCCCCCAGTCATGTTGCCAAGTTGACGATAGTCAGATTTGGGGCGTGTTAACCACCTTCTAAAAGAAACTTAGATTTTCATCCCTACACTTTCCTAGAGGTTTTTGAGGCTAGGTTGTAGCACATCTCCCTTGTGACTCTCCCAAAGAACAAAGGGACTCCAAGGTAGTTCGAAGATAGAGTTCCTTGGGAAAACCTAGCACCTCTTTTACCACCGAGATTCGCCTGTTGTCCACATGTTTCACCATGAAGAAATAGCTTTTTCAATGCTTATTTGTTGTCTAAGACCCTCTAATAAGTGTTTAGAAAATCCTTGACCTCTCTTTGTTGCCTTCAAGAAAACGATTAAGTCATCTGCAAAGAGAAGGTGACTTTGAGCTAAAGCCTTTCCTGAACCTACAAATCTTTCAACTTTGCCTATGTTAATCAAGTAATTCAGACCTAAGCTTAAAGCTTCGTCTGCCACAATGAGGAGAGAGTGGATCCCCTTGCCTCCAACAAAAAGTTCCACTCTAGCCTGTTGTACACCTTCTACACATAGATCTTCAAGGCTATATTATTTCCCCTGACCTTCCGGCTACGATCGTCTATAAATTCATGTGCCACAATGTTATATTCATAGATATTCCTCCCTTTAATAAATGCTCCTTGTTCAAGAGATATTAATTTAGGGAGGATCTTGCCAAGACGCTTACCTAAGATCTTGGACAAAATCTTATACAAAAAATTACACAAACTAATGGGTCTGAAATCTGAAAAATTAAGGGGTGCCTCAACCTTTGGAATTAAGGTTATAGTCGTGGTGTTCACCCCCTTTGGAATGACTCCTTGAAAAACTTTGCTACTACTTCTAGCAAGTCTCCTTTTATTACATCCCAAGATTTCAAATATAAGAGCTCTGAGAAGCCATCTGGGCACACTGCACTGTGAGCGTTCATTTATCTGAAAAAGGTTGTTCAATAAGATCTTAGTTTTGTGCCGAAGAGACTTTACTCCTAATCCCATCCAACAAGGCTGGATCGATAAAGGAGGGATCCAAGGTTAATAGCTCATCAAGTTATTGAACTGCTTCTTTTCCAATCTCCTTTTGATCTTCAATAATATCACTGTCAACCTTCCTAATTCTTCTTATGAGATTTCCTTTGGCTCGAACTCTTATTAACATATGAAAAAACTGTGTTCATGTCCCCTTTTTGAAGACAAGACACCCTAGATTTTTGCCCCCTCAAAGACTCTTCATTGCTTGCCCGATTAGAATAGTCTTTTTTTTTTCTTTTTGGCATTCCAAGTACACCTCCAAATTCCAACTCTGAGAAGCCAACAAATCCTCACAATCCTAAACTTTCTCTTATGTTGCGTGTAATTTTTTATGAACATCCCCAACAATTTCCTTATTCCAGGTCTTTAAGGCCTCACTTAGCTTTCTGAGCTTCCAAGAAAACCGAAAAAAACAGAGACCCTTTCATTCTATCATTCCAAGAATCTTGCATCAACATCAAAAAATCATATCTACCCAAAAATCCAAGAATCTGAATTGTCTTGAATCTAAAGGTAATTTTGAGAATTGGACATGAATTAGATAATGATCCGAGGAAATACGGTACATGAGCAATCATAGAAGAATCCCACCAAGTGATTTAGGCAGATGAAACAAAAATTTTCTCCAATCTACCCCTAATATGTTTCCATGTTTGTTGTTGCACCAAGTAAATTTAGAGCCTGAATAACCTACATCAACTAAACCAAAATCCTCCATTGTTTGGGAGCTTCGAAATCCTCCCCCCTTTTCATCTAGGTGAAGAATGGCATTAAAGACCCTTGCCACAAAGAATTTTTCCAACGGATTTAGGTTAGTCTTCAGCTCATCCCAAAAAAGTCTTAGTTCTTGGATCTTGCAAGAGCCTCAGATAATGCAAAGTTTCACCACTTCCTTCACCAAATCCACTTCCAAAATTAAATATTGAGAAGAGCTATGGACTAATTTAACTTTGGAACTCAAGACCAGAGTAATCAGATGGATCAAAAATTCAAGCCTTCCTTATTCCAAAAGGAAGCTTTAGCTTTAAACCTGATGCAGATTTTTTGGAAATTCTTCTACTTCCTCGACATTGATTCTAAAATTGCTGTGAAAATGGGATTTAAAGCCATCTAAATTTTCTCCAAACAAATTTGGGAGGGATTCAAAATCCCTCTAATTTTTCATACTAAACCCAAGAAATAGTTAAGAGTAAATTCTTCACTCTGGTCTTCTTGGGAGAACCCAGATTTGACCGTGATTTTCTTCTTCCGATGCATTTCTTATTCAGTGTGGAACTTCCTATATTAAAGTTATATTCAAGGGCTTTAGCTTCCATCTCAGCAAAAGAGGAATCACCTTTGAACTCTAGAGAGTGGTCTGAACTGATTTTATCCAACTCTGCTGCAACCTCTAGCTAGGTCCTTCAATAAAAAGTACTGGTTCGTATTGAGTACTGACCAGATCCAACAGAGCCGAAAGAGATCCAAATCTGGGTATAAGCCTTTCAAGAGGCAAAGAATCTTCTAACATAATTCGCCTTCCTCAAAATCGTGATTGACACCCAAAGGAGTGATGAACGTTGGCCTCATTAGGAAACATCACAAAACTTAATGGGAAGATCTTCCAACTTTACATTACTCGGAGAATCAGAATCTTCCTTTCCTGCACTGGGTGCAATCTTCTCAGTATCCTTACCTAAAGAAGGGAAGTCCTATATGTGTTCCATGGGATCCTCCTTCGTGATAATTTCTTGAATTGTCGAATTCAATTTTGAATTTGATTTTCCACCCAAACAAGTACCTCCATGTCAAAAACATCCTTAGCCAATGAGGGCTCTCTAGGTAGAAATTTTGGAATATGTTTTGACACATCATCACCTTCTTCGGATATACTTGAAGCAGTCATGGCTTCCTGGGATTTTTTCCCTTTAAGTGGCTAGATGGAAAAAATTCAACATAATATGTCGGAAGTCCAACGTGATTGCATCGCAAGAGCACAATAATTTCCACCCTCGAATAACTTTCCTGATGCGCTCCACCCCAAGCCAAAACTGGTTTGGTCCAAACCTAAGTTTTGCAAATTTTGCTACCAAAGAAAACTTGAATTTCTCATATCCGATCTTCACATCCTCCTCTGAAAAGGATACGGAAGGTTCTCCTAATCCTAACCACAGCGAAGGTTGCTTTAAAGTTCTTCGTGGGAGCCCACCTTCTGGAGGATGTGGATCTCCATCTTTCAAAGTATTTGAACACGATACAACTTCAGTAAAGGATTGTGCTCCCCTTGTGCAGGGTTCTCAGTCGCCATCTCGTAAAGCTGTCCTTTTAGGACTGAGATGTAATTTATTTATTTTCTATTTCGGCCAGCCAAGTACCTTGCCTGGAGCCTCAGCGTCTAAAAAAATTGACATAAATCATAAACCAAATTTGGGCTCAAATTCTTTACATTGAGATTTCTCTAGAATTATGCAAATCACAAACCACATAGTTATTATTTTTATCATCTACCTTAATAAGGAGTGTTTCTAGCAAAACATCATATATTCGATGTTACCTATGCATCATCAATATCATTCAACACCTGAAAGAACATAAATCATAGACCAAATTGAGGGTTGGATCTTTTGATATCATATTTCTTTTAAATAACAGGATAAAAAATGTATACAAACTAACCAAATTAGGTCATTTCTGCAATATTATAACACTAAAAGGGATATTTTGATGAAATAATGAAAAAAAATTTGAAAAAAAACAAATGATCTTTTTCCAAAATCAGGTCACCCAACTACTATGTGGATCTGAGGATATAGCATTGATGCACCTCAAGATGTAAGGCTAAAGGTTATTTATTTGTGTTATTTACTTTGTGCTCTTCGAGGCTAGCCTTGTCTAATAATACAATGTCCCTGTCATAAGGATTATTATTTTAAGACCAATATTAATGGCTTGATATATTTCAAAGACAAAGTATGGAATAGAACAGATTTAACAAAAAAGTTGGATGGGATTTGTTTATAATACGCACGTGCGCGGGGCGGGGGGGGGGGGGGTTGGGTTGTAGGGGATTAGATTGTTCAGCTGTTGCTTTGTTTGTGTCACTTTTTTATTTTCTTTCGCCTCTATCCTTTTGTCTTTCTTTGTGTTTCCCTTGGTAGACATCCTTGGTATTAGCTCTTTTTGTTTGAATACAATCTTTGTACCTATCAAAACAATTGTAAAACTACATATCATCATAATAACTGTTATGGCTAGGAATTTGTGACTAGTGGTGAACACAAAAGAGGCCAAAAAAAAAATGTGCCACATATAATTACTGTGCTATACGAATTTATACGAATAAAGAAATAGGACTGAACATCACTACCACATACAATTACTGTGTTAATTAGTATACAACCTTGACAAAGAAGGTGTCCCAGAGAGTAAAATCTTGTGTTTGACTTTTGTTGCCAAATCAAGGACAGCTTTTATCTGTTATTCAAATAACATGAAAAATATTAAAAAGGAAAAAAAAAATCCAAGAAAATAAAGAATATAAATGAAAATATAGAAATTTAAACATTATATTTAACAGAAAATGCATTTAATGCAAAATCAAATAAACATCATTCAGGGAGAACAAATTAGGTAACGTCATGATCAAGGATCTAACACACGATAAAATAGATTTAATCAAAATAAATGAAATATTTGGACCTGAAAATAGTAGCAATTATAATTGAAAATAGAAAATATTTAACAATATTCAGAAACATGAAATGTGGGGTGAAATGAACAATCTAAGTATCAAGAAAAATAACTATCTCGTATATGAACTTATCAAAAAAAACCAACAAGGGGCTGGTGATGACCAACACCATGCCTCAGGAAGCAGAGGTCTTGAGTTCAAATCACTTCACCCCTTGTTGGCCACCACCCTGGTGCTTTAAAAGGCCAGGTACGCAAAGCACATGCTGGAAGTGATGACGGGCGTGTCCATGGGATTAGTCAGACTAAATCTGGATAACCATGTATCAACAAAAAAAGAATAAAAAATAAAAAACAAAACTCTCATTAATGAGCAGCATATGACATAAGTTTAGAGCTTCAAACTGAAAGAACTATTAGTCTCTTACTTTATTTTGATTGAGTCTTGAAGTTATCAGGTTGTTTATTACGACATTAGTTCACTCATTTTGCTTAATTTTACTGCTTCCATGTGAACCCTCAATATTAAAAAAAAAAAACCCAATATGATTTCAAAAAAAAATCCATTAAATTAAATCTTGAAATTCTTTAACATTTTGGTTTAATTGAAGATGCAAGGAGAGGAATGAGAATAAATTTTGCTCCATTATTATTTTTTTTCTTTTTCCTTTTCCTCATATTTTTCTTTCCAACTTTCAAATTTGTTGCCCAACCAAGGTTGTATCAAATGTGAAGATAACATGCAAGAGTACAATTGCACATCTAAAATGCCTAGATACGAACATATATGCTTGGAAGGGAAAGTACAAGACTCTTCACTTCCTTAACCTAGGACATCGTTGAGGAAACACATCATGGCCAAATATCCAATATGATCCTATTTAGTTTTAGTCTGTAGTTTTTTTAAAGCTATAAATTATTATTTACTCTTTTTTTTGTATAATCTTGCAAAGATTTTACAATAAGATTGTTAATCATGCAAAGTTAGGTTGTTACATATCCTACTTATATGATTTATAGCCAAAAATAAGGAAATTGTTAGGAGTTAAAGAAAAGAAATGGTAAACTAAGATATGAGAATAATATAATTTATTAGTATCCCTGCAGTATTGGCACCAGTTTCAATAGCATACAACAGTGTGCCAATTGACAAGATGTAACGACACTCAACAGGTAAAACCCCAAGTACCATCTGAATACTTTAAAGTAAATCTTTGGAAATGATTGTCACGGAAAGTAGATGCTTGCTTTTGTTTTTTATTTGGAACTCAGCATGCTACAGAAGTGGTTTCATTGCTGTCAACAAAGGATTAAAGCTTCAACAAAATTTTCAACAAGCTTGAGAAGTTTATAGTCTTTTTTGATCCATGAGATCAAACCTATTGTCAGCCACAATCCGCTGACCTACAAAGTAAATAAAAGAAAAAGGCAGGTGCATTCTATACCTCATCTGGCTCTGATGCTTTCTTTGTACATCGTACATGGTGAGATTCATCAACAATCAAAACAGCCCAATCTTGATCTAGAATACTCTCTCGCAGACGTTTAAGCATTGTATATGAGATAACCACAAATTTTGGACATCTTGTTAAATGAGCAGGATTATTTCGATGACCAAAAACTGAAAAGAAGAATTAGAGAAACATGAAGGATTAGAGAAACATCATACATAAGCAGAGCATGTAGAAAAAATGGACAAATTATTGTCAACCATTATCATTGTTTATCAGTAATCAATAATAATTATCATTAGGTGTTTTTAAAAGCTACAGAGTGAGAACAAGCATTTCACTAGCCAAAGCCTTGATATGTAAGTCTCATAAGCATGTATTCTTAAAATAGATAAACAATTAAATTTCCAAAATAAATGAACAATATAAAATCCAATAAAAGAGAAATTTAGGAAAAATCTATATAAAAAAAAAATTATTACGACAATTCAAAAATTCTCAAAAAAAAAATCCAAATTTCGAACTCATACATATCAAAACTTAAATTGAACCGCATTTGAAGTTTCATTCCCAATTTCTCATTCAAAGTTCAATATCCAAATTCCAAACTCATCAAAATCAAACTAAAATGGAACACATTCAAAGTTTCATACTTTTAACTTTTCAGGTTCAGCATAAAGAAAGAAAGAGGGAATAAACATAAAAAAAATAATGGCAGAAAAGCCATTGGCAAATCAATTAGTAGAGATTGGCGATTAAAGATGGATGAGTATGCTAAAGGAAATTTGGGAACGGACTAAATTGGCGATTAAAGAAACTGAAAGCCAATTGATATGGTCTTGGCATGTACAACAAAGACAAATAATAGCACTAGAGTAGTGACAAGGTTCGCTATGGTGTAAGTCTAAGGCTCCAAAAGGGCTTGGGGAGGCCAATAATGATATGTCCAAGGATGGTAAGGAAATATATGAAGACGCGTGCCTTGACTGAAGATAAAATATCATGTTGCTAACTTGTGATACCCAAATAAGGCAAGGATAGAGAACAATATGACATGAGTACAACATTTTCACTTGACATGGAAATACCTAATACAGATTTGATATTCATTTTGAAGTAGCCAGATTAACGTAGTTGTTAGCCCCAATATTTTGTTTACCAAAAAAAAAAAACGTTCGACTCTTGCAACAGGTCATGTTTTTTGTTTAGGGACAATTTACAAGGTTTCCGTTTTTTGTAGATTAGAGGTGGGGGAAAAAATCTTAAGCAAAACAACTAGGCAATTAAACAAGCAATCATCAGCAAATTTGCCGTCTTTACTTAACTCAGAAAAAAGGGAGGGGGGAGATCATTCAAATTTCATGAGCTAAAAGTATATAAACTAGCAGTAACATTTGATGCCAAACACTGTCACTCTAAGAAAAGAACAACCAGTGATGATTCAGAGGTTTTACCAAGATGGATATCCATGGGTGAACAAATAGGAAGCCAGTGCTCTAATTCTTCAGCCCATGTAAATCGCAAAATAGCTGGACAAACAATAAGTATAGGGCCCTCATCCATAAAGCAGGATGCAATCGCAATTGCCTGAAAATAAAGGAATACATACATGAATACCATTCCCATACAAACTTAAAAGATAGCATCCCAAATTACGTAATAGCATTTTTATTATAAATAGAAGTGAGAAATTAGCAACATTTTCATGTTCAAAAAGAGACGAAATATGACATAAAAGACAATATTAAACATTGCACAACAATTTTTTGTTCCATTAAATCCACAAGAAAGCAAAGTACAAAAATAAATAGAAAGTCAACACTCTAATTCTTCTACACATGAAAATTGCTAAATAGATGGACAAACAAGTATAGGCCCTCATTCATAGAGTAGCATGCAATATCAAGTGCCTGAAAATAAAGGAAATAATACATGAATAACAATTCCGTACAAACTTAAGAGATAGCATCTCAATTACATAATAGGACGTTCACCATAAGTAGTAGTGAGAAACTAGCAATATTTGCATGTTCAAAAAAGAAAAGAAAAAAACCAGAAAATAATCCTAAGTTCTTAGCATTACATAACATTTTTTTTGTTTTAATTAATCAACAATAAAAGCTAAATACAAAAACAAATAGGAACCTGACATTCTAGTTCATCTACCCATGAAAATTGCAAAATAGTTGGACAAACAGCATGCAATTGCATGAAAATAAAGGAATCTATACATGAATAAAATTTCATAAAAACTCAAGACAAAATCTCAATTCCGTAATAGCACGTCCACTATAAATAATAGTGACAAACTAACATTCGCATGTTCAAAAATAAACTAAATATGACATAAAGATCATCTTAACATTGCATAACAATTCTACTGTAAAAAAATGAACAAAAAAAGGCAAAGTACTAAGATTTACATCAAGTGAATACATTCCCAAATTTAAAAAAGAAATAAATAAATTGATATCCCTTAGTAAATACATGTTGCACACTTACAATAAAGACACTAAAGAAATTGAGGTCACTGTATCTCTGCTCAACATATAAAAAAGATGAAGAAAATCCATCATTATTTTTTGGATAGGTATAGCATTAGTGGTTAGCAGATGAAGTTGGGTTCAAGGGTGGTTTGAACCTAGGATGTGGGAACAACACTCCACATGTCTTACCACTCAGCTAAGTTCGCTAAAAGGTACCCTTCGTGATTCTGCATAAATAACACATCAGTATGAGTTAAAAATTGTTTATCAACTCAAAATTGATAGGTCATACTAGTGATTTAAAGTTCTGATCGAGAAGCATTGATATATGTAAATCATTTCCCTATCAAGGTTCCAAAATAATACTATCATGGAATTTGAAGAGGTCTTCTCTAAGGACTTCTTGGGTAGATGGGATAGGTTTGTTGCATTTTTGTGAGTAGTTTGTTGTTTGGCATCCAATTGCTTTAGTTGGTCATCACGGCCTGCCTTTATCACTTACACTCTAATAAATTTTATTTATCAAAAAGAAATATATATGTCAAGACAACAGAAACAAAAATGACAACATACAAAACCAACAACAGTTATAATTATCTTTATAGAAACTATAATGGCTCTTTTATTGCGGCAAAACATGTTACATGCAAGCAGAAAAATTGTTTATCAATGTTATATTTTTCTCCCAATCTCTCCTTCTTCCCTCATGGTTTTTTAAAATGAATCACACTTACTCTATTTGGTGAGAAAAAAGAGCACAATGAGTATTGATACTTTAAGCAACACATACCAGCCTCCTCTTTAAGATTTCCAAAATCCATCTTCTAGTTTAGAAGGTTTATTGATCCACTAATAAGCCAGTGTGATATCCTGAAAAATAAATGATGATAATATATGCATAACTACCTTTCTATTCTTATTCTCCTTTCTCGCAAGGGGTAAATTGATAATTTCATCCCAGGCACAGTGTTGCAAATTTAAGAAGGTCGATATTAGAAAGATGATAATCCCTTCGTAAGGGTTGGATGAACCCACGAACCCAAGAAGTTATAATTTAGCCAGAAATTAGAAACCTAAATCACCAGTGATGTGACTTCATTTCAACTTTGATAGTTTATACATTCAGGCACACAATTGTCAAAATTTTGCATCGGCCAAAAAATGAAAGTTGTTAAAAACAAGATTTTACACCTTAAATCAAGTTTCCTAAAGTTTAGAAGACAAAAAAAATTGGACAACCCTTTTCACATTTTCGATGTTTTCTTCGTATTCTGCATGATCTGCTTAGAGAGTCTAAAGTTCTGCAATGAAATGTTATATAACTATATTTTTAAAATAATTGGATATCTGGACTCTATTGGCAAGTCCCAACGGTTAAAAGTTGAGAAATTTTTGAAAAACAAAATGGGAATTTTGATCATTTCAGTCAAAGTTCGAAGGGATGAACTTTTCAGCAAGTAGGGGGGCTTCCCAAAAGTTTAATTCAAATATAGTTGATTGTTGAAGAGAGAGAAAGGGGGGATGTATCACTTTTTGAGGAGTTGTTTGACTCCAAACTCTATAGAATCACTAGATTTGAGAATATCACTCCACCACTGGTCACTCTCCTATTGGCTGCTTTTTCTCTCACACCTAACTTCCTTATATAGAAGGCAATCTCCCAATTGTTAGACTTGGTCAACTAATTCTAGATAACCAAAAAGATCATGCCACACCATAAAAAGGAATCTACAGCGGAAGGTTGATTGAAATCAAGGGCCAGGAACAAATTAGCATGCAATTAGGGTGTCAAAACGCAAAAGCCATATAAGGGTGGGCGTTGGCACCTAGGGAAGCTGTAAACATCCTCCCCACCTTTTTTCCATCTAATTTTTCTCTATCACACAACCACACATCTATTAAAGTACCCTAAAAACTAAGAAGTAGCTCATAGAGACTCCGTCAGGCTTTGGCAAAGAAAAGAGAATTATCTGTGAGGTCGAACTCTACAACATATCTCAAACCCGGCCAATTTACACACTCTTCACTTTTCAGACAGGTGCAATCTATGTCTTTTCCTTCAACTTTCTACTATAATGACTATATCTAGAATGAAAATGATCGTATAGGTCATTGTATGAGACAATTTTCATGATTTCATGTTTTCAATTGAATATAAATGTGACTATGATGACCTTATTATATGACTGCACTTGGCATGACGGATTATGAAAAAACTCTTGTATTTGCAAGAAAGAGTCGGACTATGCGTGGGTGCAAACCCTAAAGTCCCCAGGAAGGCCCCATGCTATGTGGGTGTGAGATATAATTAATATATTAGGACTTCATTACATGTACTTTCATAAATACATGTTTTTATAATGCTTTACATTGATTTCCGATGCAATACGATGATGCCTAACCTAAAATGATGAAATTGAACCATAATTAAATCAAATAAATGATTCAAACATAAATCTAAGCTTATCCAACTCCATATGATACGCAATTCAAGTGCAAATCCTAAAAGCAATCACAATCCCAAAAAGAAAATCTAGAGTTACAATGAAGGGATGCCAAGGAAGATTGAACTTCCATTAGCTTGGGACTTCAATCCAACACTCAATTAAGAGTTTAACAAACTCCAAAGGATTTCAAGATGGTTCTAAGTTCAAAATAGTTCCCAAGTTATGGTAATGTAATAAGGAAGTAAATGTTTGCAAAACAAGAATAACCAAAGAAATTCAGCAACTTTCAAGTTCAAAAATCATGTAAAATTAATGAAACAAGACTTAATAATATGAAAATTGGCTAGTGTTATGTTAAGTAGGGTTAATCTAGGTTAATTGGGCAGGAAGAAAAGGCTTATCAAGGTGCATGGGGTTAAAGATGGGTGTTCGGTTTGGTCAAGGTTATTGTATATAAATGTACGACAGGGTTTTGGTCTTTTGGTTGACTTGATTAGAGTTTTGAAGCTTGAAAGAGGTACAGTTAGGGTATAGAAGACGTGGAAGAACAGTGCAGGACTTCTAAAATGGGCAATAGCAATATGGAGCAGTTATGGTGATTCAAGGAGGATTGGATAGCAGCAGGGTGAGTTTTAGAAGGGGTTCGATTGCTAATTTTAAGATTACAAGAAGTGATACTGCAGTTGGGGGTTATTTGGAAAGGTTCAAACTATTGAAAACTAGGGTTAGAATAGGGTTTTGGCAAGCTTCTGCTGGTGTAGAGATGCTAGGGTATGGTTGAAAACCCAAAAAAAAAAAAAAAAAAAAAAAAGGAGAAAGAAAGAAAGAAGAAGAAGAAGAGGAGATGGAGAGATGTGATAAAGAAAAATAGGTGATCTCTTACCTTGGAATCATACTGAAGGTCGTTGATCGAGTTTTTTGGCTTCATACCAAGGCAATCATGGCTTTACACCATGGACTCTACTCACAAGAGCTTTAGAACCTGTAATTTCTATAATCACATTCATTCATTTATTAGAGGAATGATACAGCACTAAACATCTATTTATGAAGTTCTCTAAGACCTAATCTAATCTCAATCATCCAACTAACATAACAAGATCTAATGGTTGTAAACAAAACTTAAAACATCTTAAATATAACAAAATCAAATAACCCATCTATTTCCCAATCCCGTAACTTTATTTCCCTTGAATTTTCAGCCTACGAAAACTCACTAAAAAGACATGATAAAAATGCAAAACTAACCGCAAACACCTATACTAAGACCATGGACTAATAAAACATAAAAAATAAGTCCGAATGGTAATTCTAATTACTATAATAGACTCTCCTAAAAATAAAACATAAAATCTAACTAATAGCCCAACAGAAAATTTTCATGGTCTCGAATGTCTTTGTCAATTTTATTATGAGGTATCATTATTATATAAATTAAATTATTGGTAAGTGATGGAATGCCTATTGGGATTTATTCTCATGATTTTTTTAAACATTTTTCAGAGGTGCTTAATGAGGATGCGATTGAATCAAGTTTTAGATGGATCGATCCTTTATTTCGAGTGATTATTTAAATAGTAAGTAGGTTTTTTATTTTTTTATTTTTATTTTTTTGTAGGTAAAAGCAAATTTCATTAAAGGTGGTCAAGATGACCAACGAGAAGATACAAAAAGAAAGCCAAGATACAATCAAGATAAACTACAAACCCAATCCCACCTCCCCATAAAGTCTTCAAAGAAAACACCTTTAAGCTCATTGAAGATTTTGCACCAAAAGAAAAGAAAACCCTTAATTGAAACAATGGTGTTCTCAAAAGAATCTTCCTTTCCCTCAAAAACCTGGCGGTTCCTTTCTTTCCAAACACTCCAACAAATGGCAAAAGGTGTAAGAATGGAAAAAGTCCATTACCGAGGAGGAAAGCAACACAAAACACCAAAAAGGACAAGGAAGTACACCCAAATATCTCAAACAAACGAGCTATGTAGTAATAGGTGTCTTGCCGACTCTCCATCTTGCTTGCACATGAAGCAAAAATTAGGAGTACAAAAGCCGCTTTGAATGAGCCCATCCAAAGTGAGAATACTATCATGCGCATCAGTACAAATAAAGAAAGCGATTTTAGACGAAACCTTGGGTCCCGAAATAGCACTAGTTGGAAACCTCCTCTCATATTCTTCATCCTCATATTGGAGTGATCTATAAAAAGATTTCACTGAGAACAGCCCATCTTTAGTAACACTCTAAACACTAGTATCAGGTAACCTAGTTAATTTGGGCCATAACATCTACAACAGTACTAAGAGGAGAAACAGAAGAAATAAAAGCAAGAAAACTCCGATAAGAATGTGAGAGAGCAAAATCAGATATATAATTAGAAATGAGATAAGTACAAGTGTGTTTACCCTTGCAAGTGCCGATAAGATGATCATCACAAGGGACAATAGGAGGAGGAGTTGGAGGCGAGGAAACGAGCTGGTCTGACATAAAAGTGATGGTAGTATTGCGTGGCTGCTAAGGGTAAACCTGCAATGAAGGAGGTGACGAGATAACAGGGGGTGGAAAAAGAGGAACATGCATGGGAAAAGGGATCATCATCAGGGGAATCTAAAGGAAACCACTCGGACTGAATGCCAACTAACCCATTGTAGTATGAGGTATGCCCAAAAGAGGAAACATCCTGAGAAATGAAATGCCTTCGAGAAGGAGAATGATAACAGTGGTATCTTTTCTGGGTAGAGGAATAACCCAAAAAAATACATTTTACAGCCCTTAAGTTAAGTTTAGTACGAGCTTGGTCAAGAATTTGAACAAAATAGACGCACCCAAACACGCACAAAGGAAGTGGAAACAAAAGACGATCCAGATGGAGCTAAGAGAAGGGCGTGGAAAACTAAAGAACCCAAGAGGGGATCCGATTAATAATGTAAACAACAGTAATAATTGCATCGGCCCAGTAGGATAGTGGCACGTTCATGTCAATAGAGAGGGCACGGGCTAACTCTAGAATATGGTGACGTTTCCTTTCTGATCGACCATTCTGTTGAGGAGTCTTAAACATTGGACATTTGATGTTCAATGCTAGACTCTAAACAAATCTTTAATACCTCACTAGAAGTGTACTCAGTACCATGATCAGAACGGAAAGTCTTGACGGTACGACCAAAATAGGTATGAACCATAACAAGAAATTGTTAGAAAATCCCATATACTTCACTCTTGTGTTTCATAAGATAGACCCAAGTGGTACGACTATGGTCATCAATGAACAAAACAAAATAGCAAAAATCGAGAGTGGATATGACAAGGGAAAGACCCAAATATCAGAGTGAATTAGGTCAAATATAACGGTGTAATGGTATTCATACTAATAGGATAATGAGAACGCACATGTTTAGCTAATTGACAAGAATCACACGAAAAATCAAGTAAATTATTATTATTAAATAAATAAGGGAACATGTATTTCAAATATCCAAAGGAAATATGGCCTAAGCGCAAGTGCCAACGCATTACAAGTGCCTTATTAGACTGACTACTACTACTAAGTTGAGAAATAAAATAAGTGATAAGTAAGGTAGGTGTGTCCAACAGATATAAGCTATTCACTTCACATCCAATGTCAATTGTCCTCTTCGATTCCAGATCCTAAAAGATACAATAAGAAGGGTAAAAGATTACTCTGTAATTCAAATGTTTGGTAATGCTACTAACAGATAGAAGGTTAGCAGTAAATTGAGGAACATGTAATGTATTACTTAAGGATAAAAAAGGTGTAACAGAACAATGACATTGACCAACAATAGAAGATAAATAATCATCAACAAGGCGAACCTTGCGATAACCATAGCAAACACTATAGATTTTGAACAGGGGGGACGTATCGGTCATGTTATTTCAGACACCAGAATCAATGATCCATGGTGAGGAAGTGGTGGAAACACCGTGTGCAAATGCAAAGGTACTTGAGTGAGCGAAAGTAGAGACCGGCTGAAATGAAGTCTCCATCTGATTTGAGAATTTCCTAAACTTGTCAAGCTCAACTTGGGACATAGATACTAAATCCGATGAGGAGGTAATAGTAGAAGGGAATGTCTGATCAGTAGTCAACTGAGAGACAACATGAGCTAAGGATCGATCAGACAGTTGACTTTGCTAATTAGAACGACCATAAAGTGCCTAGCAACGGGTCTTCACATGACCCAACTTTCCACAATGATCACACTTATGTCAATGATGTGGAGGCAAAGATTTGTTGGAAGGCCGTGGAAAAGGTATGCGAGTAAGCATAAATGAGTTGTCTCTTAAAAAGTGGGATAGGATAGTTGTACGATGACTCTCATCAGCTAAGACATAAGAATACGCAATCTGTAGAGACGGAAAAGGATCTATACCTAATAAATGAATTTTCGTATACTCAAACTCATCCTGGAGTCTGGCTAAAAACTGAAAAACTTGATTCCTATCCAAAATCGACGCATATAATGACTCATCAACAGAGTCCTTCCAAGCATAGGACGAAGAGTAGAAGGTCAACTCTTCCCACCGAACACGTAGTTGTGATATATAGGTGATGACTGAAGAGTCACCTTACGAAAAACGGGAAATCTCACGCTCTAAGTTAAAGATCCGGACATTATTTTGACGTTGCAAGTAGATAGTCTTTACGGAATCCCATATCTATTTTGCGGTCTTGGAGAACATGAAACCAGCCACAATGTGTGGTTGCATAAATGTAACTAGCCAAGAACGGATCATAGTCATTAGCAAACCACTGGAGATAAGTAGTGTCAGTCGGTGCTAATTATTTATCCACCCCTGTGAGGTAACCGATCTTCCTTTTTCACTAATAAACATTTCAACCGATCAAGCCCAAAGAAGGTAATTAGGACCATCTAATTTCACGGTGGTAATTTGGATGCCTGGAAATCGATCGAATGAAAAGAAAAACTTTTCGATCCATCACTATTACCGATGATCAAGAAAGACGACATCTTGGAGGCCAACAAAAGATTTTATGTGTTTTGGTTTGAAAGGAGGTCAAATAAGAAGCAGCCCTGCGGCTACTGTAATCCTCAAACAACAAGGTTGTTATAATCGCAGCCTCCAAACAACAGATTTGTTGTCATTGCAACCCTCAAACAGCAAGTTGTTGTGATCGCAGCCTCCAAACAATGAGTCGCAGCGATCGCAGCCTCCAAACAAAAGGTCTATAGTGATCGCAACCTCCAAACAATGAGTCTACAATGATCACAGGCCCCAAACAACACCTCTGATCTTGTCGTAGGTCCTAAACAGTACTTCTGCTATGCTCGCAGGCCCCAAACAGCACCTCTGCTGTTGTCGTAGGTCCCAAACAGACCTCTGTTATTGTCGTAGGTCACGTAGGTGTCAAACAACCAAGGGACTATTGTCGCAGGTCTCTAAGGATGGTCCAATGGCCATTGTTTGGCTAAACAGCCACCAAAAAAATAACAACTCTGTTGTTGCCTTAGGCTACAGTGTATTCTATCGCATGGTGCGATAAAAAACTCCCGTAGAGGTGATATTTGAATCTAAAGACTAGAGATGTTGAAGATGGATGTAAGGGAGGAAAGGGACGATGGAGTTTGTAGCAAGAAATAAGAGGTCGATGGAGGTAGAAGGGGTCGATAGGGGTAGGCTCTGATACCAAATTGAATTGAGAGAAATCTAACTTCTATATTAATTACAAAACATTAATTAGGCTTTAAAGAGATTACAAAGTCTAATAAGTGGAAAAGGCAAAAAAGACCAAAAGGCATAAAATACTAAATAAAAATAGTTATTCAACAAGATCAAATATCAAGATTCAATAATCAAGATCAAGAATCTATATGCTTGGACTTGAGGTATTTATCCAATTATTTTACTTACTTTTTTGTTTGACATTTGAAGAACATAGCTTCTTCATCGGCCAACTCTTCCCTAAGGCCCAAATCGAATGACCCCAGTTGGAAATACAGTCATGACCATAGTGCCACCGAAAAAAATCAAGTGGTGTATGAATTGTGTAGCTACGTAAGGCAAGGAGGAATCGCACGCCACAAATAAGACCTTCCTCACATGTCGGGGTTAAATGCTAGGGCATGCTCAAAAATCAATCTCGAAATAAAATGGGAAATAATGGAATATTTAGACAAGACCTCTAGGAAAAAACAAGATGATGTTGCCACATTAGGAAATTACATGCAGGGTGGAGGTAGTAGTAGGATTGATGAGGATGACAACATTTATGTACATGATACTCCCCCTACAACCACATCGACAGGGAGTTTTAGACCACCTATTGCATCATCAAGAAGAGCATGTAAAATAACTTGTGGAGGTCCACTAAATAGATGGTGTAGGCCATATCCCGAAGATATGGTTAGCCAAAGAGAAAAGGTAAAAAGCCCTGCACAAACCACAATCAAGAGTTGTGTAAAGGATAGAAAAACTATTATCCAATACATAGCAAAATGACTTTACCAGGCGGGTATTACCTTTAATACTGTTGAATTAAAAAGTTTTAATGTCATGGTTGAAACCATTGGACAATTTGGACTAAGACTTAAGGCACCATCTTACCATGAAATTAGAGAGCCTTATCTAAAGAAAAAAGTAGAGTTCACTCAAGGTTTCCTCAATGAATATCGAGAGAAATTGAAAACCTATGGGTGAACCTTAATGCCCAATGGATGGACTGATAGATCTACCCAAACATTAATTAACTTTCGTTAATTGTCCGACTAAAACTATGTTTCTTAAATTTGTCGATGCATAGGCCTATTACGACACGGTTGAATATCTTTTTAAATTACTAGATGGTGTAATTGATGAAATTGAAGAAGAAAATGTTGTCCAAGTGGCCACGAACAATGCAACTACTCATGTGGTTGTGGGTGGCTTGTTAATGAACAAGAGACCTCATTTGTATTGGTCGCCTTGTGCGACACATTGTATTGATCTTATTTTAGCAAACATTGGTAAGTTACATATTAAAATTATTGTTAGAACTAAAAAAATTATTGTTTTCATATATAAGCATGCTCTATTGTTTTTTTGTTATCGATAGCATGCTTTATTGTTGCAAAGAATAAGAAAAAAATATTAGTGAAAACTTTCTTAGACCTGCTATTACCCGTTTGCAACGGCTTTTTTGACACTACAAAGCTTATATGGAAAAAAAATGAATTTAGAAACTTTGTAGTGTAAGCCAATTGGAATAATGGGCCTTGGTCAAAAAAGAATGAAGAAAACTAATTGTCTAAATCATTTTTTCTCAAAACTTTTGGACTAATGTGTGTAAGGCCTTAAGAAATGTCGAACCAATAATTATTGTCCTAAGATTGGTGGATGGTGATGAAAAACCACCAATGGGTTACATTTATGATTATATAAAAAAGGCTAAATTAAAAATAATGGAAAATCATGCATTTAGATAAAAGAGTTATAAACCTATAATTGACATTATATACAAGAGATGGAGGGAACCAAATTTCGTTTACCGTGTATTCGGCTACGTACATTCTCAATCCAACCGTGTACTTTCAAGCCATTGATCGTGATGAAATAGATTTGACACACATGATTGGGTCCCTTGATGTTTTGAAATGAATGATTCCAACAAGAAATAAACAAAACAAGATATCATCACAATTGGATCAATACAAGAACAGTGAAGGAATCTTCAAGAGGGAAATCGTCATCAGACACAAAACAACAAAAACTCCAAGTAAGAATAATATTAAATATTTAATGGTTTATTTAGATTCACTCAGGTTTTCAAATTCCAATTACTAAAATATCTTTTAATTAAATATGATAGCTGATTGCTGGGCACAATATGAAATGAATCCAATTTCAAAGGATTCAAGTTTGAAGAAATTGGCCATATGAATTCTTGACCTAACGTGTTCTGCATCCAAATGTGAGCGCAATTAGAATACATTCGAGATGGTAAATTTTATTTTAATATATATTTTAAATTTTAAATTCTTATTTTATTTTCTTAATATAACAAGTAACAACTTTTTAATTGATGAGTGTTTATCTGAATCAAAATAACAGATTCACACCAAGAAGAAGAATCGTCTTGAGCACAAAAAGCTCAATAACTTGGTCTTCGTACAATACAATCAAAAATTGCGAGAAAGATTCTTACAGCAAATGGAGCAACCGGGGTTCTACGACCCCATCTCCCTTGATGAGCTTAATGGAGATCATCCATGGATTTCTGATGGAAGAGCCAATATTCGAAGGAGAAAATCTCATTTGGGCACAAATTAAAGAAGTTGATTTTGCATCGGCACCCGAGGAAAGTACAAACCAAAGAAGAAGAGGTGGTCAATCGAGTCAACAACTACTTGACGACAAAAACGAAACACAAGAAGAGGAAGACGAAGGTCAAGAACCTTTGGATGTGGATGAAGTTTTGGAAAAATCAGATGAAGATGAAACTGATGAAGATGAAACTGAAGAAGATGAAGAATACATTGAAGAAGGTGATGATTTGGCAACGATGGGAGTGACGACAACAACAACAACAATGAAGGTGGTGATGCCGGAGATATACCACAATGGATTAGGGATGGTTGGTGAAGTATATGGCGGGTTATCATCAAAACTAGTTGTTCACTTGTTTTGTACTTTGAATATTTTCAATTTCTATGTGTATAAGTTGTATTAGATATTTTATATTTGGATTGATGTTTCATTCTTGAGTTTTTTGGTATCTATGTAATTTTGGACAACGTTTCTAAGTTAATCACTATATATTTTGGTGTTTCTCAACTTTTTCTGATTTTTTAAGTTGTTGCATATGCAACCTAGCATATGAAATCGCATATGCTATTTGAAAACACTGCTCCCAGTCATTGAAAGCTCTTCTGAAGCCAAAATCCCATGTGAGGGTACCTAGAGATTGGAGATAGAGAGACCATTCTTCAAGGGCAAGTCAAATAAATGGGGAAATCTATTGTTTAGAGTCGCCTCCCCGCACCAAAGAGTTTCCCAAAAGCGAACCCTCCCCCCCCCCCCTCCAATTTCCAATGGAAAAGCAAATCCTAGGCCGAAAGAAGGGCAATACTTGAAGTGTCCCTCCACACCCTACATCCATAAGAACCCCTTCTCGACCCACTCTCCCAACCAAAACTACTTTTCCCCAACTTCGCGGCCACGACCTTCTCCATAGTTGCTCCAACCCAAAGTGCCCCAACCACTTACCCAGCAAGGCTTTGTTCATGATCCCCAATCTTCGATCTCCTAACCCCCCTTTAGACTTAGGAAAGCAAACTTGCTTCCAACGAATGAGATTAAATTTCCTTTTATCCTTTACTCACAACCATTTACCCCAAAAGACCAATCTAATGGGGAAGGTGCAACTATGAATATAAGAGGGTCACAGGTCAAATTGGGGCACTATACGTGAGTATGTGACACCCGAGAGCAAAGCCAAATAACACAAAACTCAACACTCCTCCTCACCCATAAAGGTGAAAATTTCTCTCGAGGAGATTCGAACCCATGACCTATACGAACCTAGCACTCCGATACCATATTGATAACCATTTACCCCAAAAGATCAATCTGATTGAGAAGGTGCAACCGTGCAACTATAGATATAAGAGGATCATGGGTCAAATTGGAGCGCGATACGTGAACACATGACAATCGAGAGTGAAGGAGGATAACACAACACTCAACATCCTTCTCGTTGCACAGAAACCACGAAACAACTTTTCCAGCTTCTTTTCCACGCAACTAAGCATCTTGAACAAAGATAAGTAGTAAACGGGGATGCTAGAAAGAATACTCTTCAGAAGCGTCAACTTACCCCCTTTAAATGGATTGATCCTTTATTTCGAGTGATTATTTAAATAATCAATAGATTTTATTATGGTTTAGTTTCGATGATGAGGACTTGTGTTTTTCATTAAATCTTTTAATATTCTTGATGTATGGAGTTGGGAAGTATGTTCGTTGGTCTAAAGATGCAAATTATTCCCATGTTGAATGTTTGAGAAGAAGAGTTTTTGTGATTGTCCTTTCATTTATGTGTAGTAACTGTAAAAGTGGAACAGATCAATAAAGATGCTAATTTTCAACCTCCTATTCCACTCCAAACGTATTCGTTAAACGTTAAGTTAGAAAGCAAATGAAACGAACATTCTATGTTGGGTCAGATCATCCCAACCCGAGCTGTGGTTGATTTTACATGTATTTTTTAAGTTCGATGTTTAAATCTAAATTTTTTCACTCCTCAAGAATGAGTTGGATTTCATCTCATTTTTCTCCGAGATGAAATCAGAATTAGAAAAAGTGTAAAACATATGAAATGTAGCCCTTTCTGTCCACTTTATGGAAAAAATACGGATTTCTAAAATTCCAAGTGGTTTGGTCACAGCAGTCATTCTACATTTCTACCCAAATGCGACGAATCTGAAATATAATTTACAGCATGCTCTATTATACTTGTAACATTTTTCCCTCAAAAGTTTTCCTAAAAACATTATTGTGAAACCTACACCATTTTTTTAAAAAAATTCCTTTCTAATAAGGTATAATAAGCTTATCTTCCATCAAAGAAAGTACATATTAAAAAAAATTCTTTGAAATGGCTCCATTTTGCACCACATCTCTCGGATTTTAACAAATGGATTTAACTCAATAAATGGCTTCGAATGCGCTTAGTTTTCTAATGAATGTGTTAAAACATGGTGGTACACCAAATATTGTTGAGTATCATCTAAAATTTTAAAACTTGAACCATTGTCTTTTATGGCCAAAATTGCTATTGAATGCTATTTTTCCCCCCATTTATTTACAATCAGATTTCAGCTCATGTGTTGACTTAGGGTATTTCGGTGGGATCGTGGACACCTGAAATCTAGGACGTCACACCCTAACCTCAAGAATCATTGGCAATGCTCATCATCTTCCCTTTGTATATCTCTATTCTTGTCATTCTACTTCAAACTTAATTTGTGTCTTTCCATTTCTTCTTTCTTTTAATTTTCATCCTTTTCTCTTATATTTCCATCTTGGCCCAAAAGACGCCTAGTTGGCTAGAGCTCAAATGGCTGAGAGCAATCTCTACTTCTCTCTTTCTACTTCAAACTTATTATATATGCTCTTCTTCTCTCTTCCAATTTCTATCGTGGGCCAAAAGAGGTCTACTTGGCTAAAGTGCAAATGATTGGAAGCAATCTCCAAAACCTCTCTTGACTCAAAGAGCCTCTGAATTCCTAGCGATCACATTAAAGCTCCCTCTTGGCCTAAAGAGTATGAATCCTCAGTGATCAAGCTCCCTACTCGAAGTTCCATTAGCCTTTGAGCCTTCGTGATCAAATTCCTAATGTCTTCCACATATTTTGGTCTAGCCCAAACTGATCTCTCACAAAGAGGCCCATGTCCTTTTTAGTGGACCCATTGACTTGAGTTGACCACATTGTTTCTCCGCCCTGTTGTTTACTTTACTCCTCACTTCTCGTGAGTTGAGTACATCTCATCCTTCTTTTCTTATTTCTATTTTTGAATTGAGTTATTGGCTCATCCCTCTTTATCCAATTTTTTTCTTTATCTCTTCTAAAATTGTAAAGAAGCAATCATCATAAATCAAGGCTACAAATATCAAAAAAAACCAAGGACATCATAGATACAAATGATGTTGATGGGGTATTGAATAAAATGCATTGCAAAAAACTGGACAAGATTCAACGTAACACTGCTAGTGTATCTCGTCACCATGTCATGATTTTAAGGAATATCCAATAAGTGGGTTAGTATCAAGTAGTATTTCTAATTAGGAAAAGTTTAGGTTAAATAGGATTTAATAATAATTTTGACATTATAAAAAATCTCTGTACAAGCAAAAACTTAGGACTTTTTTAACTAATCCAATCTCACTAAAGCTCTATCTTATCAAATTCCATTATGAAAGGACCCCAAGTAGTGACACTTGGAACAATAGACACCCTAAACACACATAAAAGACAGTTATCGGCATGCTAGTCTGACCAAAACATGAGTGACAAAGATACGTAGTCATAGGGCAAATAGACCACAGGTTAACATCAATAACATAAAAGCATTATTGAATCGACAACGAGACGGAAGAGGTTCATGAAGTGCATCCCTTAAAATATTACCTGGATGGTTTTCCCTAGCCCCATTTCATCTGCAATGAGACAGCTTCCACCCCTTCGTAAACCAAATCTGACACCATCAAGTTGAAATGGTAGAAGTGTGTCTACTAAATTCTTTGGCAGCTTCTTCAGCAATGCATCAACAGCATCATCAGACAAATGGTCTGACATGCAAGGCACCCAACGCTCCGCAAAACAAGAATGTGAAAATTTCCGGGCAACACTGAGCGTTCTCCAAGGAATGTCGTGCAATTCAATGCCTTTAAACTTCTTTAAACATTTTAGCACCATATCGTAATCCGTCAGCTTATAAACACAAGCTGTTCCACCAATTTGATTTTGTGTATAGTGCGAAGGAACAACCTATACAAAATGAACATGTTCTTTCAGATAATAATACATGGGTGGCATTAAAATGATTAAATCCCTAATGAGTAAATGAAGAAATTGTATTTCCTAAATATATTGGCAACCTACAACACCAATATGAATTCTTTGCCATAGCTGCATAAGATGACAAACGACAGAGGAGTCCAAGCTAAGATCCTAGATTTCTCATGTTCAATTTAGGGATAGGAAGAACCACCACCTGCTACGGCCATTTCAATAGTGGAGGATGAGAATTCCCAACACCTGCTTGGCACTGGCCACTATGAGACCATGGCCATCATGAGGCCTGACATGTCGGAAAGAGAAGAGTCTTGTTCTCACCCAAGAAGAAGTAATGAAGTCTTTAACTCTTAAGAACTCCTTTACCTTTTAACTTTCATTTTTATGGATACTTCGGTAGAAATAGTAGCACATCTGGGTGCATTTTAGAGTCTTTATTGTAATTTTCCAGAACCATTGTTTGATCCTTTTTGTGTCATGCTGGGCTACAGTGGTATGTTGTTTTAGTTATTTCTCGACTCGTGTACTGTATTCAATTCTCAATGTATCTTAATGATAGTATCATAAGTATTACTAGTACATGTGAAGACACTCAAATTAACAAAAGATAGCTTTAGATAGAATTAAATGTACGAACACGATAAATTCAGCAAATCCCAGATGTACAATGATGATGATGATGATGAACAGCATAAGATGAAGGACTCTCACAGACTTTCACAACAAATGCAAAAGAAAGGGAAGGTCGTCAATTGGGGAAAGTCGTAACGGTATTTCTATTGCAAGCATACACAAACCCAATCAAGTTTATAAAGTTGGTGCTCTCTCAGATACTAATGAGACCCATGCGGTGTTGTTTGGAGCAGTGTTACAAACATCAGGGCATGGGGCAAGGCATTTGGATCTCCAATGCTCTGAAGCGTAAGTGTAAGCCTCACACGAGAAATTTTATACAAATAATATAAATTTTAAAAATATTTATATTCGAAAATTAGGATAATCACTACAATTTAATTTTAAAATTCCAAGTTTCAATCCACCTAATCAAATTCTAATTTTGACTGCATTAAGAACAAATAGTCAACAACAATCATATCCACTACTTTCATAATCAGAAAAATACAATAAGACCCAGTCACTATTTGTCCTTTTTTGCAAGTATCATGTTTATTAATGAAGTTAATGAAAACCAATGGTTGAGGTGACTATTGTAATACATATAAAGCAGAAAATGCACTCAATTAGCCAGCTGACTTACAATTGAACCGCATTGAAAATAACAAGTCTTCAAAAAAATACACCCTTGAAATTCTCAAACAACTTGCATTAAAAAACATATTCCCAAAATGGCGATAGCAATAATTAGTTTCTGAGTCAATTCACTCTTCCTTTCAAAAAATTCAGATGTGCCTCTCCTTTCCCCAAAAAGCACAACTTGACCTAGTGTCCAAGTGGAAGTAAATGCACAAGCATCCTTTCTTTTCCCTAAAAACACGACTTGGCCAACTCTCAAAAAGAAACCTGACTGGGTGAGAGTAACAACTAGAATAGTGAAATAAAGACATGAAATGAGACCATATGACACATGCAACCTTACAATAGATTAGAATATGATCAACTGACTCCTCAAAAAATTTGCACAATTGAAATAAAAAACAGATATTATGACACGATTCATAGGGTTATCAATAGTTGAAATTTTATTTGCAACCACAAACCAAATGAAAATGGGAGTTCAAAAGAAAAAAATTTGCTCCAAGTGGCAGACACAGGAAATGTCTGTGCTATAGATTTATAAAAAGATTTGACCGAGAATATTTTGCCCCTAGCATTAACCCAAACCAACCGGTCCTCCACATTGAGGATATGAATACATTGGAAAATTGCTCCATGACTCCAACAACAAGAGGTAATTCTCAAGGGGAATTCATTAAAGGGATGGAAATTTTAGATTGAGTTTAATTTCAAAAAGAAAAAATACACTGACCCTAGGATGAAATCAAGGATCTCGAGGGTGGTCTCAAGATTGACCAAGAAAAGACTTATGATCAAGTCAATTCAAAGTTCTTGATATACTTGCAAGCACCTGACCAACCAAAACTTAAAACCTCCTTGACCAAGAGTGAGCCTAGTAGAGATTCTATAGATGGATTCAATTGCCATAACCCAATAGAATTTCTACACAGGTTTCCAACAAAGAAGCAAAAGAAGATGAGAAATCTCCAAGTAAATTTCTACACAGCATTTAAGATTTGATAGGTTTTTGGGATGATACTTCAAATTTGAACCATGGTCTTGAAAACACCCGAAGAACCGAGATGACTCATTCAAGTCATCTTTGTTAGGAAATTATTAAATTGGCAATGTTATGTTTCCAAAACTAGTTGAGTCTACTCCTCTTGTCGTTGAAGATAAAACCAAATCTCAAGTAAAAGTAAAACGTGAAGTTGAAGAATTCTTTAAGGCCATTCGATTCCATGAGTATGATGGTAACTAACTTGGAGACCCATTGAACCATAGGTGATTAGAATCTTTAGTTCAAAAGTCCAATTTGGGTTTTAATTTTTAAAGAGAAAAAAAAATAGATTTAACTATACACCGATCAATCGACTACTGGTGTCCGATCAATCGAATTGAGCTAAAAACCAATCGATCAACACTGGTTGGCCGAGCGATCGAATGAAGCTAAAAACTGATCGATCAACCTTCAGCTCACAAAAATTCCTGATTTTAAGAATTTTAGCTCATGTAAAACTCTTTGATTTTTTTCTATAAAAAGGATTTTTGATCTAGGTTTTAAATAGAGATTTTCTCATAACTTAAAGCACGCTAAATACCTTGAGTATTCTGAGAAACCCAAGAATTCTCTCGAACCTATGCTTCCAATCGTATATCTATGAGAGTTTGAGATGATTTAATTAAACAATCAAAACCATATTCATCCTATGATTTTCTCGTGGAAACGAGCTTTGTTGCTAAAAACCTCACCTAGGCCACGCTTTGCCAACCTAGCCCTTACCCACTTTAAGCAGGGTTTCAAAAACTAAGGTTAAAATGGCACTTCTATGAAATAATTTTGTATACATTGTGTTTTAAAGGGTATTTTAATCAATTTTAAAACTTAAGGCGTGTCTCAAATATTTAGCTAAACTTATGAGGTCTGTCTAAGATTTTAAAAAATATAAAAATAAAAATAATAATAATAATATAATAAATATATGAAAAAAACTAGTAGATGGCATGTGCAAATGCACGTGTATTGCAAAATTTAGGATTTATGCATGATAAAAATTATTTTTTTCACTTTCAATGGATAATCTTATATTTTATCATTTAATATATTGTAAAGGTCTTTTTGTAATTTAAAATGTTAACCTAGGCTATTTTGAAGATAACATAATAAAAGGATATTTCTATTATTTAGGAAACAAAAAAACTAACTTGGTTATAGGGGTATGGGATTGTAATTTTATTTAATTTGACAAAGATGACCTTGATAATTATAATAAGTTAGATGTAAAGGTGGGAGCATTTTTGATCTTCCAAATCTTCATGCCCTTCTTTTAGTATTACAACAAAGATTTGTGAAGGGCAAAAAATTACTTCAAGATTTGCAGTTACATCGTTTTCATTTTTCTTCCATTTTAGTCGTGTTGACTTACAAGTTTGCTTAGTAATTGGTTATTTAGTATTATCTTGGTAATGACATTTATATTTCTTTTCTCTTTTTTTGCATGACCTTCACTCTATATGTAAAAAATTAAAATATTACATTTTTGTTGTTGCTTAAGCACCGCCTAGCGCTTTTTGTTGGAATTGAGTGTGCAGTTCATGGATTCAGATTGTGTTGGTGATCGAAACTACAAGAGCGGTTGGTGGAATTAGATCATGAAGTGATACAAAGGGCACGTTGAAGCAAGGTTTAGTAGATCGTGGATTCGAGTCTGGCAACCGTCTTGTGAGTGGGTAACTTTAGTAAATTCATAATTCTATAATGGATCGTTCCAGACGAGGCCTCGTGGACTTTTCTCGAAAGGATCTTTCACGTAAAGTGTCGTGGTTGCATGATTGTTTTATTTATTCATGCGTTTTATTTCTATCTACTAGAGTAGTTAGTTGAACAAATTAATTTAATTGGATTTCCTAATCATCAAATGGATTTCCTAATTTTTTCACTAAATTTTCTACTGATCAATTTTAATTTTTCCTCAGTTTGTAATAGTTCTGGAAAGTTTTTGAATGAAGATAATACAAGCATGGTTTTAAATATTGTCTGAGCGAGTCATCTCAGTATCTTTCTTAAAAAAGCGGTATATTCAATGTGAATTCTCACATTGACTCCAAGATGACTTGTCCAACATTTTGAAAATATCTACCAAGTCAATTCAAGTTTTCAAATTTCCAAATAAAAGTAATACCTATTTCTTTGATAATTTAAAATTTTATTATCAAAATAAAATTATAAACTTGTGGAAAGACATCTTCCAATCCACCTTACTTCATAGAAATTATAATTATATAATTAAATGTATAGAAATTAATAATTATAAACCAAGTCATAGAGTTTATCTAATCCGATGGTGGACAAGACAAGACATAATACCGAGTTTTAAAACCATGATTACAAAATATCATATTCTCAATCTTTCACTAAGTGTGTGTTTGGCAACACTTCTGAAGTTTGAATGGAAGTGGTCCAACATTAAAATTCAGACTTTAGAAGCTCTATTGCGGTTTGTTTCAATTCAAATTTCAGAATTAAGAACCAAAATTTAGAAGTTTTGGTTCAACGATGGGGGGACATTGGATGAAACTTTTGAATTCTAAATTTGTTTTTTATTCCTGAAATTCCCTCCTCAAAACACTGATTTTTATCACTTATCCCTTCGTTATACAAACCCTAAAACCCTTATTTTTAACTTTTCTACCTCTCCTTTCTCTTCTACCTATCCTTCCTCTACAACAGTGTTGTCAAGGTCTCTCCCCTTTTTCTCGTTTCGTGTTCGAAAACCCTATATTTTTCACTCCGAAATTACACAGTAAGATCTCTCTCTATATTTGATCTACCATTTTCATCCATTAACGGACATCTCTTTTTCTTCTAACATTATATGTTTCATGAATGCAATTTCGATTACATGCTTGTAATTTAAAAATCTCTAGGTTTTTTGAGTGTATGGGGTTTAGGTTTTACTGATTTTGATGTTTCAAGAAAAAACAATTGAGATTATTAAGATAGTCATCTTGGTCTTGGACGATTTTTAAAACCATACGATACAATGCCAAGTTAATGATTGCCAGTTGGACTTTAATTTGACCATAGGCAAGCAAGTGGTTCGGTAGGATAATTAGAATCTTATGGATTTTCTCTTTTTTGATGAAATTTTTTCAAGGAGTTTAGAAGTTATTTTTTTTATGACTTTTGAGGGAGGTGGTTAGGTGTGTAGCATTTCAAGTGCTTAGTTATTGGGGTATTTTTGGACGTTTAAATCCTTGTTTGTTCCTGGTTGATCATTTCAACCTCTTTTCTTTATTGCTACAATGAAATTTTCTCATACAAAAATCTAGGTTTCCTTACCCACCATTAATCATCTATGCTTACGTTTACTAGGAGGTGCATTTATGCTAATTTGCCAAAAGTTGTTAAATTTAATATTTGCAATCTACAACTAGAAAATGCATGAATGTTTATTGTTTGAATATTACCTTGTTGGAATATAATTTCTCAAGTATGAATTCAATTTAAAAACAATACTTTTGGGGTGTTTGATTTATTAGAAATCGAAATTAAATGTGTGGATAGTTACATTATGCATAACATGTTATGCTTTTCGGTTAACAATTTATTAGAATTACAAAAGGGTAATATTGTTAAAATGACCATTATGTTTTAAAATTCTGTTTGTAACCAGAAACTTTTAAAAATGACAAACAACTTTTCCAGAACCGGATTTCAGAAAACAGAAATTAGACTTCAGACTTCATAAGTGTTACCAAACATACCCTAAATCCCCTAATTTTCAAAAAAACAACAGAAGTTAAAGCAAACTAGACAGACACAAGAGAGAAATTCATACAAATGAAAGCCAGGAACTGAGCTTCTTCAAGCACTCGGATTCTCCAGGATACGAAGAATCAGGAATCGCCATCGGCGTGACCGAAAAAGAGTCTGGAGAACATATCTCGAGCCTGACGAGAAATTTTTCTGGAGAAGGATTTTCGATAATTTTCGGCGATGGATCGGTCAATATCTTTGCAGGTTTTGGAAACGCATCGTGTTCTGGGGAAATCTTTCGGCATTTGAAGAGCTTCCATGAATCTACTTTCGTGGATTCTGCGGCCTTACGCTTCGCTAGGGCAGCCAATCGGTTTGCTTCTGATCTTTTTCTCTGCTCTTCTGTGATTTCTTCCATGGATTCATAGAAGAAATTGAGGAAGTTTAAGAGGAGATAGAATCGAAATTGTTGAGACAGAAATGGGAAATTAGGGTTTTAGGGTAGAAATGCGAGGTGGATTCTAGGGTTTGAAGATTGGAGATATTTGGGGCAAAGTACGAGTCTTGATTTCGAAATAAAATGCCGCGAACTTCAGTGCTTGGCCTGCTTGAAGACTTGTTTTAAATTTGAGAAAATTACTTAATGAACCCTGAAGGAGGGATCTCTTTCTAAATACTCCTAACTTTTTCATGTTGATAACTTGATAGTCCAATTAGACAACTTTTTATTTCTTAAAACCCCCTCAATCCCTTTCAATCCTTGAGATCTGTGATTCAATTGTTGAGAAGGACCATGCAAATCATTGAGATAAAAAATTTATTTAATAATTGAGATCAACCTTTTAGTACTGTCAAGACCAATGATTATAAACCATCGATCTTGATGTTTGAACATGAATCATTGATCTTTGTTGAGATCGACGATTTGAACCATCATTTTCAGCAATTTGAATTTGATGATTTATTGTGACGAGGGGCATTGAGAAAGAATGATTTTTAAGAATTGGGTTGCACAGATATCACCTAAAAAATTTGAGTGCATTTAGAAAGAAATCCCTGCTATAGTGTCTATTAAGTAATTTTTTATTTTTATTTTGTTTATTTTGTTTTTATTTTTATTTTTATTTTTATTTTTGAATATGGTATAACTACACTATCATAACTTGAGGGGGTGGCTCAATGGCAATTTCAAATCCAATAAGCGATGAGAGTCTGTAGATTGTGTGTTTGATATCCAATACGAGCAATATTTCTCTAGAGCCACCTGTGAGGGTGTTCCCTCACTTACCTGGTGCGTGTAATGTGCAGGCATTGCAAGTGCCCGGGGGAGGGTCCCATATGCTTTGGTTCCGACCATGGCTCATTTGATCCTCCTTGTCAAACATAAGTCAAGACATCCCTATTATCAAAAGAAAAAAAAAAACCTATACTATTATAATATAAATTCACACCACAAGTGATGCTTTGGTGAAATCACACCCTCAAAAGTTTTCATGGTGATAACTTAATAGTCCAATTAGACAACTTTTTATTTCTGAAAGCACTCTCAATCCCTTTCAATCCTTGAGATCGGTGATTCGAATTGTTGAGAAGGACCATTCAAATCATTGAGATAAAATTTGATTTAATAATTGAGATCAACCTTTTACAACCGTCGAGACTAAAGATTATAAATCATCGATCTTGATGTCTGAACATGATCGACGATTTGAACAGTTCATCTCAACGATTTGAACCGTCATTTTCAGTATTTGAATTTGATGATTTTACTGTAACAAGGTGCATTGAGAAAAAAAAAATTAGATAAGTAAAATTGATTAAAAAGAGGACAAGAAGTCCTTAAGGGAAATACAAGAAAATGGAGGAAAAAATAAAGCGATCACTCCCTGATTACATTATCCCACTTAAACAAAAAGAAGGATTTTTACAAGTTGGGTTGTTCAGATATCAATCCAAAAGTCAAAACGCATTTAGAAAAAAGTCTTTACTACAATGTCTTTAACTAAGTTTTTATTTTTATTTTGTTTCCTTTGTTTTCATTTTTTTTTTTTTTGTCCGTGGTATAACTACACTATTATAACTCCGAGGGGGGTGTCTCAATGATAATTTTGAATCTAATAAGTAGTGAGAGTCAGTAGGTTGTGTCTTCGATACCCAATATGATCAATATTTCCTTGGGGCCACCTGCGAGGATGTTCCCTCGCTTACTTGATGTGCGTGCGTTGTACGTGCCCAAGAGAGAGTCCCATATGCCTTGGTTTGGACCTTAACTCATCCAATCCCCTTAGTTGGATGTAAGTCTGGACACCCCCATTATCCAAAAAAAAACTATACCATTATTATATGAATTAACACAACAAGTGATTTTATGGTAAAATCACACCACATAAAATGAGATTTTGTCAAATTCAAATTTTATAAAGAATTCACTTATCCAAATGTATACATGAAAAAAAATCAAAGAAAGTAATTAAAATATTCTATATATATATGGGTCCCGTTCAGCAACAAACATTTTGACAAACATTTTAGCAAAACATTTTTCAAAACATGAGTTAGAGGTTTTGGAATGGGCTGATTTTTGGTGAGGTTGATCTCTACAGTGAGGAGATCATCCTCACCAAAAATCAGCCCATTCCAAAACTTCTAGCCCCAGTTTACAAGTTGAAAAATCGTGGACCGTCCATTTTTTGTAAACCATTTTTGATGGGGTTAAAAGTTTTGGAATGGGCTGATTTTTGGGTGATGATGATCTCCTCACCGTAGAGATCATCCTCACCAAAAATCAGCCCATTCCAAAATCTCTAACCCATGTTTTGAAAAATGTTTTGCCAAAATATTTGTTGCTGAACATTTCCATATATATATATATATATATATAGGGTTGGGTTATTCTGACAAAATCTTAGACAACATTCTAGATAAAGTTTTGTCTTATATGGCTAAAAGGTTTCAGAATTGGTTGATTTTTTGTGAGGATGATCTCTTTAGTCAGTAGATCATCCTCACCAAGAATAATCCAATTATAAAAATTCTAACCCTATGAAAAGTGATTACAAACTAACAGTAAAAAATTGACGGTTCACAATTCTTCAAATTATAAATTAGAGTTAAAAAATTCAGAATTAGCTGATTTTTTGTGAGGATGATTTTGTCATCATAGAGATCATCCTCACAAAAAATCAGCCCATTTCAAAATTGTTGACCCATAAAGACAAAATACTTTGTCTAGAATATTGTCTAGGATCTTATCAAAAGAATGCTACCCATATGTGTGTGTATACATATATATATAGAGAGAGAGAGAGAGAGTTGTCATCAAGAACAATGTCCTGTTCCTATAGTAACGTACGGTGTCTATATGACATGTTTTGGTTGGAGATTAAATACATCAGTTTGCATGCAAATGTAGAAAATGTCTTGGTTAGGAGTCGATGTGTTTTAAACTCCAACCAAAACACGCCACGCAGACATCGTTACTATACGCGACACTTTACCTGATCCTGATTCTAAATGCATTCCCTACTCTCCCCAACTTTTCATGTGCCTTTACAAGAAAAAGAAAGAGAACATTTGCAGCCTCAAATGTTACTTTTAATGGGAACAACTAGAAACCTAGGAATCAAGAAAAAAGAAAATACCTTTCCTTCACTAACCATATTTTAGATCCAAAACAGAACCTGAAGGCAAAGCATATTTCATTTTGCTTGCCACCCTTTCCACCTCAATATCTAAGACCCAAATAGGCAAACCTATGGTTCTTCTCCTCATGATCAAAGCTATTTATACTTATAGTTCAGAAACTTCAGAGGACTTATGAAGATTGGTCTCATGGCCTCAAAGAATGGGAATTTTGGTTAAGCAAATAAGGTACCTATGTCTCCACTCCAGCTAAAAATTACTGAAACTACACTCTTATATTCATTTTATTTATTTATTTTTTCCAAAAAGCATGGTTTAAATCTCATCCGAGACCACAAGAGTCATCTTGGTATCATTCAACAATGACACAGAAATTACATGTAAATCGCCTCTCAATATATATATATATAGTTACATACAAATATGCATTATATACTAATAAATAATTGTAAACAGAGATAAATTGTTTGTCCTGTTTGAGACAAGATGATTCGTCGGACACAACTTGGTCTAATCCACGAATGAGACAAGATGTGAAACCATGCAAAAAAGCGATATTGACTTGTCAAATTAACACAAAATAAAGTTTAAAGGATAATAATATGTGCAAGATTTCTGGTTGGGGCTTGCAAGGTTTAAAATTTCAGTCTTGGTTGAAATCGAGATGTCTCCAATGAAAATTCCAAAAGGATACAAAACTTTAAACCATGGAGGCTGGCCATTTTTTCCTCTTTCAAATAAAATTTCACTTATCCAAAATTTTAAAAAATTAATATTTTTTGTTCTGTTTGAATTCCATCTATTTGTTCATACTGTTCAATAATCACCTCATAAAGTATCACTTCTACTTGCATAATTAATGAGATCATTGGGCTTTTTTTTTTTTTTTTTTTTAATTTATAGATGAAATAAAATTTATTAAAGGGTCGTGATCCAGAATGGTGTGGACGTTCCTATAGCAATGTTATGAGTCTACGTGGCACATTTTTATTGGAGTTCATATACATTGTGCTGCATGCCCGGCTTGGTTAAGAGCCCTAGGTATTTTAAACTCTGACAAAAACATGTCATGTAGACACCTAGTGTTGATTATAGGAATGGGACACCGTTCTGGATCATAACTCTTTATTAAAAAGAGGACGACATGGCCTCCAAGAGGAGAAAAATACAAAAATAGCTATCACCTTTATAGACCAAATTCAATCTAAACAAGAGAGCATCTTAGACGTCACAAAAAACTCTAAACAGATTACCAATTTATTAGTCAATTTATTTCTACGATCCCTAGACCTAGGGGATGTATACCGTAAAAAAATATTAAGAAACACAAAATTTGTAAATTTATAATTATTACAATCACTCAATGAGTGATTGTAATAATGATCCCTAGACCTAGGGGATGTATACCGTAAAAAAGTATTAAGAAACACAAAATCACTCAATCTCACTTCCTCTTAGAAAACTAAAATCCTCCCTCATAGGAACCGTAAAACAATTTGCAAATTTATAATTTGTAACCTGTAGGAGAAAATTTTATAAAATTGACGAAAAAGTTACCCACCCCCCCCCCCCCCCGCCCCAAAAAATAAAAATAATAATAAATAAATAAAATCGAACAAGACCTCCTTCATTGTGTACAGTCCATTCTCTACAAATAACACCACTAATAGAATACAAGGCACAAACATAACAATTATAGGTATTGTACATGCTCTCTTTTACTAGAGAAGCGGGAAGGATGCAGCTCTAGTATACCAGTTATGGTGCCCATGATAAACGTTGAAAGCATCTATTTGTCCGAGTCATCTCAGTATCATTCAACAATGATACAGATATACAAGGTGTCTCAACAATCACATCATCTCTCAAGATAAACAATATGTCTCGAATGATATTTTAAAAATCTGGTTCAAGTTAGTAAAGCTTGGCTGAGTCAACTGGGATTTTGTAGATTTTAATTAAAATAATTAATTTGTTTTAGAATTTAAATACTTGTTATGTAAATAAAATATAATTTTATGACTAAACATCTTCTAATCTACATTATTTTATTAAAATAAAAAAAATTAGTTTAATTTAAATATATGTAAATCAATCATTTTTTACTGAGTTAAATGGTTTGTCTAGTCTGAGATGAGTTGAGTCGTCCAAGACAACTCGGTCACGTCCATGACTCCACGGACGAGGCGAGAGGTCAAACCGAGTTTTGAAGCCACGATTGAGATCAATAACCACTTTGTGATTTTCAGTTTAGGTCAGAATAGCCATCAAGGGCCAAACAATCATAGACAAGGATACCTCCACATACCCCCCCCCCCCCCCACCAAAAAAAAAAAAGGAAAATGCTGGAATGACCCGAACGGAGACACGAAGGTGATACAAATGATGTGGTGGCACACACATAACTGTAGATGCTTTTTACTCGTATCTCGCGGAAAAACATCTACAATAATGTGCACGACAACACATCATTGTGTCACCCGAGCACGACTCAAAAAAAAAAAAGCCTTTCAAGGAACCAAAAGATAAAAAAGCAACACTCCTCCTTTCTTAGAAGTAACTATAGATAACATTTCTTCCATCCTAAAGGTTTTGGTGAAAAAACATCAAAATGAAGTAAAGGAACCAAGCCTTTGTCATTTGTTTTTGTAGGGGGAAAGACAATTGGAACTAGTTCTTAAGGAAATTTTCGGGCCAAATGAGCCAAGATAACGATTTGAGTGACGTCGAGTTTGCAACTGTGATTGCTGCAGCTGCATTTGCTGTCAACTTGCTTGAAGAAACAGGATCACAAAACCACCGAAGTACGAGTGAGGGAATGGAAACCTCCTTGACCAAGAGCAAGCCTCGTAGAAATTCTAGACGGGTTCAGTTCCTCGAGCCTGATAGAGTTTCTACACAGGTTTCAAGCAAGGAAGCAAAAGAAGATACACAATATCCAGGTAAATTTCTAGAGAACATGCGCAACTTTTGTTAAAATCCCGTTTCAGTACATTGTTCATCAAAAGCATGCATGGCGAGATTGCAAGTATTTATTCTAATTTTAAAGTGACGATCTCGCTGATAAAATTAAAAGATGAGAAAGCGAGATCACCAGTATTTATTCAAAAATGACAATCTCGATGATAAATAAATCAGGTATATATTTAAAGAAATTCTATTGCCACACCAACTTTTGCTAACACTACCGTAATTCATTTGTAAATCATCACACATCTTGGGATGGAGTTAGAAAAAATTGGTGTGGCAATAGAAAGTACTCTCTACATTTAACAGCGAGATCACTTCTATTTATTCTAAAAGTGACGATCTTGCTAAAAAACATGTTTTGGAAATTAAAATGAGTAGTGTACTAAAATGGGAATTTTCCCGTCTTTAGCACATGAAATGGTAATTTACCCAATTTTCTACACAACATTTAAGGTTTTAACAAGCTATAATTTCAAAGAAAAAAATGATGAAGTTGTTTGTACTAGGTGAAGCTTCCATGAACATATCGGAGGTGTTGGCGGGTCAGAGAATTCAAGAAGGAACCATCGATGAAAGAATATCAAAAATGGCTGATGCTAGCACAATCCCAACTGTCAAAAAGGCTCCGACTCTTGCTGATGTGTTGAATAATGGCATGGGTAGTTCGAAACTTGGAACTGAAGTTGATACAAGGCCTAATGTAAATCATACACTCTCGACAACACCAAGAAATGGAGGATCAAAAGCTGATGATTGGGAGAAAGATGAGATGGCACAAATAAATAAACGGTAATTTCATTACTCGTGAAGTACATTGCAAACTTAAATATCTTGTAATTTGCGAATCAAAGAAACATATCTCAATTTTCTTGTAAGTAATGCTAGAGTGAGTGTGCAAGACATTGCGTTCGACTTTGAGCTGACGTTGATGCTTTTCACTTGTATCTTGAGGAAAATCATCTATGGTTCTGTGCACACCTCCATGTCAACTCAGTGTCGTATGAAGTCGCTTTAGCATTTTCCAAAGGAGAAAAATTGAGAAGAATTCAAGTACTTGAAATTTGAAAACTCAAGAAATAAAGAGAATAGTATAAGCTTTTCTAAGACTTGTAAAATTTGGTATAATTTAAGGAGAAAATTTTGAGAAGTGTTAAAGTACTTGAAATTTGAAACCTCAAGAAAGAAGAGAAATCGATCCAAGAGCAATAAAGATGCAAACACATAGAAACCCTCACGATTGAGGTACGTCCACAGATTACACTGATTCCACTATGAAGAGAAAAATTTTTATTGAGAAAATCTAACTAGAGGTATAACAGTGAAATTACGAAATTACCCTTGAAAATTTTATTTCACTCTGGATATTATGTTAAATGTTAAATGATGAACAATACTCCTTGTTGACCAGTACCATCAGGCTCTACAAACCATAACATAAGCTATTTTAAGACTTTTAAAACTTTGTAGAATTTAAGGTACATTGATTTGTTCGACTAATAAGTGGAAGTTTTCAGGTATGAGAGGAATAGTTCGACAATTCTTTCATGGGAGAATAAGAAGAAGGTGAAAGCTAAACGTCGAATGGATAGAATGGAGGTTTGTTTACTTAGCTTTTGAGGAACTATAAACACAAATTGTGGATGCTTATTATTAGAACTTATCGGTTTACACACGGAATTGTAGAGTGAATTAGAGAGGAGCAGGGAAAGGGCCTTGAGACGTTACTATAATGACATATCACAAATAGACCGGATTGTTGGAGGAGCGAAAGCAATAACAGAGGAGAGAAGAAGAAAGGAGGAGTCCAAGGCAAAAGAAAAGGCGAAGAAGAAGGTTCCTGCTAAGTGTTTCTGCTTCTGAATATCACCAACAATAGTGGCTAACATGGCCTGAGAAGTTATTCTGTTATACTGTATAAGTCACAAAAAAATGTAAACAATTCTTTTAGACAGCTTCTATTGGCACACCAACTTTTACTTATTACACCCCAATTTCTTAAATTATTTATCACAAACCCCAATTAAAGATTAAAAGAAAACTCTTCAAACATTACAAAGAATTGACATTGGTTCCTCAATTCTTGAACAAATATAGTGAAAAAAAAAGAAAATGTTGATGGTAACTTATTAACATTTGCTTTCCAATATGTTCCACAATTTTTTATAGATATATGTGTGATGCCTCGAGATACATCGATCAAATATTTCAACCAAGAAGTCGGGATAATTAATCAAGCAAATCTAATTCAGAAAATAGGCAATCCATAAATCTTGCAATCAACTAAGTCTGAAAAAAAAGGATTGGAAACTAACCAAGAAGATAGATATAGTGTTGTGAGATGTTGAGTATTCTTATTTTCGGGGTAGGGTTTTTTATGTTTTTGCTCTGTGAGATTTCTTGCAGCATAGAGAGTTGTAGAGGGCAGAGAGTGTGTGATATTTATCGTTGATAGTGGATTTTTCTCCCTCTCCTCCATGGCCGTAGGCAATTTGCCGAACCACATAAGTCAAGTGTCCTTTATGCGCTCAATCTTCATTTGTTTTCTCTTGTTACGCTTCCTCACAACATATAGTTTAAAGAATCTAGGCATGGACTTTAGCTCATTTAAGGCCAATCACAGTAGCAACTTGATGGAAAATCTCAACATTTCTTTTGTAGAGCCTTTAGATTTAATTTTAGGGTTTAGGTTCTAGCTTAAATCTGTAGAAATGAAGTAAGTGTGAGTTCTTTCAGTCCAGTGTTGTGTTTGAAAGAATCAATCTTCCTTAGCGAGTAGCTGCTGGATTCAAGGATAATAAAAATGACATTTGTAAGCAATAAAATTGGTGCATTATGGAATTAGGGTTTTGAGAGATGGAGAAAGGTCCAGAGGGCTGATTCAGTCAATCAGAAGAGGAAATACATATATATATATATGAACAGCGTTATTATATCGTTTTTAAGCAACAAAATTGATGCAGTTTGAAATTCGGATTTCCTAGAGATAAAGAGAGGCACAGGGCTCATTCAATCAATGAGAAAAAGAAAAAGAACAATAATTTTTTTCCCGATTCAATGATTCACCAATTAATTTGGAGAATCATGGATTAATTTGGTGAATTAGCCGAGCAACCCTTTATTCACCGAATTTTTCCTAAATTTTGAAAAAGAAATTGATTTTTTTTTTTGCAACAATACTTAAATGAGCTTGATTGTACTGTAATCGAGAGGATTTGAACCTCATATATCATTAATTAAGATTTCAAAACATGTTTCAAGCTCATAATAAAATGAAAAAATCAAATAAATTATCATCTTAATCCATCCAAAAATCGAACGAAGTTAGAAATATATTGAACCATCCAACATTATTTGGGCTTATTTTTGTGGAATATAAATGAAGAAATAGGTAAGAATCTCATATAAAGTAAATGATCACCTTGGTATAAAGAGATTTAAAGCATGAGACCATGTCAACGTCACTGATTACAGAAAACCCTTTAATCCTTTGATCAAAGCTTCCTCACTTCACCTATGAAATCTTCATTTTTACACTTCTTAACCTTCACAAACCTTTAAAACCCACTAAAACATCACCTTAGAGCTTTGGTTAGTTTGAATTATTTCTTCCAACAACAATTTATGGTGTGTAAATAGGAAAACTACTCTTGCAACTCAACCACCACTAGTAGCCAAATGTTTGGACCCTTGCAAGGATATTATGTTTTCAAAAGCACCCACCAAGGCCTTGACCTTGCCCTTCCTGGCCTCGATGAGCTTACTCACTGTCACTTCAATAACATTATTATACGAAACCTGCTCATCTTTCTTTCCCTCGATGTCTTGGTGCCTCAGAACGACCTTTTCAGTTTCAGGTTTAGTACCATTTGTGGCAACATCACTCACTTCTTTCCTCTTAAAGTTTTTCCTCCCACGGTCACCCGTTTCATTTTGGTTGTCCCCTAGTACTCTCCCTTGCTTGAATTTGAGTCTCTTTGGGCTACTACTCTCGACCTTAAGGTTAACAACCTTTCCTATCGTAAAATTTAGCTTTTGTCTTGGATCGTTATCTTCGGGGTGAACCATTGTAGCCCTTCTGGGTCTCCTCTTGTATTCCACTTTCGAAGTTTCTATCTCGTTCTTGTTTTTGTTAGCGATGCTTTCCTCGGTAAGTGTAAATTCAGACTCCACTTTTTCTTCTTCCTCATAAAATGAGGATGACGGAGATGATGACAATGATGAAGATGGTGATGAACAACTCGTAAGAGTTACATCTTTAGTGGGTTCCAAACTTCGGTTCTCAGGTTTGGGTTCGATGATGTATAAGATCTTTTCCTTGTATTTATCACCATTGGGCAGCTTGGGTTCCACCTTCAACATCCTAGAAGAGATTCTGTTAACAGAAGGTTTTGGGGACATTGAAACTAATGGCGGCACCAATGCTTTCTTCTTGCCTGTTTTAGAGGTGATGTCGCCGCTACTTCTACTGCTCGGGCCTCCCAAAAAATTCAACGGCTTTGGAGAGGATTTCGTCATCACAAGCTTTGGCTTCAAAGCAATCACGGGTTTTGCACCAATAACTATTTTCTCAGATGGTAACGAAGACTCTTTATTGATGATCTTGGTCTCTCGCTTAATCGTTTTGGGTACCCAAGTTTTTAGCTCAAGTGAAGGCTTCGGCTTTATCATTTCTTTCTTCGTTCTATCAATTGGAGTTACACTTCTTACTAGATTTCCTTCCAATATAGGTTGCTTTCCCTTTGCTTCGAAAGGGTGTTTCCTTCCATACTTGCAAAACTCATGGCAAGAGTTGGAAGAAGCACTGAGATAATTTGGAGGAATCTTTTCTCTGCTGTGTGAAGTACTTGCTTTTCCCATCGAGTTCCTCCTTAAATTACCATCTCTGGGCTTAGTTCTCTCTGGGGTCATTAGGATGTCGATCCTCTCGTCATCCATTATACCAGGAATGACAACAATACTCCCGCAGCCAACCAAAGTCAGTGACTGATGGATTGAAGATCAATGCTATGGTCAAATTGTTTGGATAACTAATTTCGATTCAACATTACATATAAAAAGAAGATGAGAACTCACCAATATTTTGATTTCATTCTGAAAAAGATACTATTTTTTGACTCCAAATCTTCACAAGAATGTCAACCTGAAACAAGGGAAGATGAAATTAAGACAGAAAGTAATTTTGTTGAGACGTATGGAAATTCGTGTATCTCCAATTTATTCAAATTTCAAAGAGATCATCAATCATCAAATTTTTTTAGCACCTCAGATATATTATAATAAGAATAAGAGTCAAAAACCAAATATGTCAAATCAAAACTGAGATCATGAAAACAGAACAGATCTCACATCAAAACCTCCCCGAGAGACTAGTTACAGTGGTCTAGTTATAAAAACTATCAAATCTGGATAATACTTCTACAAGGATGACCCGAGAACTAAGATCTTTTGGAGAAATTGTCATCATAATTCAAAAAAAAAAAAGATCTTATCATACTTTTTTTCAGTTTGTGATTTTCTTCCATTCAAGAACTCTAAAAATAAAGCAATAAATGCCTAAAGTATAAACGTATTTGATGTTAATATGTACAAGACAAACTGGAAATTGTGTTAAGGGTTGACAAGGCTCAGTGTGCGTGAGTGTGACATAGGCTATGGAGTGGGTAAGGTGGAGACAGGCAAGCAAGATTAAGCATACATGAGGGTATTATATGTGGCACCTTCCATAGTGTGCCATATGGCTTGGCACTTCGGAGGCTTGACTAGACACACACATAGCATTTTGTGCGCCACATGATCCAAAATGTGATCCACATTTGAACTTTTTTCATGAAGTTCAATACAAAGAAAAATCTTCTTTTATAAAGTCAAGACAATCAATATAGTATGTAACAAAGACCCATAGGTTTTAGTATCCAACACCGATACAAAGTGCCAGACAAACTGAGCCCAACATAATCGTTTTGTTGTCACATACTTACAATTCCAAATGTTGAGAAATAGTTTAAAATTTTTACTCATCTTAAGTGTGTCATACAAAAAGGATGTATTTATATAAGCTGATCATCATCATCATCATCACAGCTTATTGTAAACTAAAGACAATAAAATCATATTAAAAAAGCATAAATGGTAGTTGAAAAAATAATATTTAAATAAAACAAAATTTGGTTGAAGAAGTGTGTCAGCATGTGTTTAACACACATGGAAAATTCTTAGAAAATGGAGTATCCTTGATACATAAAATAGATTGAGAATATCCATATGAATTGTTCATTATTGTAGTGCCTTGCAATAAAAATTAAAAAAACAAGGGAAAAACACACACATCAATCAACAATTTTCTTCGACCCTAACCTTTGCATTCAAGAAAGTCTATAAATAAACAAAGCTAACCTACCGTCAATAGGAAACGAAGAACTGTAAAACACCCATAGAAAAACACATTCTTCTCAATGTCTTGCAATAGTAGAATGGAAGAAAAAAGACCATTTCAGGCTAAGACCAGGCAAATATAAACAAAATATAATTTTTTTAAAATATAAAAACAAAATATAGATAAAAAATATTAATTCATTAATTTAATCATGTTCACATTCAAGATATTAATTAAAGGATATTTTTTTAATTCAACAAAATATTTCAAAAAAAAAACCCACCAGATCATGCATATGTTTAGAACAATTCGTCCACCAGGGTAAATAATTTTTTAAAAACCCATCAAGATTGTTCCTTCTTGAGATTGCTCTAATCAAATAAAGAGACTCCTAGATTTACCAATACAACAGAAAAATACTCCCTTTTTTTTAAACAAAATAAAATAAGAATGGGTGGGGGGGGTGGGGAACTTATATTCGACGGCCCAAGTGCTGTCAAATTGTGTAAAATTTGACCAACCATGGTGTCAAAATTTTCATTTTCGAATTTTTTCTTCCGATGGGTTGAAACCGTAAAATTAATGGAGGATGGGAGAAATTTGACAGCTCTAGCCGCCGAATCTAGGGAACATTGAATTTTGGTTTCTAAAATTCATGGGCCTTGACCTGTCAAATTTTCATGTAGAATTTTCCAGTTTGCACGTAGTGGCCCAAGCTTCGTCTCTCATCCAACAAACGGTTGCACCGAAATTTAAAGATCCTGGATGTCCGAAAATTTCCATTCACATTGGAAATCAATAAAAAATGTCTTCTAGACACAAAAATTATAACTTTCTGAAATTAAAACAAAACAACAAATGAAAAAATTGACCTCTTTCTGTCAAATTAAACCCAAAAACAAAAGGAAAAAAAAAAAAAAACCAATCAAGTTTATACCTTACTGCAATTCCCAGCAACAGATATGAGATAACAAGACAGCCTTTTTGAAATTTATTTATAAAAAAAAAACACACTTTACAACGTTAATCCAATCAGAATAACTGAAGGGGAAAAAAAAAACAACAAAAAGATGATAAAACCCAACCCATTTCAGCTAAAAAAATCCTTTTTTTTCCACCTAAAACATAAACAGACTTGAAATAACCCATCAAGATCCTAACCTTTCTGCAACTCCTAATCTCCCATAACAGGATAACAAGCAAACCCAATTGATATCTACAAAGAAAAACTCATATTGGAGAGAATTAAATGTAGAAACTTGGAGATAACATGTCAAAGATCATACCATTCAGCTACTCTTCCACCCAGAAATTGAAGAAAAATTAAACCCAATTGAAATCTCCTCCCAATTTTGGGTTCAGAATCATGCAAGCGACATGGGTTTGCAATTGCGTTGTTTGTTTGCTGGAATATAAACTCCCTAAAAATAAGATTTTTTTTTTGGAAACAGAAAGTGAGACGCAAAGCGTGAAGAATGGGACCCACCATAAGAAACGGTTTCTGAACAGTTCAAAATCTTTAGAATCATTTTCTCGTTAATTAATCGTTTGGTGAGAAATTCAATTTTGCCCCCCTTTTAATAGAGAATTATAGTTATAAAGCTTTTGAGTTTTAAAACTTGGAATTTTCTCTTGTTCCGACGGATACCGAGTTGACTCGTATAATACATGTTTTCTTAGTCTTAGATGAAATAAATCGTTTAACTCAGAATAATTATTTATTAATATATTTTTATTAAAATAAGAGAGATTAAAAGATTACTAGTTACAAGATGTATTTTTTATTTTGATACTAAATATTTATATTATAAATAATAATCATTTTAATAAAATGTATGAAAATCCGGTTGACTTGACCAAATTTTATTGATCATCTGGAGATTTTCAAAATATTGCCAAGATATTGAGATGATTAGGCTGAGTCGTCTTGGTCTCGAACAAGATTTGAAATCATTGCTTGATGTACCCCTAAAAATTAGAATTATCCTGATTTTCAAACAGATAACTTGAGGTCTTGACTTTGGTCTTTCACGAAAGACTAATAGGAATGAACAACATGCCCTTGTGTTTATCGAAATGATTTTTTTCCTTGGACCTAAGATTTTATGTATTTCAACCTTCAAACCTCAATAATAGGGTTTTGGGAAAGGTTGAAGACTACAAGTATTTGGAGGAAAAAAAAACAAAGATTTTTGGCAAGAATAAAAGATAATGGATTAAAGATGAGGTTTAATAGGCTTTTAGACCAATATATCAAATAGGTTTTGGCAACAAAAAAAAAAAATTGGAGACATTTCAATCATTTTTGTTAATCTCTCATCATTTTGAAAATCAAAGGATGTCTCTAGTTCTCATCAAACTTTAGGGTGTGTGTCAAAATTATCCAAAATATTATAAGGTTTGTCAGATATTAACAGGTCAAATATGCCTCGATTATCGTATTAAAATAGAAAAAAAGTTGAAAACCTTATAATACTTTGGTCTAAAATATGAATTTCATTTTTTTTATTTAGTTCAGGTAGCAATGGTAAAAAAAAAATGCTCTTACACATATATAGATTGGAGTCCTACTCATTCAAATTGAATGCTAAAATGAAAAATTTATCTTAAATTAAATCATATTTAGAGCTCGTTTGAATAGAAAGTAGAAAGCAGATAGGAAGAAAATGACCCCAAAAAATAGAAAATAGTTTCCTTTCGCTTTTTAAAAATGAAGGATTTTTTACCTTTTAAAAGTAATTTTCTAAAATAAATTCAAATAGACATTATAATTTTTTAGAGTCATGATAATTTGACTACCCCATGTGGCAAACTCAATCCACTACGTGACCTGACTTGACGTGACAAGTTCAAAATCATAGATTTACGCTCCTCAAGATACACAATTTCATCGAGATTCATTTTTATGGGAAAGTGCAGCAATATATCATGAGGAACGCATATCTACCGTTCTTGAACTTGTCATGTCAGGTTGGTCAGATTATCACGACTCAACTTTTCAACTTTCAAAAGTCAAAAAATAAATTTTATATGTATCCAAACGGTTTCTTAGTGTCATGTAGAGAGTACCCATTGGAATGCTTAGGTTCGAATGAAAAATGACAGTTCTATTATCCTTCATATAACAATTTTCGACATAAAAAATAAGGATACATAAACTAATGGAAAAAAAAAAACTCATGAAACACATGAAATCCAAGTCAAAGATAAAAATACATGTATTCCAAAGATTTATCACGTATCTCTAAGACAAATCTCTATGGTAGGATTTCATATTTACATGATTGGAATCTCATGTTTGTAAATTAATTTAGTTTCAAAATATCATGTAATTTTCAATATATCATCAAAATATCGATATATTGATTATTATTTTTTAAGATGGAGATAAGATATTTCCCTTCGTATCGAATTTGGTCTTACATAGGTCTAACGTTTAATATTGGAAAATTCTAGAGTGACTTTATTTTACACTGTGTTTCACACTGCATTGATGAGGTGGCCATAGATTATTTCTTCGAGATACATGGCAAAAGCATCTGTGATTATGTACGCAACTCCTCGTCAGCACAGTGTGAAACGCAGTGAGTCCCCTGCACGACTCTTTAATGTTTTAATTTGAAATCTGAGATGTCCCAGTCACGTCTTTAAGGTTCAGACAATGACTTTTTTAATGGGTTTGTGTTATTTATGTTCCTTCTCTCTTTTTTTATTTTTACTTTTTTTTTTTATGATTTAAAAATACTCCTACGTTTTGATGACTATTAGAGATATTTAATATTTAAAAAAAAATTACTCATAAAACCTTGACAAAAGGATTTCTTTCTAATTAGTCCTTGACTTTTAGGAATAGCTAAATAGTCCATTTAGTAAATACAACTTTCTTAATCAGTCCCTCAGCCTCGTTCGTGCCCTTGTTAGGAATTCGGAATACTGCAAAAATTCGAGTTTTATTTGATTTTGGATTTAAAAATCCGATCTAAAATTCAGCCAAAAATTCAATAAATGAAAAATATGTGACATATGCTTTATACGTGTATTATCCGTTTCATTTAAAAATTCAAAATTAAAAATTCGACCATATGATAGTGATAGTGATGTCTATGGTGATGGTAATAATGATGACGAGGACATTGAGGTTATTGATTTTAAAAGAAGACCAAAGTCAAGGGACAAATCATCCATTTGAAAAATTAAGGTGTAATCTTAAATAAATGTAGAGGGTCATGTCATTATTATTTTTAAGATAAAAGGAAAATTTGTCACGTAAAAATGTAGATTCCTCCAAATTTTGCAGTATAGTCACTTCAAAGTCGACTTGTGTTACATGTCACAACTTACAAGTTTACACTTTACAACATACAACAAGTTACAGTAACATTTTATTCCCACCAAGTTTTATAAAAATTCGTAAGAGTCGTAAAATTCGTAAAAATCACATTTTATTCTGTTCAAACTTAAAATTCCTGAATTATTCAAAATAGTTCAATAATCTCAAGAATAATACTTTCATTGAAAAAAAACGAAAAATTCGTGAAATTTTCAAGAATTAAACGGGAGATTGCTAACAAGGTTCCCCGCCATTGTTCAACAGTGAAGTAATGAAAATATCATTTATCTATATAGAACTCTCTTTTGGTCTCTATTGGCACTCTTCTTCTACCAAAAGTACATAGAAAACACTCATTTGCTCCAAATCCATCATTTTCCATGATATTTCTTCCTCTTTGAATGCAATACGTATGAAAGTAAGTAATTTTTTCAATTTTTTATACCGTTTTTATTATTATTAAGATCTAAGCAATCTAGCTAGGTATTATTATTTCAAGTGTTTTACAAAGGTATCACAGTGCATATTTGCCATTAGAAGCAAAAAAACGAACTTCAGATCGTGTTTTTTGCAAAACCCAAAAAATGCATAGTCAAAATTATAGTGCCGAGCTCCACAATTTTTAATATAGAAGGTTTTGTAGAGTTCGACGATTATTTTAATAATTATCAAATGAGCCAATTTTAGAATATAATGTATTATCGAGTTCAATAATTTTTTGTAATAATTATTGAACTCAACAATTTTAGAATATAATGTATTGTTGAGTTAGACAATTGTTTTAATTACCATCTAACTCGAATTTTTTTAAATATTGTGATTGTCAACCTTGATGATTTCGTTTATATTATTATTGTCTAACCCGACTAAATTAATATCGAACTTGACAATTAGTTAAATTTATTGTCGAACTCGACGGTAATCAAATTTACTTTCTTGTTAAATTATTGCATTTTTGTTTCATCGGGTTTCATTACAATGTCTAAAGATATTTTATATGTTGTTTTGAGATTCGGTGGTCAATTTTCAACTAATGAATAAGATGGATCCATGTCATACATTAATGGCGACCATAATTTGAAATTAGAAACCATACATTGTAATGATACCTTGGCACTTTTTAAACAAAGAGTGTCAGACATTACTAATACACGATATGATGATGTAGAAGCTTGAAGAACTTTATGCCTGGAAATAACAAACTTTTGATGAATCTATTGATTGATAAAGTATTGTCTGCATTGATTGATTTGTATCGAGCATAAGGAAGAATGTATATATATGTGCTAGCCCCCTCAAGAAGGATTCCAACCTAACTTTCAATATCTACATGTGTGGCTAATGTTGGAAATGCAATTGAAGGCATTGATAGAGATCCAACAGTTGATGCAATGAGTCAGCAACCACCACAAGAAAATATGCAATTGGATGCACCTTTATTAACAAGATTTTTGAAGATAACATTCTTAGAGTAGGGCAAGAATTTAGTGACAAAGAAGCCTCCGAGAAGCATTGAGGCAATATGCAATTGCATACAACTTTGTTATGGTGTTCATAAAAATGATTTAATATGGATAACTGTAAAGTGCAAAGTTAACGGGTGTCCATGGAGGCTAAATGCATCAATGGTCGTTGCGGATTTCACAATAAAAACGATGACAAATTCATATACATGTGATAAAGGAATTGCAAGTAAGATGAGTCATCACACAACAAAAAATATAACCTCAAAGTTGGTGATAAACAAATCAAAAAATAGTCCTAAATACAAATCATGTGACATGGTCAAGGACATAAGGAGATATTACAGTATCCGCCTTCCATATGTCAAATGTTGGAGAGCAAAAGAAATTTTGATAAATGAATTGCATTGTAAATTACAAAGAGGCTTATAATTTGGTACCTTGATATTGTTTTATGATATAAGAGACAAACCCGTAGAGCATTGCTATATATGAAAATGGACCAGAACATCATTTTTTGTTGTTTTATATCATTTCATGCTAGTATGGTTGGATTTTATGATTATTGTCGCCCACTCATTGTCTTGGATAAAACTCATTTGACTTTTACGACTAATGGATGTTTACTGGTGGTTATCGCTATTGATGGAGAGAAACATATATTTCAATGAAAATGATGATAATTGGATGTGGTTTATCATGCAATTGAAATTCATTCTCTAATTCACATAGGTTAACTTTTGTATCAGATCATGACAAGGGTTTAATAGGAATGGCAACTATCAATTATTCAGTTATTGGTTATCATTAGATCGAAGTTGATGGTTAAAATGCACAAACATAAGGCAATTTTTGCACAATGGTAAACTTTTTTGGTTCCACCAGTTAATGATCTACTTAATAACGCAATTAAAAATCTTGAGGGCTAAACATTCTTTTCTTAAATAGAGAGGAGGTTGAGGTGAGAGACGATATTGTTCATGCTATGAGGGTTGATGAACAAACATGCACATGTAAGGAATGATAGCAATCAAATATACCTTGTGTACTTGCCTGTGTTGCAATTAACACTCTCGATCATTTGATTTTAGAATATCAAAGAGGTAATTACTTCACATTGGATAATTTTCGTATGACTTAAGTGAAAATCATTCATTCAGTTCCCAATCATGGCAAACTTGTCGATTGTAAGTTGACTACTAGGATGACCTAAGAAATGAAGGATTGAATCTCAAGCTCTCCTAAGTTGCCCAATACAATGTAGTCATTGCGGAGGTCATGGTCATAATAGGACAACTTGTAATGAACCCATTTGTAATCGTAAGTTGCTAAATGATAGTAGTTGTAATTGTTTTTTAAAGTATTTTTAATAGAATATGTTGTTTTTGGTTACTTTACTTACTTATACCATATAAAGAACGTCAAATATACGAATCATATACATTAGGTGTCACATAGATAAAATCGATGTACAAATAATATACATTGCCTTAATATCATCATTGTTTCTTGTTGGGGTGGATCTAGATAGTCTATAATAGTTCAATTAGACCAAGATCCAACTTATCCATCGCCTTAACATGGTATAAAACTTTCAACTGCAAAATAAAAATGATTAATTATATCCAAACTAATTTAAAAATAAATGCCAATATTGCATAATGATTGCGACTTACAATTTTTTTTCCACTTTTGAATGGTATGTCTTGGTTGAGCGAAAGTTCAAACTATCTACCAGGACAATCTTCTTATGATGTAGACGTATTACCAATGATACCAAATGACCTTTAATGAGCATGGGAAGAATGCTTGTTAAAAAATAGCCAAAACCATAAAATATCACACATTGGAGTATGAAATATTTAAATTTAAATTGTAAATTTAAAAATAATCTTAGTTTCACGCATGACATGATGTAGTAACCCAAGAGTATTGGATCTGTTTGTTGTACAAACACCACTTCCTATGCACTATCCTTGACAATTTGTTTTTTGAAACCGTAAGCCCATAATCATTTTTGCTTGTTTTATTAGTTTTTCAATTTCAACCAACCTTGTCTACATAAACACAACATGTGTGTAGGAAAAAAATTGTTGAGCTTGACTGTACACATTTATTGAATATTGTCGAGCTCTACTCTACATTTGCTAAAAATTGTCGAAGTCAATTACAAATTGTCGAGTTTGAATTTTTTGGCTTGTGGAAAACCTTGACAAAAACTACATTTTCTAGCAGTGTCAAGGTGACCAATAAAATCTTCGAACTAAAAAAAAAAAAAAAATGTCGAGGATGACAATTATTTTTTGAGTTTGAATTTTTTTTTTCTTGTGAAAAACCTTGATGGAAACTACATTTTCTAGCAATGTCGAGGTGACCTATAAAATTGTCAAACTTGAAAAAAATATTGTTGAGGCCGACAATTGTTTTTTGAGTTCAGTTTTTTTTTTCTATGGAAAACCTTGACAGAAACTTCATTTTCCAGTAGAGTCGAGGTCATCGATAAAATTGTCGAACTTAGAAAAAATATTACCAAGGTTGACAATTGTTTTTTGAGTTCAAAATTTTTTTTTCCTGTAAAAACCTTGATAGAAACCTCTCAAATTCTCAAAAAAGAAATAACAACTTACGTAAAAAATGTAATTGAAGTAATGATAGCTCTTGTGTTCATCATGATATTTATTCTCCTTGTCTTTGAGCAAGAATAAATATGCATTCTCAACTTAAATCAATTATGTTAGTACTACTTTTTGTCAATCCCGAGACTTTGGTGTGTGTCGGGTCTGTTCGCATTGAAAGACATGTAAAGACACTAATAACAACACACAAGCTTAGACTCGTATACAAAATGATCAATTAGGTGCATAGCCTAACCAGGTAAATGGACCATACAAACCTTCTCATACTTCATTTGAAACCTCACTTATTTTGGCAAATTGGTAAACCCATTTCTTAGTAAGAATTTGCACCCAAAATAAGTCAAGTCTTCAAGTTTGAACACCTCACTGACAGAAACTGTATTTTTGGGTAGTTTTTGGGCTTGTTGTTGATGCCACCGACATTGTGCAACTGCAACATTTTTTAAACATGTTCCCTTAAATCTCTTTGTTGGTGCCATCGACAGGTCTCTGTTACCCCAACTTTTTTTCTTTATATTTTGAAGCATTGGCTTCACTTGGGCTTGATTAAACCCTAGGAATTTGTGCTCCCAGCCTCCCACATACCTTGGTCCTTATCAAGGCATAGGAGGCCATGATCTTAGTTGAATCAACCTTCAACTCTTGTCCTCTCCTTATTTGATCCATTTTCATCCATCCATCCATCTTCACCTTACACACACTTGAGGAAGGAGTGAAAGAAGTTAAAAGAAGTGAAGTTCAAGGACCTCTAGAAGCTCAATAACAAAGAATGGAAGATGTGTTAAGTGTGCCCTTATAAGTTTTTATTTTTATTTTTCAAAAACTTTAAAGGTGTTTCTTGGTTGCTTTTAAAAAATCAAGCACTTGCTTGAGTCTAATACTCTTGTTAAGTGTCAAGGTTCTGAGTTTTCTAAGGAAAAAAGTCAGCTATGGGGATGTGCGGTTGTATATCCCAAGTAAAAAAATCTACGATTATTGCAAGGTACACATCAGTTGAGTTTTTGAGTTACCCTGTCAGGTTGAGTTACAAAATCATTACACGTTCTTTTTTATGTGTAAAATAGTCTTAAGTCCCTTGAACTTGGTCAAATTATATTGTTTTGAGTCTCAACAAACTAAAGTTAGGAATGTTGACTCTTGAGAAGGCCACAAGGAGTCCACCCGTAAGGATTCACAAATTTAGAATAAAATCAAGGAAAAAAACTTTGAAAATGATTAATGAAAGGGTAAAAAGGATAATTTACCTTGAGTGTCTTTTGACAATGAAAGAACTGGAGTGATTAGTGAGGGTTACAGTGTAAAAACACATTAACAAAATATGTAATACATGGGGGTGAGAATCAAGAAAATAAGAGAAAGCAGTTTGGCCCTTGTTTGAGGCATAAATGATTAGAGTAAAATTTCAAGGGTCCTTGGGGTACCCCAGCCATAGTAAATTTTTTTGTCTAATCTATGTCTTAGGCATGGACCAGGTCAAATTTTATCTTCTTTGCTTTGGGCCCTCTTGGAATAGGCCTCTTTTGGACTTTTGATAGATTTTTGAGATCAAGCCTTTATTTTGCTAGGTACTATGAGTTCTTAGCTTAGTCCAGATAAATTGGGGTGTCTACACCTTCAATATAAAAGAGAGAGGAAAAACTTCTTTCCTTCAAAAGAAAAATAAAGGTTTTTTTTATTTTATAATTTGCCTATTTAGTAGTGAAATCATATTAAAAGAGTGCATATGAGATTTCCAAAGTGATGGGCTCCAATAAATTCTATCTGGTATACAAGTAGCCACTTCACATAATATATGCATTTTAGGCTTTCGAAAAGATTTAGGGTATGTTCGATGAGTGAGAGTTGAACTTTCAAGAGTTCAACTCTCTAAAGTTCAACTATCAAAAGTTCACAATGAGGGTTAATTAGAACTTCCATGTCTGGTGGATGATGGGAGAATGGTGGATGATGGGAGAATGAATAAACCCTTAAATAGGGTTTGATTGTAGGGTTGAGGATTTGTCATAAAATTTCACCTGCGACGCTATTGTTTGATTGTAGGGCTTGGTGGAAGAGGCGATGCCATTATTGTTCGATTCAAGACGATCAATAATGGTAACGAATCAAAGGATCAATCAACAATGAATGAACCTTCCATCTTAGAAACCCTAATTCATTGAGAGAGAGAGAGAGAGTGAGGATAGAGAATGGGTTGCGGGAACATTCACCCCTCATGGTGAAGGGGTGAATGTTGAACTATGCAAACAACAAAACAATTTGAGAGTCGGAACCCCGTGCGGATTACTAACTCTCATAAGCAACAATCACTTATCAAACACACCCTTACGTTGTGTTTGATTAAGAGAAATGGAGAGAAGAGAAGAGAAGAGAAAACAAATGAGTTCCTTCCATTTCTCTTGTTTGGATTGTTAAGTGGGGAGAAAAGAGAAAAGAATTGGTGAGAAGAAGAGAGAAAATTAGGCGAGTTTTCTTTTTCTCTAAAAATGAAGAGAAGATGAGATAAATGGAGAGAAAGTCTTTTAAAATATTTTATAATTCCAACTTTGCCCCTAGATCTCTTTTAAGATATTTTAAAATTTCAAAATTATCCCCAGTTCTCTCCTATCAATCCAAACATGGTGGGAGAGAAATTGAGTTTATCTTCTTTTCTCTTAGGCTAAGTTTAGATTGAGAGAAGTGGAGAGAAGAGAAACTCATTATGTGTTTTGATTGAAAGAAATAGAGAGAAGAGAAGATAAGAGAGAATAAATGAGTTTCTCTCCATTTCTCTTGTTTGGATTGTTAAGTAGGGAGAGAAGAGAAAAAAATTGGAGAAAAAAAAATGTGAGTATTCTTTCTCTCTAAAAGTAGAAAGAAATAGAGAGAAACCTTTTAAAAATATTTTGTAATTCCAACTCTGCTCCTAGATTTTTTTTAATATATTTTAAAATTTCAAAGCTGTCCTAAGTTCTCTCCTATCAATCCAAACATGGTGGAGAGAAATTGTATTTCTCTTTTCTTTTGTCAATCCAAACATTTTTAAAAGTTAAAATATCTTAAAAGAGATCTAGGGGTAGAGTTGGAATTATTAAATATTTTAAAAGGGTTTTTCTCCTCTTCTCTTTACTTTTAAGAGAAATAATTTTTAATATAAATTTATTATATTTATATATATTTAATGTAATTATATATTTATAAATGTATTCTGATAATTTTTTATGCATTCTGGATGTATTACCAACATTGCGTATTATGCAGGTATTTTGTTTATCAAGAAAATTTTATATATCCATTTTTAGGAGGAGATGCTGCTGAAATTTCTATAGAATTATAATTTTTTTTAATAATTTTTTAAAGAATTATAAACTTTTTAAAATTAAAATAATTGTTTTTATAAATTTTTAATATAAATTTATTATATTTATATATTTAATGTAATTATATATTTATAAGAGTATTCTGGTAATTTTAGATGCATTTTGGGTGCACAATCAACCTTAAGGGTATTCTGGTCATTTTACCCTAATACAGTAGATTCCAAAACCTGTATCAAACAATAATTATTAGATTCTGGTCAACAGCCCAGCACTTTTACAAAGCTCTATCAAACAAACTTTTCAGTATTTCAGCTTCTGACAGTAGATTTAAGCAGTTGAATCAAACGGGGCTAACTTACTTATTTTCTCTTCTCTTCTCTTCTCTCCACTTCTCTCAACCCAAACTCCCCCCCCCCCCCCCCCCACCCCGCGCAATGAGCTTATCGATTGAAAATACAATTTGTGTCAAAGTGAGGGGGCATTAGAAAAAAAGAATTTACTAAATGGGCTATTTAGTTACTGTCTAAAAGGTAAGGGGTATTTAAAAGGAAATATATATCTGAGGGTCCATTAAGTAATTTGTCATTGGATTTATTTGTTTCCAATGCCATTGACCTCTCGAAAGAGTTGTTCTGACCTTCAGCGATTGTCAACTGCCAAAGTCATCTCTCTCAATTTAAATTTAGGGAAAAATTTGTCACTTATTTTGCCCTAATTATTCGGCTCAATTTCCTCCAAAGCTAAGGTCAAGAAATGGGGCTAAAACTCCCTCCAAATTTAGACTGGATGCTATGTAACTTCATTCTCTTTTTATCCAAATCATGGAGATCATCATCATCATCATCCCCTGTTGGCCACCCTGATATATCTGTTACCTTTTACAGATACAAAGATTGCAAGCGTTTTCTAGGGTATTATCGCTCTCAATTCTCATCCTTAAATCAATTTGGTTACCCTAGAATTCGCTTCATTCTTCCCTAATTGAACTGTAGAAATGGTTCACGATCAGTAATTCTATGCCTTCTTGGTCACACAGCTCTTGATGGTATTTCCCCCCTTTTTTTATATTCTGAAATTCATGAAAATTGGTGTTTTGTGGTAAATTGGGTTTTGATGGTATGTTAGTTTTTTTCCCTATGTAGCTTATTTTTCTTCTGAAATTCATGAAAGATGATATCTTTTGTGGTAAATTCGTTTACTTTAATTGGTTTGCTTGAATTGGGTCTTGATGGTATGTTTATTTTTCCTCTGTTTCCTATTTTTCTTCTGAAATTCAAGAAGAATGATATTTTGTGGTAAATTGTGATAGAACTAGGGCTGCAATCTGGGGCGGGTTGGAGGGTAAACCCAGGTTCAACCCAAGTAGCAGAACCCTCAACCTGAGCTCAACTCAACCCAACCATCGGGCCTAAGCTCAGTAACCCAAGCTCAACCCGAGATTGATATTCTAAAATCGGGTTGAGTTCGGGTTAGCCAAAATTTAGATAATGTTGGGTGATTTGGGGATTGGACTCGTTGAATGACCTTAATTTCATTTTGATTAGCAAATAAATTTAATATTTTAAAAAAAGATACACAAAATGAGAACCAAAACTATTAGTAAATATAATTGCATACAACCCTCAAATCCATCATTTAGAGAATACTTAGACACACCATACTAAATCAAAGCTCACATTAATATTAACTAATTGTCCACAAATCATAATAATAAGATGGAATAAAAAAACTTTAAAAAAAAATATCTATAATTAATATAAAAATATTTATATATTAGTATATATTACATAGCATTGGGTTGAGTCGGGTTGCCCGTACCCTCAACTTGAGCTTAACCCGAAGTGAAATTGGGTAGAGATATTCTAACCTAGGCTCCATGCATTTTCTACATAACTTGACCCAAGCTCACCAATAAATTGGGTTGAGTTCGGGCTGCCTGCCTAGGTTGCAGTCCTAGATAGAACACGGATCGAATCGGCAACAAAAATGAGTTGACTCACTCAATAAGGGAGTCAACCTCCTTAAAAACTCTATTTTATTAAAATTCAGCTTAGTCTTCTACTACCCACGTACATCAATACATAACCAATCTAAAGGAAACATTCTAATTGAAAGGGAAGTCTAATTGGAAAGAAGCTAAGAGTCCTAATTGGAAATAAAATCTAATCACATAGAAAGCAAATCTAATCATAGTCCTAAGGCAAATCCATGTCCTAATTGGAAAGAAATAAACCTAATTGTAAATCCTACGTATCCTAACATTACTTCTCCCTTCTCCCTTCTCGATGACTTGTCATTAAGTCAAAAAATTTGGAAAAACATGCATGCAATTCGTAGAAGTAATTGTATGTAGCATCTTCAATTAATTGTGATAATTGGATTTGATGGGCCATTTGTACGGTCTTGCGGTGGTGGATTATCTTTATTAAATGACCAATCTCCCTACATTAATAACAATTGTGGAAGTTTGCACTTATGCTTGGGTTTGAAAATCTCATCACAATTAAACTTGTTTTTGTGCTCTTCTCTAGCTTTGATGGAGTCAAACGATGAATGGGAGGTAATCCTGTAGATTGAGTGGAATTAGTGGTGGGAAGCATAGGTATTGTAAGAGTTGAACCATTTGTTTATAGTGTTGCTAAGCGATAACTTCTCTTCCTGAATTCGTGCAAGACCAATGGCCTATGAGAGGCTAGTTGATTGAAATAAACGCACCTCAACGAATTTCATCTTTTAGACCACTAATGAAACAACCCATAAGTTTCTCTTCCGTCCAATCATGTGCCCGACATGTCAACTGTTCAAAACTAGTTTGATAATCTCTTACGGATGTAGTTTGTTGTAGTTTTGCAAGGGAGCCATGGAAGTCTTCATAAACAGTCAGACCGAAATGCACCATAACCGCATCAACGAACCCATCCAAGTATGGAAGCTTTGTTGATTTTCATGTCAATTGAACCATGAAGTTGCATCACCTTCTAGGTGAAAAGATGCAATCTCAACTCTTTGGTCGTATGGTGTATGATGATAGCGAACAAATTGCTCAGTCCGAGAGAACCAATCGAGTGGGTTAGAACCATCAAATTTCGGGAACTCTAATTTGAGGGTTCAAGGTTGCATGACCAGCACATGAGGGCGTAAAGGAGCCTTGGAAGAAGAAGCATTTTTTGGACCCAAACATAGTTGTCGAAATTCCTCCAATATCATGCTTTGGAACTCAGTTTGACTAGCCATGGCTGCAAGAGATTCCCGCACCTCAGCTTGATCCTTAGCTAGGGCCGCGATAGACGTCTGCACCTCTTGAAACTGGGCTAAGGTATCTTCTGTATGCTTCTATAGATCCCATTCAACAGGAAAGAGTTCCTGACTTTGGTTTTGTGCCATTTTTTTTGCCCATAGAATCGATGCTCTGATACCAATTGATAGAACACGGATCGAATTGGCAACAAAAACGAATTGACTCACTCAATAGGGGAGTTGACCTCCTTAAGATAAACTCTTTTTTGTTAAAATTCTGCTTAGTCTTCCTCAACCCACGTACATCAATATATAACCAACCTAAAGGAAACATCCTAATTGAAAGCAAAGTCTAATTGAAAAGAAATTAAGAGTCTTAATTGGAAATTAAATTGAATCACATAGAAAGCAAATCTTATCATAATCCTAATGCAAATTCATGTCCTAATTAGAAAGAAATATATCTAATTGTAAATCCTACGTATCCTAACAAATTCGTTTGTTTGAATTGTATCTTTTAGGCCTTGAATTTATAGGATTCGATATCAAGGGTGGAATCATTCGTAAAAATCTCCTATCTTGCTTAGACCCCCCCAACAAAAAAAAGAAAAAAAAGAAAAAAAAATAAAAAATAAAAAACTCTGTCAAGTGTAGACATTTTAGAGCTTTTTATCTTTGTGTATTGAGATGAGGTTCTGGATATATATATATTTTTTTGGATAGTTGAGCATCTAAATACGAGTTTTGATTCTGGGTTGTTATAGGTGTTACTGTTTTGTTGAATGAATGAATTGATTTATTTAGGTAAGTGGGTTATTTCTCATTGTATTATTTTAGAAAACTGAATATAAGTAGAAATATACAAATCTTGGAGATCTAATTTTCAGATATTATTATATGAGCAGTTCTAATTTGAGTTGTTTCACTATCATCATAATCTTTGCCTTTAAACATCGGTATGGTGTCTGCAACATGAATCCTGTCCAGCTGCACTCAATTTTTCATTGATCAATGTCATTGAACTTCTCTCATAAATGTATAAAAATTAAAAATATCAAGCCCACGAGTAGTGTATTTTTTTTCTTTTTATAATTTTATCTCTGTCCCCCTCTAAATGACTGAAATGTGAACATGGGCATAGACCCTGTAATTTGGATACCAAATATCAGTTTGACAACTATATCTATGAAAATAAAAAAAGAAGACATATTGTTGGTGTCAGCTAGCTTAGTTGGTAAAGTCTTTGGGTGATGATACCAGAGACCTTGGATCAAATCCCACCGGCACTGAGTTACTGAACTCATTAAAAACAGCTTACTGATATAAAAAAAAAAGTGACCTTATTAACCCAAAATTAGAAAATTACGATTATTTATCAGGAATTACTTATATATACTTTTGACATGGATGAGAAGGGGCAATTTTCTGATTTCAAACTGAAATTAAGGGAGAAAATTGTGGAAGAGTGATGGGTTATTCAGAATGCTCATATTCCTGCAACAATAATAGGTGCCTATTTATGAATCTACAACTGGATAAAATGTCCAAAAATAGCAGTTATTTTTTTTACTTGGAATTTTGGAAATGTTCATTTAAAAAAAAAAAAAAAAAATTCTGGAAGAGAAATTCAGTAGAAGAGAAAAAAAGTGCTTCTTTTGAAAAAGAGAAGAAATTGGTATGTTAAAATGCCTTAAAATTCTAATGCACTTGTAGCTTGATTTCCTGACTTGTAGGTACCCTTTTATTAATTATCTTCAGACAGTTTATCGACGTAGTTACAATGGGCTTGAATTTCTCAAAGCAAGGGCCAAGCAAGGCAGGGAATGCGACGGGACACAATTGTCAATTTCACCTGATCAATTATCTGACAAGAACTTTCTACATTCGGAACTTGGTCTCTAAGCAAAGGAGGCGAATGCTTGTTGGGGGTTATGATCTTGACATGTCATATATAACAGACCGTTTATTAGCCATGTCATTTCCTTCTGAACGCATGCGAGCTGTGTTTCGGAATCCTCTTTGGCAGGTCAAGTCTGTGTTAGACATGAGACATTTGGGGCATTATAAGGTAACTTTTGCAAACAAAGTCTTTCCCTTGTTATCCCCACCATCTTAATTTCGGTACGTTATTATTTATTTAGGCTATAGAAAAGACTGTTTTTTTTTTTGTTTATTTTGCCTAGAAATTTGAAAATTGAGGAAGGAGTTACAAGATGACAAATTCAAAAAGGCAACCTTTTCTTTTGAGGTTACTTTGACACACATCTTTTCACTTTTTCTTCTCCATAAAACATTTTTATCAAATGTGGACTAAAGTATCCTCAAGTTTGAAGGAGAAAAATGTATAAATGTCATCCTCTATCTCTCAACTGCAGGGTAGAATTCTGAGATAGGACTCTGAGTCACCTGAATTGGTATCAGGAAGTCTCGTGTCGTGAAGGTTGGCAAAGAAAATGAAGCAAAGAGGGTCAGATGTGGTATAAAAATTTGTTGATTTTAGTTTAAGTCATGAAACCTTTCTCTCTGTCTCAATTACCATTGAAATGATTTGTGGGGCTTCTCCACTTGTGGGAAAACTGCTAAGCTAACATCATGGTGGAGAGAGATTTTTTTGTGGGTTTCGGTTTGGACCAGAAAGAGTTGGAAGATACTAAAAATTGACTGAGATATTGGTGGATTGTCTTGGTTTACCCCAAGCCCAAACCGGTTACATCTATGTTAATTAGTAAGGTTGGGTGCTTCAGTCCACAAAAGATAAAAAATATATTGTGGGGCGGAAGAAGTTTAAAAAAAAAAAGAAAAAAAGAAAAAAAGAAAATAGCTTGGAAATATTCCTTTGCATGTTATGTGTAATATATGCGGTCCTAGTTGACATATTATTCCAGATATTGATGTGCTAAAAACCTACTGGCTTGTCCTTTTTTCAATAACAAAACACTTGTTGACCTAGTTGACATATTATTCATTTTTTATTTTGCTAGAATAATTGCCATTTATATAGTTCTACTGTATTTGTGTCTATCTAGGGATGACTTTACATAACATACTTTACTTCTATTTATTCATATAATATAATTTTGCTATATTATGTTTTTAATTGCACGGATCGGTCCACTTTTCAGGTGTTTCCTAGTATAGTATATGACGTCTTTTGGCATGTTTAAATTATGTGCCTTCTCACTTTCATGACATGTAACTTTTTCATATTTTTTTGAGTTTCTGTAGATCTACAATTTGTGTGTTGAAGAAAGTTATGATCCATCAAATTTCCACGGCTGTGTGGAGATGTACCCAATTGATGACAATCATGTCCCTCCTCTCCATATGATCAAGCTCTTCTGTGAAAGTGTGCATTCATGGTTATCTGTGGATCCAAAAAATATTGCAGTTATCCATTGCATGGTAAACAATTACATGCTTGGACTTTTTATTTTCTGGAGTTTTCGAAGAATATCATCAGTTAGACCACATGAATTTGTTGTGTGGGTGCATGTTTTAGAATTTCAATTTATTCAATACCTTATTAGGTTGTCGTTTGAACCAAAATTTATTTTCCACAATGTACTTTTTTTTTTTTGTTTGGTTGAAAAAAAAGAATCTTAATCTTGACACTTGTGCAGGCGGGCAAAGGTCGGACCGGATTAATGGTCTGTGCCTACCTAGTTTACAGTGGCATGTCAGCAGAGGAAGCTCTTCAGTTGTATGCAAATAGACGATTTATCAACAATGAAGGAGTAAGTTATACTACATAAAATGGACAAACATGTTCAATGCAGATAATGAAGTACCATTGTCATTTTGGTACTGTTTCCTTGATAAACTCTTCCAAGACCCATGCAGACCCAATTAGAAGTACAAACACTTGATTTAACCTTTTGTGTTGCTAGGCTACCATATGTACTCAACAATGAGTTGGACGGGTTTCCTTGAGCTGTACTCCACTCTTCGCTGGAGTGGCGGGGTTTTCTTTAAAATTTAAATTAGGGAGCTGAGGTGGTACTCCCTAGGCTCCCATGCATTTTTGGCTGCAACATCTTCCCTTGTGGAAAGTTTCAAATCAGTAGCACTCTGGCATGTCGCAACATAGGCCTGTTACATTTTCCTTCTCAAAAACTTCTTCAAATAAAATGGGTGCAATTCTATGACAGTTAGGATTGGTCACATACATCTATATAATAAAACAAAACCGTGGCTCCCACTGTTGCTACAGTTATGGAGGATAAACGTCCTATAAATTTGATATCCACATTAATTACTTTATTGTCTTTTCTCTTCACCCCCTTCAACTTTATTGTTTTTCCTCTCCTCCCGGCCCCTTTTCAATAATATTCCTCCAATTTTACTATGTTTCCTCTTTTACCCCTTTAACCTCAAAGATTTTTAAGAATACCCCTCCAACTTTATTATTTTTTCATTTTTAACCCTTTAACCCGAAAGAGGATGCCCATGCCGTAGGGGCACGGGCGAACTCTATTCAATAACTATAAGCCAATTATAAAATCAATGAAATGAGATAAGATTAAATACAAAATAAGCATTTAACTGGGGAAATTTATCTGTTTTCTTGTAAAGAACATCTACTTAGTTATTGGTAATTGGTACTGTCATATTTTAGATTGTTTATTTATTGGGTGAGCATACTTTCAAGGGAAACATTTAATCCTACATACTCATTTCTTACCCTTGACAGGTCTCGATACCAAGCCAGCGACGTTACATTGGTTACTGGTCTAAAATACTGACTTTTCCAGGGGAAGTTAATGATGGACGTCCCGATGTGAACTTACCTCAACCATGTAGCAGAGAATTGCGCCGAATCCGCCTTTACGACACAATCGACATTAACACGGTCTTTTTCGTGGTCTCAGAGTCGCAGGAGGTAAGTCTATGCCTCCCACTGTTTATTTTATAGATCATCATCTACTCCTTATCCTACATATTTGACTTGTCTTATATGGAGATGACCTATTTTTACTTAAGAAACATCTTGCACCTCTATAATATGTTTAAGATATGTGTACAAAGTTAAAGGTCTGAAAACTATTAACTTATGATATAACAAGGACACTCCATTTTATGGGTTATACTCACATGTTGAACACATGCTAACACACTTTTTTTTAAAGAGCCTTAATTAATTCAACTGTTATTATGAAAAAAGACCATTCTGCTATTTCTAAATTGTTTTTGGTGAACCTGAAAGTCCAAATTGTTTAGGGTTAAAAGTTCTAGAATTAGTTAGTTTTTGGTCTGGAAGATGGAGATCACCAAACATCATCCCTAGACCCATCTCCATGTGGGTCCCACAGAACTGTTATAAACGATCACATGGGGAAGACCATGTACACTTAACTTTCCCCTTTATATATCATTGGCTATCTAAAAATTTAAATGCATTGTTTATTTATTGTATACTTAACGTGAATCGAAGTATTATAGAAAGTTTATTTTTCAACATTGGAATAAATTGTATGGATGTATCTCCTTATCTAACTTATCATATCAGTGCCAGACAGACAAACTCTCTCACCATGTCCTTGTTATATAGCTACTTTAACTCACTGGGGGAAGTCCAGGTTGACTTGGAGCTCAGTCAAGTGTTGAGTGATTTTTTCTGTTATAAGAAAACTTCATCATGTTAATGCTCAATGGCTTTTTCTTTTGATTAGTACAGAATTCATTATAAAAAAAAAACTGACCGAGAAATACATACCACCAATCGGTGAGAGATCCCATCTAAAAATGAAATACTTAACAATCAACCCTTTGAAATTTCTTGGATTTTAAGAAGTCTTAAGTGACTCCCTTAACTCAATCCACTTCTTGATGAAGCTTATTGCACTTCAAAATAAAATAATAAAGTCACAAAATATTTATTAAACAAAAGGAAAAGGCGTGGCAGAGTTAGTGCACATCTTCCTATACTTAAGCTCTTTTGTGGCTTTCAAGTTGATGAAAAGTTGGATCATACTCGTTATGTTTGTTGGAAACTATGAGCTAATTTAATTTTTTTATTTTATGTATCAGACGTTGTTTTGTGTGCTTACCATGATTTCTTGATCTTGAGTAACTTATTTCATATCACCACAAACCTAATCCCAATTATATTGGAGTAATAACACAAATCATATTCCTTCATTCAATTCTTTCTAGAGCATTCTCTTCCATTTAGGCTGGTGGCTTCAGATATTGTCTTACTATATTAGTCATAGTCCTTTTTATCCTTAATCTCTCACTTTCAGAGATCTAAACTTGCATGCTTATTCTTGTTAGTGCGTTCTTGGTTTTGAAAAAGAGAATCGATTGTGATTGTGTATTTGGTAATTGTACCTGCAAAACTGATTGACTTCTCCAATCCCTGAGTTTTTGGACCTTGATTACTACATTTGTTCTTTTTATGTTTTTGTTTTTTCCCTTAAGTTTTTAATGGTTCTTTGGATTCGTAATTATTTGGAAATTTGGGGCAACCGCTTGTAACAGGTTCCTGGCCAACTGTACCAACCATCGGTGGAAGTTGCTAGGAGTTGTTGCCGGCAAATTAAGCAAGGATATCAGAGAACTAACAGCCCACGGTATTTCGTTTCTTTCATTGAAAATGATGAGGATGAGAAGAAACAAGAAACAGAGACACCACGTGTCGTAGTGCAAATGGACACAGAGAGTTCTGTTATCTACCAGAAATCATGTCTTGACTACTATTTTGACAAACCGTTACGGGTAAGCCCTAAATAGTGCACACAAAATACAGAGAAAAGTATGTGTTTCCTCGTCCTTCATTGTCATAGGGTAATACAATCTTTTTTGACCAGGTCACTGGAGATGTGCGAGTCATCTTTTACCAAAAAATGATTGGAGGACGTCTTTTTTATGCCTGCTTTAATACTTCTTTCATTACCAGCGGCTTGCTACAGGTACATATGCTCCCCCCCAGGGGTGGATTTAGAGTGGGGGCACTTGCCCCCACAAGAGTTTTCAAATTCCATGGATTAATGTGCTATTGCGACAGGTTTTAGAGGCGGATAAAGAAATCTGTTACTATTGCCCCCACAAATTTTTTTTTCCACTCTTAGTTGCCCACACAACTATTTTTTATGCCTGCTTTAATACTTCTTTCATTACCAGCGGCTTGCTACAGGTACATATGCCCAGGGGCGGATTTAGAGTGGGGGCACTTGCCCCCACAAGAGTTTTCAAATTCCATGGATTAATGTGCTATTGTGACAGGTTTTAGCGGCAGATAAAGAAATCTGTCACTATTGCCCCCACAAATTTTTTTTTCCATTCTTAGTTGCCCCCACAACTATTTTTTTCACTCCTGGTTGCCCCCACATGAGCAAAATCCTGGCTCCAGCCCTGCCCCCCCCCCCCCCACACACACACTATGCGGAATCCATACACCAATCTCACATTGTTCTGTTAGTTGGCTATATTTTTGGGCCAAAGAGCTGTCCAACCAATCGAACATTACGGATGAATGGTTCAGTATTTTATTTTAGGTGGTGTGTGTGTTTGCGTGCGCGCATGTGTGTGTATAAAACACAACGGTGGACCCCACAACTCCTTTGTCTCAAGATTTATACCCATAAACAATATATCTCGAGGAAGGTTACCCCTCCTCCTTTGTCTTCTCTCTTCTTTTCCTTCCCAAGAATACCCCCAACTTTATTGTCTTTTCTTTTCTACCCTTTCCAACAACCACCTACAACTTCCTATAATATTTTTCATATTTCCCCTTTTGCAATAATACCCTTCCAAATTTGTTGTTTTTCTTCTTTCACCCCTTAAACCCCAAAGAGAATGGCTGGCAAACTCTAGTCTATATATGGGTTGGGATCCGTAGACTCATGAAAAGTGAACTCATATGTTCACACACAATCCCAACCATATATATATGTGATTTCCAAAGGTTGAGATTTATCTTCTGTAATGTATTCTCGGGATATATCTTTTATCCCAAAAGTTGGATCGCACATTCTCTTTTCATGAGTCTACGGATCCCAATCGTATATATATATATATATGCAAAAACTTCATTCCATGTACGATCTTTTTTTTGTAGCCATTATAGCTGTGGATTTGAATCTTTCTTGACTCCTTAAATTCAATTTCTGTGAGTTATAGCAGTTCTCTGTGCGGGATTTGGACAAGATCGGACATAAGGGGAAATCTATATGTGGTTCTTCCTTCTGTCTGGAGTTGCTCTTCGGTCCTGCTAATGCCAAGCACGAATTACCACCTCCAATTGATGATGATATCTCTGAAGATTTCTCATAAATTCCCAACATTGGTTATTTGAAGAAATTTAATAGGTTCGTTATAACTTGTATTAACATAAACTCTATATGTATGGTCCTATTGATAGGTGTCCTATGCTTTAAAAGTAAATTGTCACAACTATCCATGCTGTTTCACCGTCTTGTTTTTTGTGACGGAAGGCATTGGGAAGATTCCGAGAATAAAAACAATTTTTGTATTTAGAGATTTATGAGCACTTTAGCCGAAAATGAAGTTATGTTTCTTGCTGTGAATGGGTTCAGGATTTGATCTTTTTATCTTGCTTTTCTGGTAAGTAAGCTCAAATCTAACCCTTGACTGTAGTTTGTGCTCCTTGTGACTTGACTTTGACCTAACAGGTATTTCTTTCATTTGATGTATTTTCTCTCATAATTTCCTGTTGGTAAAGCTGGGATTTAACCCATGGCCTCTTTGATGCGAAACACTGGTCATGAAAGGAAAAAAAATAGAAAAAAGCAAGAAGAAGATTGTAGGCGAGGTCGTAGTAGCTCATTCTTGTTAAAGTTCAGATTTTTGGTTGATCTTTTTCTGCTAGTCATTGAGCTCTATCATGAAGCAGATATAGATGGGCTGAAGACTTGAGATTCACCATTTTCCTTGTTTACCATTCGGAAAAGCATGATAGATTGTTCGGTTATAGCGCAGGAGTGAGCCATGGAATGTTAGTTCCCGATATCACTGCATGTGCAGCAATTGTAGACTGCACATGCAGGCAAATACAGGTTGGATGTGTAGATGTTGTGGATTGCAATTGGGCCTATGTTGTGGATTGTACATGTGCAGCAATTGTAGGCGTGCATCCTAGTATTTTAAGTCGATCTTTCAACTTCTAGTAGAAGCTAGAGCTGAAAATGGTCAGAAGCATAAGATACCCAAATGTCCTCCTTTCTTTTAAATTAGTGGCAAGAATACTTGAGAGTATTTCTAGGCTTCAAGTTAAATCTCAAATGCCCAAAACTTTAAAACAACTACCAAACAAGTGTCTAGTGAAGCTGTTTGTGCACCAAATTCCTGACGAATTTTCACTTCTCTGGATGCCAAAAAACTATCAAATGGTCAAATTTTACAAACTATTCTTACAGAAGTGATTCAAAGACGAAGTGATTCTATAGAAGCACTTTTGTTGGAACACAACCCTGCCTCGATGAGGCCTAAAACAACATTCAAAAGTAGAACAACCAAACAGACCCCTAAACATATTAGGCAATCTTACACAATTTCAAAGCCAGTACACTTACAAAGCACCAAGAAACAAACATACAATCTAGCATTAAAACAAGATACCCATCCAAGTTTAGAAATTAATGCTTCTTCAAGAACCCTTCAGCCATCTTGAAATACTCCCCATATCCACTCTGACTCTCAGAATGACCATCACCACTTGTATGTGAATGTGAATTTGTAGAGGAGCCATGTGTAGTAGAAGTTGAATGGGTTGTTGAATGAGTGGAGTTGGTTGTAGTTGTGGAGGAATGTGAAGAGTGGTATTGGTGGAGATAATTTTCGGCTTTGTCGAAATATCCCCCGAAGTTCGTCTTATCAAGTTTGCCGTAATGTTCGGCGGCATCGAGGAGATCGGCGGTGGCACCAGCGACTTTGCCTTTGTCTACGTTGTGTGTTTCATGGTTGAGTGAAGCTTTAGCTGCCTCAGCCACTACTTTAGCACTAGAGAGAAGGTTGGTAGAGGAAGGTTTGTGGTTTTGTGTGTGTGTGGTGTGATAATTTGAATCCATGAGAGAATAAAGAAAAGAAAGATAGGGTCTTTGGTATGCTAAGGTATTGGATTGAGAGAAGAAATTGGACTATTGGGTTTGTGATTAAAGATTGATAGATTGATGATGAAGGAGAAACTATGCTAAGATTTAGATTGAGAGGAAATTGGGTTGTTGGGTCTTTTGATTAAACTAGAAATTGAAAGAGAAGCCCATTTAGCTATATAAAAAAAGAAAAAAAAAAAAAACTAGAAATTGAAAGAGAAACTAAAGCTTTTTGGAAGAGATTCAAGATTGATAATTGATGGGTCTTGCCTTCTATATCTCGTCTGTATAAATAGACTTAGATCTACAATGGAACTTTATCATCCATGAAACTTCCTTTGCAGTGTAGTTGCCGTGTTGCTTTCATGACCTCTGGACCCCCACACACTTTATCAGAAAAATTTAATGAGTCTTTGGAGTTGGATATGGTGTGAGCCACACGTTTTCTGGTAGTTTGTCAACTACCTACTTGATTTTGATATTAATTTTTTTTTGAGAACTGCTATCGCCACACCAGCTTTTACTAAGAGCACCCTAAGATATGTGCTAATTCTTCTTGAGAAATTCTAACTTTTGCTAATAGCATCTCAATTCATGTGTTGATCACACCATAAAATTAAAGGTGATTCTCCATTTCATGCGTTGAATATGATGAAATTCCATTTCGGTATAGCGTTCATTTTAATTCCCAAAATATGCTTTTACAGTGAATTCGTCACTTTTATAATTTATGAATTCATTTTGTTGATAAAATACTAGCGATTTTCCCTTAACAGCGATCTCGCTGGTAATTTAATAACGAATTCATTTGATTATAAAAGTGAGCAATTCACTGGAAAAACATGTTTTGGGAATTAAAATGAAAAACGTACTGAAATTGGAATTTGTACATAAATTGAGCACGTTTTTGATGTGGCAATAGAAGTTCTTTTCTTTGATGATAGTGGTCAGTTGTGTTGTGTGGTAGATACTAGTTCATGCACTTGACTATGAGGGTATTTCAGTCATTTTGTATTAAACTTTTAGAATTGATTGAGGTCGCGTATCATCAGTTGTAGGGTATCTCTGAGCTTTATGTAGGTGAGAAAAACTCTTTTCTCCAAGTGGAATGAGGGCTGACCAACAAGAACTCCACCCAAGTGGAATGGGTCACCTAAGCACAAGTTGTTAATCACTGGACCGATAAGCCCTTTTGTGTAGTCGAAAGAGGGATGGGGGGAGGGGGAGAAAGGTGAGAAAAACTCTTTTCTCCAAGTGGAACGAGACGCTAACCAACAAGAGTCCCACTCAAGTGGAATGGGTAAGCTAAGCACAAGTTGTTAATCACTGGACCGATAAGTCCCTTTGTGTAGGCGAAAGGGTAGATAATCCAGCTTTCCATCCGAGTGAAGGAAGTAATGCTTCCCAAGTCCATAACAGATAAGAAAGATTCTAGGCAATCCCATTTACAGTAGACTTACCCGCCAAATACTATTTCGGGTGCGGGTTCCAATTGGCTATTCTAACTACCTACCATCAAATGGAACTATAGGAGAGTTTTAAAAAGACCAGTTTCACTGATGACCTTCCTTTGAAGTTAAGTCTTGTGCCTTATATGGTAAGGCTCGCTTACTTACCTTAGAGAGAAAAGAAATGTTCATGACTAATAAGAGCACTAAAAATTACTACTCTACCTTTTTTCTCTCCGATTTGTAGAAAAAAGAGAGAGGAAAAATTGACCTATTTTTCTCTTCATTATTTTTCTTTTCTCTCTTCACTTAACAATCTAGACTAGAGAAATGGAGAGAAACTCACTTTTATTTTTCTTTTCTCTCCATTTCTCTCAATCCAAACACACCGTTAATTTATTAGAACTCTCAATTTTCCAATTTTCTAATTTAGGTTGTAATAAACTCTATGTTGAATGTGATCAAATTCTCTCAATATATATATTCCAATTTATTATTAATTGGAGTCCTTTTTATATTTTTATGAAATACATTCATTTCTAATTTTATCTTTTTAGTATTTTTCGACTCACTTGTAAAAAATATGTGAAAAAACCAGTCTAATTAGAATATTTCTTACAATATGAAAAGTGGATTACAAGTCGAAACAATAAAGTCTTGAATACATATTTCTTTGTCAAACCCTATAAAACTTAGCGATTGCTCCAATGAGGGAGAATAGGCATCGACAGAAGCGCTTGGGACGAATCTTATTAGCTAAGAGAGGAGAAAAGATTGTCGGGATGGGTGTGCTATCATGACACTATTTCATATTTCCTTTCTTAGGTAGGGGTCAACAACAAAGGCTATACCCGATGGGCATGTCAAACCATATGGTACGGAAAATTGGTGTGCGCCGCAAAGCTGAGCTTTTTTATTCTCTCCCACTATGTGGTTTGCGTCCTTTCTCCAAAAAAACAATTAATGGTTCGGGAAAAAGCTTATCTTAGTTATATTCAAAGTTGGGATTTAGCATCGTTCGAAAACTAGCACTAACTTGTTGTAGAAGCTCAACTCCAAGCGTAATGACTTCTTTCTATTTTGTTATGTTTAGCTTTTGACTTTTGAATGCTATTGGATGCCCTCTTTGAACAAGTACCCAGCTCATTCAGAGGGTATCAGTGTGTACCGTGAGAAGAGTCTTGTAATGAGAATTTTGTTAATTTTACAAATACTCGAGGTGTAACTATTCTAATTCTGATGCGAGCCCAACAAAGCATCTAGGTTTGGGATTCCACTCCTAGAGATGAACCTTGATGCTAATGAAAATCTTGATTAGGAGGCTTTATTTCAACCCCTCTTTGGCTTTGAGCAAGAGAGACAGAAGGAAGAATGATTGAGGCCCTGTGCATTGCCTGCCAACCATCTTATGAAGATTTAGTTAGTGCTCGGATAAAAGAGAATGAATGAAGAAGAAAATGAATAATAGGCTTGCAAAGTGATTTTTTTTTTTACTTGTAGAGTTCAAACCAACCCCTTCCTCCTTCTTGGAGGTGAGTTTTTACAAACAAAATCTAGAGACAGGTGTCACCACACAGTTAGTCTAGGTATCAGATGAGCAGGGCAGTCGGAGTGCACTTGAGTGCTTTAAAAGATGAATTCATCACTTGTTAGTCAAGATTTTAATCTAATGTGTAAATATTGCAGGCCATCAATGCAAAGTAAAACAAATCTGTGAAGCATGGTGTCCTATCAATCTGATAAGATCTTCCTTGTATTTATCTATGTATGAAGTTGTGCTTGAACTCAAAATACTTGCTCAAGATTGTTTATATGCTATGGGTTAGGTAGGATATGAGCTAGGGATCAAATTAGAAACGAGCTAGGATAAAATAGGATCTCAAGTTTAGATCAAGTATGAGCTAAGGATCGAATACAAGCTCGAAATTAGATCCCTATGCGATATCACTCATATGTGAACTGAATTTAAAAAAGCTCGGGAGTTCAGGCTATGCTTATCTCGTAAGGTAACTCCATATTTTGAGGCCGCGTGAGTTAGAGCGTGTCGTATTAACCCATCCTGATATCACGAATGAAGAGATTTGGTGTATGGGAGGTCTGTTATCTCTTTAGAAATCTTTGTTTTATTAGATTAGAGATTTTGAGTCTGAGTTAAGGTCTGACCGAACTAATTGACCTCTTTTAAACTAATGCAACTTATCGCCTTACACTTATCAACCTAATGTCTTATCCATACTCTGTTTTTGAGTGAACTCAGTTTGTACTAAACTTACATTCAACTTATAGGTGATTTAGGTTTAATTCCTTCCTTGTTATCCTTGGCCTTGATAAGGTGGTGAATTGTGCACCTTCAACTCTCACCTCGATTTGTATTTGATTAATGGCACCATTATCAATACTTCAATATAAGAACATCGATCCTCTGACCTCTTCTGACATCTGAGGATGGGATTAATGTACTTCTGGTACTCGATTTATTCAACCATGTTTTGTACTTTTTATGACAAGGAGACAAATCACTATTTTCTTCTTATTTGTGATATGCTCAGTTCAAGACATAGATTTTAGTATTTCCCTGTTTGTTGGCTTGTTGTAAGACCTTGACCATTATTTCTTCATGGCCCCCCTCTTGTTTCTTCGTGACATGTGCTTTATCATGTAGTGTGCCAAAAATGGTCTCCAAAGTATCATTCTTATTTTGTGGCCTCCAAGTTGTCCATTGTTCAAGTTGTTTTCATTTACCCTTTTGTAGTATCACTCTTTTTTAGGCCTCGGGTAGTCCTTTCCTAGGTTTCCTTTTTAAGATTTGAGCTTAAGATATGATGTTTGATACCAAATGATATGAATCCAACCAATATACCAAAATCACTCAAGTGTTAGTGGTACAGAAAGTTAAACTTATATTTCTTAGGGTTCGAAACACAATGCATTCAAAAATTGGGGAAGCCAATAGTGTTAAGGTTGTATTTGAGGCCCAATTCCCACATATGGACTTCCAGGAAGGTTATAGGATCTAAAATCAACATTTGATGTTATGCTAGAGCTGTAAATGTGTCAAAAACAAAATCTACACAAACCTACTTCTGGATCCTAACTTTTATAATACGAAAATGTCCTTTTTAAATTAATGGTTAGAATACCTCTAAAGTATTTATAGGATATTAAGTTAATGATTGAAATGATAAAACTTTTAATACAACTACCAAAAGCATGCCTAGAGAAGCTATTTGTTCACCAAATTCCCTACAAATCCACAACTTCTTTAGATGCCAAAATCACTTTGGTGGGTGCGTTTGTTTGGGCATGAAAAATGGGTTGGACATCTATTTTCCATGTGTTTGATTGAATTTTTTCATGAAAAATGAATTTTCACCCTTGTCCAAAAATTCAATGAAGGTTGGATTTCATTTTTTTTTATATATACCCATAAAAAAATGAAATCCACCCCAAATTTTATCTCCCAAATTTTAAATAGTAATATTTCTCCTCTTCTTCCTAACCACCACCACCATTGTCTCCGTCTTCGACATCTCTCTCTCTCCCTTTTTTTTCTTCTTCTCTTCATATAAACTTTGAGTTATCCACCCCACCAACTTTCCTCTAACATTTTTCCTTGGATTTCAAAATCTATGGAAAATGAATTTCTATGCCATCAAATTTCAATTTTTAAGATTCAATAGTTACAAGTCTGTTAACCGCACACTCGAAAAATAAAAGACCTTCTACGGACGTGATCATATTGATCGGTGTACGAGCAGTGGGAATTAGAAGTACAAAAGAGAGGGAGATCAGAAGCCTTTCACATGCACTCACATGAGGCTTAAATAGATATTTGCACCCCCCTTTGCGTGCATCGCATGCGCACTAAGCGTTTTCGACGGGTTGGCCTCAAACACAATGGACTGCAGTCCCATGGTACCTTGGGCCCTCATGTGCGAGCGAGGCCAAATCTCTTTCTCTTTCACACTCAACCAAGTAGGAAAGTAGGAACATTTATAAGTTGAGTATAAGTCTTATATTTACCCCCGATGTAGGACTAAATATTTAGAGAGTTATCTCTATAACTCTCAAGAGAAATATAAGAAAGAATTTTTGACCTTTCAACACAAATAAGAAAAATATTCTTTTAACTAAGGTTTCACTAAAATTAGAAAAACCTTACACCAACCATATTCAAGAGAAATTAAGGTTTTGAGTTCAAATCTTTCCCCCAAAAAAATCCAATAAATAATATTAACTATGAATCCTACAACAAAAACTAGCACAAACCAAACAAACACCTAAACATATTATGACAATCTAACATAATACAAAAGCCAGTACAATTTTAAAAGCACAAAGAAACCAATATACAATCTAGCATAAATACAAGATACCCATCCAAGTTTAAAAATCAATACTTCTTCAAGAACCCTTTAGCCATCTTGAAATACTCGCCATATCTAATTTAACTCTCAGAATGACCATCACCACTTGAATGTGAATGTGTCGTGGAGCCATGTGTGGTAGAAGTTGAATGACTGGAGTTGGTTGTAGTTGTAGAGGAATGTGAAGAGTGGTATTGGTGGAGATAATTTTCGACTTTATTGACATATTTTTCAAAAATTGTCTCCTCGTGTTTTCCATAATGTTTGGTGGCATTGAGGAGATCAACAGCAGCACCCGTGACTTTGCCTTTGTCTATTTTGTGTGTTTCATGGTTGAGTGAAGCTTTAGTTGCCTTAGCCACTATTTTGCATTAGAGAGAAGGTTGGTTGAGGAAGGTTTGTGGTTTTGTGTATGTGTGGTGGGCTTGTTTTGATAATTTGAATCCATGAAAGAACAAAGAAAGTAAGATAGGGTCTTTGGGTATGCTAAAGAATTAGATTGAGAGAAGGAATTAGACTACTAGGTTTGTGATTAAAGATTAATAAATTGATGAAAAAGGAGAAACTATGCTAAGAAGATATAATCAAGTTGAGAGAAAATTGGGTTGTTGGGTTTGATTAAACTAGAAATTGAAAGAGAAACTAAGGGTCTGTTCTTTACAGAAGCCATCTCCGACTCCAGAAGCTGTCTTATGGAAGAAATAAAAGCCCAGTGCCTAAAAAACTATATCCAATAGAAACTTGTTCATTACAAAAACATAAGTTAGAAATTAATGTTCGTTTAACAATTTTTTTTTTTTGTTGGATTCTGGTTAAATGATCAGAATACCTTTAATGTTGATAATGTACAAAAATGACCAGAATACCTTAATAAATATATAATTACAATATATATATATATATATATATATATATATATAAAATTATAAAAATAATTATTTTCAATTTAAATAAATTTATAAATTTTATAATTCTATTGAAATTTCTATAACACCTCCTCTTAAAAAGGAACATATGAAAATTTTCTGATAAATAAAATACCTGTATAATACACAATCCAATATCCACATAAAGATGAAGGGTGTTTTGATAATAAAGTAGTGATGATGAATTACTTTTGGTCTTGGTAGTAAAGATGAAGGGTATTTTGATAATTCCATTTTATTTTTTAGGTTAAGTTTGGTTGAAAATTTGATTAAAGATGAATGGTATTTTGGTAAAGATAAAGAGTATTTTGGAAGATGAATGATATTTTGGTAAAGAGGAAGGGTATTTTGATAATATTATTTTGTTTTTTAAGGTTAAATTTGGTTGAAAATTTGATTAAAGATTTGTATTTTGGAATATGAAAGGTATTTTGATAAAGATGAAGGGTATTTTGGTAATCTCCTTTTATTTTTAAAGGTTAAGTTTGATTGAAAATTTGGTTAAAAATGAAAAGTATTTTAAAAGATAAATGTTATTTTGGTAAAGATGAAGGGTATTTTGATAATCACATTTTATTTTTTTTTTAAATTAAATTTGATTGGAAATTTAATTAAAGGTGAAGGGTATTTTGGTAACCATACTTGAGTTGTTTTTATGTTTTTGACTTCGTGCAAAAGCCATTTGAATAAATCTCTCTTGGATGACTTTCGTTAAAAGTCATTTGAAATTCGCGGGAGTAAAAAAAACCCAAACGAACATCATTCTTTTGACTTTTTGAACTTAAACGCGAAAAAAAAAAAAAAAAAAAAAAAAAACCAACTCTAGAAGTCCAAATGAACAGGCCTGAAGTTTTTTGGAAGAGATTCAAAATTGATAATTGATGGGTCTTACCTTCTATTTCTCCTCAGTATAAATAGACTTAAATCTACAATAGAACTTAATCATCTATGAAGCTTCCTTTGCAATGTTATTGCCGTGTTGCTGTCATGACCTCTAGGCCCCACACACTTTATTAGAAAAATTATTGAGCCGTTGGAGTTGGATAAGTTGGATATGTTGTGAGCCACATGTTTTCATGGTGTTTGTCAACTGCCGCTTTGATTTTGATATTATTTATTATTATTGTTTTTTCTTTAGCACTTCTATTGCCACACAAACACCCCAAGATATGTGCTAATTCTTCTTGACAGATTCTAATGTTTTGCTATCAGCACCTCAATTCATGTGTAAATCACCATAGAATTAACAGTGAATCTCCATTTTGTGTCCTGAATACAACTAAATTCCAATTTCGGTAGAATGTTCATTTTGTCATTTTTATAAACTATGAATTTGTCACTTTCGTATTCTATGATTTCATAGATAAAATACCATCGATTTTCCCTTATCAGCAATCGCGCAAGTAATTTATTAACGAATTCATTGATTGCAAAAGTGACGAATTCATTAGAAAAAAATGTTTTGAGGATTAAGATGAATAGCATACTGAAATTTGGAAACCCCGAGAGATTGGCTCAATAGCAATTTCAAACCTATAAGCGGTGAAAGTCCATACGTTGTGAGTTCAATACCTAGTATGAGCAAAATTCCTCAGGGCCTCCTGCGAGGGTGCACCCTCACTTATCCGATGCGTGTGATGTGCAGGTGTTGCACGTGCCCTGAGACTAATCCTTGGGCAAGACCATGGTCTATGGACTAAGCAAAGCCCAGATACGGGCTCGGTCCCTATCTATAGAGATACCCGATTATCCAAAAAAAGAAGAAATTTGGACATAGGTTGAGCACGTTTTAGGTGTGGTAATAGAAACTCCCTTCTTTAGTGTTATGAGTCAAACTAGCCTTACTAAATTAAGTAAAGATTTAACCCTTACCAAGGGTCCTTGGCTCAATGTGTGGCAACCAAAAACAAGATCCGATGCTTTTGGGTTGTAAAGGACAAAATTCTATGAATTTTGGATTTTTTTTTTCAATAAAATTTATTTTTAACTGTTGAATATTAATTTGAAGTTTTGGTATTATGTGTAAGTTCCGTAACCGTCCATTTTCAAAACTTTGGATAAAGCCTAATAAAAAAAAATGATTTTTTTTTTCTGTATCCGAGTTTTTCAATGGAATTTAGAGGGCTGCATGTTGGATTGCTAATGTGGTAATCCATTTGAGCAAAACGACTATTAGTAAGGCTTAAAATCTTTACTAAGTAAAGAAAATGTTTCTCAAAGGATATTGAATTGGCATTTTTTTTTTCAACTGAACAAACTAACCCTTTGAAATGACCTATTTGCCCCCCAAGTAGATACCTTGAATTGCAGAGACCAGGGTATTATTTTTCTTCCAAATAACAGATTCATTAATGAAAGGAAGAAAATTAGTTACACTGGAAATTAACTTCAACCCAATACTTGTGGGCCTGGGACATGTAGATCATTCTGATGGATGATCCTTATGCCATAATATAATAAGAATAACAATGATCAAACTTGAACAAATAGTTGTTTTGCTAGAGTTCGAGATTTTTGTTTGATCGAATGGTTATGATCTTCTGATCCAATTGAATTTCAATGCTAGTCATCTCGAAGAGTAAACCCCATCGCTAGACTTCCTTCAAGTGATTGGTTCATTCCTCCATCTCTAGAAACAATATCACCAATAATTTTTGCAAGAACAATCTCCCCCAACAAAATGATGAAATCGAGTTCGATCTCTAACAGTAATATCCCTTCTATAGACCTTAGAAACAAGCTTAAAGAAGTCATGGCAGTCCTTACAAACCCTCAAATTCTTTACTATCCTTATAGTAGTATCTGACGAAGTTTTCAGAAGCCCAAAAGCGAGAGCGAGCTTCTCACTATGATACATCAAAGATCGTTCCTTCTCTTCTTCCTCAATATCATAAGAAACCAACTCGGTGTTCACAATGTAACCCGCTAACTTCAATTCCTTGTTCATATTGGCCAACATCTTATAAACCTCCTCAAACCTCACTTCAACGCTATCCGATACCACAAACTCATAAACCACATTGTCAACTTCAATAGAACTGCACCCGGGGACCTTTCGTATCCCTTTTCGTTTCATCATCTCTCTCACTTCACCAACTTTAGTCCACCTTTGATCTCGGGCATATAGATTCGAGAGCAAAACATAATTCTCAAAATTATTGGGCTCGAGATCGAGAAGGTTTCCTATTGCAAGCTCACCCAATTTGGTGTTTCCATAGATTCTACAAGCACCTAACAATGCCCTCCAAATGATGGGGTCCGGTTTCATGGGCATTGTTCGTATGAGCTCTTGTGCTTCATCCAAGAATCCGGCTCGTGCAAGGAGATCGACCATGCACCCATAATGCTCAATTCCCGGTTGTAACCTATATTCCTCCCTCATACTCATAAAACTCCTTCGGCCTTCCTCGACAAGACCTTGGTGACAACAAGCACATAAGATAGCTAAGAAAGTAACCCCATCAGGTTCAACATTCTCCATGATCATCTTCGAAAATGTCTGTAAAGCGGCTTCACCTCGGCCATTCAAGGCAAACCCAGAAATCAAAACATTCCAAGTGTAAACATTCTTCATTCTCATCACTTCGAAAACCTTCTCAGCCTCCTCAACCACACCACATTTAGCATACATGTCGATAAGTGCGGTACCCACAAACACATTCAATCTCACTCTGTTCTCATTAATATAATTATGGATCCACTTCCCTTGGTTCAAAGCTCCCAAATGGGCACACGCCGAGAGCACACCGACCATCGTGACCTCCCCTGGTTCCACCCCAGACAACTGCATTAAGCGAAACATGGCAATTGCATTTCTAAAATTCCTATTATGTGTATAACCCGTTATTAACGCGTTCCATGACACAGAGTTTCTCTCAGGCATTTCATCAAACACTTGACGAGCTTCACGCATACATCGACAGATGGAATACATATTTACAAGAGCTGTATTTGTGTAGATATCTGATTGAAAACCCATTTGAATTAGATATCCATGTATCGATTTTCCAAGCTTTCGAAGCCATAATTGAGCAATGGACTTTAGTAAAGCAGAATAAGTGGAAGAATCAGGAAGAATTCCAAGTTTGTGCATTTGGGTGTAAACTAAAATGGATTGAAGATGCTTGCTTGAGTGAGTGTAGGATTTGATCATGAAACTACAAAGGTCAGAGTTGATGAAATGGTGGAAATGGTGGAAGAGAAGAGCAGAGGAAGCAAACCCAGATGAAGAAAGAGAGATATCTATGAGCTTCATTAGAGAGAATTGGTTGATGGGTATGTTGTTGATGATCATGTGTGAGATTGTGTGTTTAAGATGGTTGTGATCTGTGAGAGAATTTAAGATTGAGAAGTGTTGTGGATGGGTTGTTTGAGTTGGGTTCTCTGTGAGAGCTGAGATTGAAGAGGTGTAGAAGGGAAAGAGTTGGATCCATTTGTGAGAATTTTTTATTGAGATTTGTGGAGAAAATAAGAATGGTTTTAGTTTTGTTGACATTGTTCTTGTAAGGAGAATATATGAAGGGATGAAAGGTTTGAACTTAAGAGGAGTTTGTCCAAACTCCCAAAGTCCGAAGTTAAAGTGAGAAGGAAAGTAGGAAAATTAGTATAGGCCCCCCCTGAATGTTGTGAAATTAGTAAGAGACACCCTGACTATTGATCAGTGGACCCACCCAAGTACCTGAGACTGAATCCATGAAAATGAGAACTTATATTGGCAATACCAACTCTTTTTATAATATGTATCATTATAAATATTGTTATTTATGTATTTTTTTTCCTGTATTCGTTCGATTGGATTTTAATCTAACAGTTAGGATAATTTTTTCTCTTTTGTAGTCCTATAAATAGTAATGTTGGGATATTTTTAAAGATTAGGAGTATTTTTATCTTAGGGTTTTAGAGAGACAAGGAAAAGGATGTATAAAACTTTCAGGACTTTAAAGATTCGGAGTATTTTTCTTGTATTATTTTCCTTTGATTCTCATTGTCAAAAAATTTGAATTCTCTTTCTTTGATGTTATTTATTTATTTTTTAGTATTTTCTTTCATCATGTTGAACAAGGGTTTCTCCAAAAATTGTTACAACATGTAATATATATAATTAATAACAATCATAGAAAATATATCTATCAACCCAAAAATTTCTTCGAACGTTGTTTGTTTGTTTGTTTTTTTATTTTTTTCCCGTTAAGATATCACTAAAAGAATCATAGTATATTTAGAAACACATCCGTAACACAAATATACCAAAGTGGTAAACTTTGCTATCGCAAGACGTTCGATTAGTAACGGATGTCAAAACCCATGTTTGATGTCATCAAAGATCTAATATGAGATATTGATTTTAACAAAAATGATGTCTTATATAGAGAATTACATTTTAAAAATAAGAATAAAGATGTCAATTTTTCTTAAAATCAATGTCTCTTACCTATTTTTAAAATAAATTTTTAATATTACATATGCAAATTTTACAACAAAACACCTGTAGAAATGCAAATCCCCTTCAGTATACACACAACACACATCCAATTCTCCAACCCATTAATTATCCCCACATGCACAACATACATAATATAACACATTTTTATAGATCAATGATATAAATTAATAGATCCACAATAGAGATAAAACATGCACAATTTAAAAAAAAAAAAAAAAAAACGGAAAAAAAGAACATTTATACATATGCATACAAATCTTGAGTGCATCGATCCTTTCCTTTGACCTCACGGTTGTAGATCTCTTATAATATATAACATGCAGAAATGAACATATATAAAAATCAGAAAACCAAGGAGAAAGTTGTGAATGTTGGACGCTGCAAAGGGCATGACATAGGTACATCCAAGGGAAAGAGATGGGCACAACCAAAGGCAAGACCTGGCCACGACCATTGGCATGGCCAAGAGAAAACTATAGACATGACAAAGGGTAGGACATGGGGCCAAGGGCAAGACATAGGCATGCCAATTCGAACGCCCATTGGACACAACCAAAGACAGGACATGGGCACGACACAGCCACAACCATTGAACTGAAATATATAGCCCATAATAAACACCACATAGACAATCAAATATTCACTAGGGTTATTACATGTCATTTGAAACTTTACTAGGAGTCTGAAATGTCTAAATAAATATGTTCTAAATGGAAATACAACACCGGATCATGGTTCTTGGAGAACAGAGCTAATGGAAATGTTTAAGTCAATAGTAACTCTTTTATCAGATGGTGAGATGATTGGTACCAACGCTTCGATATCGATGAGTAGTGCAAAAGGTGATGACCACAACAACTTCAACTTAATGATGGGCTTGAATGCAATCTCTCTCAAAATTCCTTGGATGATGGTGATGGGTATGAGATAGGCACCAACATTTCGATGATCATCAATGGTATAGAAGGTGACCACAATAACTTCAATGATGAGTTTGACACCATTAATCTCTCTCATACTCCACCAGATCATATTTCTTAGCGATCAGAGCTAGTGGAAGTGATTTAATTTAGTGAATACCAACTCCTTCATCACCATATCCGAAAATGCTTGAGGCATTATTGGATAGTGGGACTATAAACACCAACATTTCGATAAATGGTATAGAAGGTGATGAGAAAAACTTCATCGATTTATTTCGTGTTGACTCATCTTCGTTTGAGACACTCCATAAAAAACACAGTAGAGATGGAAGTAAAATTATGTGATCATATTAGATAGGACATTGTACACTATAAATCTTATTTATTTCTTTCTAAATGTTAGTTCATTTCTAACAATTGACTTTCTTCTATGTTATGAAGAAGTTTATTTGTAGTGCTTCGGTTTTTAATTCTTGTTTTTTGATGTTATTTATAGATTTAATTCAATAATGAAATTAAAACAAAATGTGTCAACCACCAACAAAGAATAAATGTTTTAAAAATCGTACGAAAGGATTATTCAAGAAGATTTTCGAGATCTCAAATTTGTGTGGACGTAAAAGCATGCATGCTTATGTATCCACCCAAATGCTACAACCATCTCTTCATTGATCCTGAAATATGGCCACCAGGAAATCCATTAGAAGCCAAGAAAGTTCTTAACCGATATAGATATGCAATGAAGGATCTCAAAACTAACAGAAACTAATGGTGAGTTTGGCATCATTAATCTCTGTCATGATACTACACAGACTTGTAGTTATTGGAGAACAAAACTAATAAAAATAATTGAGTCAATAGTAACTATTTTATTGCCATATCCAATAATACATAATACCAAGGCATTATAGGATGGTAAGACGATTGGTACCAACTCTTTGATATCAATGTGTAGTGTAAAAGGTGATGACCATAATAACTTCAACTTCAATGATGGGCTTTGATGCAATCTCACACAAATTTCCTTCGAAGATAGTGGTGGGTATGGGATATGCACCAACATTTCGATGATCATCAATAATATCAAAGGTGACCACTATAACTTGAATGGTGAGTTTGGCACCATTAATCTCTCTCATACTCCACCAAATCATAGTCCTTGGAGTTCAGAGCCAGTGGAAGTGATAGAGCCCATACCAACTCTTTCATCATCATATCCGATAATACTCGAGGCAATATTGGATGTAGACATCAACATTTCGATGAATAGCATAGAAGACGATGACCACAAAAACTTCATCAACTTTATCGAGATTTATTTCATGTTGACTCATCATCATTTGAGGCATCCACAAAAAAACACAGTAGAGATTAAGAGTAAAATTATGACGTGATCATATTAGATTGTAGATTATATGTGATAAGTCTTTTATTTCCTTACTTCTAATATTAGTACATAATTAACAATTTATTTCCTTTTATGTAGTGAAGAAGTTTGATTGGAGTTCTTCGATTTCTAATTCTTATTGTGTGATGTCATTCACAGATTTGATTGATCAATAAGAAAATTAAATAAATTTCGCGTTGTCCACCAGCATAGAATAAATCCTTCAAAAATCATAAGAATGGATTATTTGAGAAGATTTTGAGTTCTCAACTTTGTGTAGGGTAGAAGCATGCATGCTTGTGTATCCACCCAAACACTTCAACCATCTCCCCATTTATCCTTAAATATGGTGGATCCATTAGAAGTCGAGAAGATTCTCAACCAATATAAACATGCAATAAAGGATTTCAATCAAGGAAAATCATCAAAGAAATATGAGTAAATTCTTTATAATTTTTTCGTTGATGGAAATGATTTTATAATTAATGATTTAGCGAAAAATCGACTAAGAGGGGTTCTTGATGTAGTAGATTTCAAACTTAAGTTAATTAACAAGATAATTCAATCAATTAGAAAGAAAATAAATAAAAATCCTTGAAAAATAGTAGGATGATCGACACCAACATTTCGATATTGATGAGTGGTGAAAGGTGATGACTACAACAACTTCAATGATGTGTTTGACATCATTAATCTCTGTAATGATATTACATTGACTCATAGTTCTTCGAGAATAGAATTAATAAAAATGATGGCGTTAATAGTTAATATTTAATTGCCATATCCGATAATTCTTGTAATCGTATAGAAATTAGGTTAAGAGAAGAAAATAGAGAAGAAGAAGAAGTTTGCTCAAGAACTCATTATGGTCGATCGACCCATTTCTTTGTTTTATATAATAATTAGAGAAATTACATAACTACCCCTATATATATAAACTAATATCATGTCTTTCTACACTCCCCCTCAAGATGAGCATAGACATCGATCATATCAAGCTGGTAAATTACCAGGCGGACCATAAAATTAGGAATTAATAGTGAGTTCCACATTGGTTAAGTAATAGAATATTGATATACAGATCGATACTTTTGTATCAATTATATACCTCATCATTTTTATCAAATACACCATCGAGATTGATATTTCTAAATCCCATGGAGATTGATTTTCAAGGGGTTTGTATCAAATGTACATTTTTCACACCATATACTATTACTTTACCATTTTTTATACTTAACTTGACTTAGGTGTCATTGCAAGCACACTTAAGAGCTCAAGAGTTGAAGATAAAAAACATCTAATGAAAATCACAAGGTAGTGCAAGTTATTACATCTATATGCATTATCATGAACATGATCATCAATGTGACCATTGTAACATCATTATCATGCTTATCAACATGATGACTTGACCCATGACCTGAAAGTTGAGGCTGTGAAATGTGCATATCATGACAATGGTGATAGTGATGAATACATATTGATCTAATAATGATGATGGTGGTGGTGATGATTTTGCAATCTCAACTTTGAGGTGCAAGTCCAACCTCAACTGATGAATAGTTCTCATAGGTAAGCTTGATAGAGCTCTTATCAACATGAGATTGCTTTGTCATTGAGAAAGTTAGGCAATTCCCATCCATGGAAATCGTAGTTCAGAAATAGAAGAACATTAAAATTGGTGAAGAGTGATGCCAGTAGAGAATTATACCGAAAACATGAACCCACGATTTTTTCTATTTCTTAATTTATCCAAATATTGCTAGAAATGATAATAAAATGCTAATTCTTTCTCTCAAATGAGAAAAAAATGCTAAAAAACTACATATAGATTTTGATAAAGAGATCTTAAATACGAAAATATCCCCAATTAATATAATTACAACATACCCTTCAAACGAAAAAGGCTTAAAAAAAGCTATCGAAACAAATTCATTATGCGATTTTGAACTATCAAAAAAACTTCAGTTACTCCCCGTATTATCATTAATCAAAGTTCTTGATTCAATGCCAATTGGTTGAAATTATACCAAGTTTGAAGGTTTTGAAGATAATTGTAACTTTAAAAGTTGTTAAAAGATTTGATGTCCCTCTTTATCTTCTTTATTTTTCCAATCATCTTTCTCCAAGGGAAGTATGGTTGGTCCCTCAATGAATAATTTTTTTTGTTTTATTTTTCAATTTATTTGGATTTTGTGACATAAAATATATTACCTGTGATTCAATTGGCAATTTCTTGAAAAATGAAGAAATAAATGGTCATTTGGAAGATTATTTTTAATTTTTAATTCTATGATTTAAAAAACATCAAAAATATGTTAAGGTCAATTTATCTCTACTATTTGTTTTGTAACATACATTAAATCAAATATGTAAGGTTCAATAACAAAGTGGGATTGGGTTATGTAGAAGGTTTATCATGGAATTTGAGTGCAAAAGGAAGTACATCGATTAATAAAAAGATTTCGTAAAGATTTTATTACTAGTAAGACCTTTCTTTACTAATAACATGATTTAAAACTTGGTATTTTCAGTTGATCTTGGATAATTTTTTAAAATTATGATTAATGGCCTTTTCATTTTATTTATAATGTAATTGAACCAGGGCACGTTTGATTGCACAACAAACTTGAAGAAAAATACTTTGTCATGGAAAACTTAAATTTAATGGTGTTTGAGTGGTAAACAAATATTTAAAAAAAAAAAAAAAAATAGGAAAAATGGTTTGCTGCACACATGAAATCTGCATCTTTAGGTGGCAAATCTTTTCTCAACCTCCCATCCCTCACAAAAAATTGATTTGTCACACAATACCAAAATTTGGATCTCATAAATGCCCTCACTTTTATGTTTAAACATAATACACTCAAAGTCATTTTAGTCAAAAACTAAGAAAATTGCAGCCCACGACCTTATAATTATGATGGTTAGTTTTCAAGACTACAAAATATCTTTTTTTCCTATATAATCGTCAAAAATTCTTTAATCAATATTTTAAATTAGAAATAAACCCTTCTGATAGATATTCATTTGGTAAACATCACCTTCTAATTTAATTATAAAAAATAGACGTTTTTCTTACTAACCTAGTAAGATTCAAATCTTATTAAGGGTTGTTGAGCTCAAATGGATTACCAAATTGGCAATCTAACACCATAATGCTCTGGATTTCATGGAAAAACTCAGACTAAAAAATTTTTTAAAAAAATATTATTTTTAAAATTGATATAAAATTTTGAAATGGGATGGCTACTGAACTCCTAAATTTAAAATTAAAATTCAACAGTGTAAAAAAATCTTTTTTTTTTTTTAAAGTTTTCTTTTTATCCTTCCTACAATTTTGTCCTCTACATACATGTGGCATCGGATAATGTTTTTTGGATGCCAAAAGGTGAGCTTAACAACTCTTGGTAAGATTTGAAATCTTACCAAATTAGTATGACTAGACTTATTTAAAAATATGTAAAAGTTAACAAAAAAAATTAAAATCTATACGACCTAATTTAAATGAAAGAGTACAAAGAGATTTTCCGTGTGATTTTCTATGATATGCTCAAATAGTGAAAAATAATTTTCTTGTACATCATTTGTAGATAAATATTTTCCATGCAATCAAACACACTCCAAATATGTAACACCGATTTTAGAGTGCGGTTGAGAGTTTATGGAAATTCTAAATTTTAAAATCATTTTGAAAGTTCATTCGACCAATTTTCCATTACTCTAAGATTACAAAATTTCCAACATGATCTGATCAAATTTATGATTCGCACATGTTAATCAATGGGATTATTATAAGTGGGCCTGGCCTTTGCTAGGCTTGAGCTGAATTTTGCTCTTGTTTCCAAGCTAAAATTTCGTAGATAATTTGATTTCAAACTTCTAACAATAGTTGCAAAGAAAATATTTGTCCATAAGGTATACTTCCTCATTTTAGCAAGATATTCAAACGTGCTCTAAATCTACATTTCTTACATCTACACATGCAGTTCCCCTCATCAATAAATGTGAAAAACCATATGTAGTTCTCTCTTATTATATAGTATTTCGAGCCGTGCTGGGCTGGGTTTAGTGCTATTAAGCCCTAGTCCGGCACGAGTATATGGGCTTGAAAATTACTTTGTGGGGTCAATATCAAGATTCTAGTCCTTGTTTTTGTCTCGGACAAATTGGGTCCGGCTAGCGGGCGAATGACCCAATTGAAAACCCTAATGTGAGGATGAGAATGCAAATCAAATTTTATGCAATCCATGCGCTCACGATAATCTACGGCTCCACGAGAGGGGGTTTAACATCATTCCAAGTTTGGGGTGATCAGCTTGGATAGAAATTTGCTCATAGTCTTCAATAGAAATGATTGTTGTAGCTTTCCAGCATTTTCCCCCAAAATTCCAATCTTCTTGAACCAAACACTCAAACTCAAGACTTCAGCTTATACCAAGTTTTGACAAAAAAAATAAAATAATAATAATTGGGTATTCTTTTTGGCAATATTTTGGGTTAACGAAAATGTCAAGAACAATGATCGAGGTTCGAATGGATAAGTACAAATATATCATAAATCTAAAACAAAAAAGGAGAAATAAATGACATTTTAAGTTACAATAGGTGGATTGGATGGGGTTTATATAAGAATTTTCTTTGAAATTTGAGGACAACAAAAGTATAATACACTAATTTCAAAAGATCTCGAAAATATGTATATAATAAAATACAAAGTTGGTCCCAATCTACTTGTCTTAAGATTTATAGCTCACAAACAACGTATCTTGAGGATAGGTTTACCTTTTTACCTTTTTAGCTTTCTTCTTCTTCTTTCCAAAAAGAGTCATGTTGGAGTGACATCAAGATTGGACCTCATATCCCACATCTTGATGTGAAAGTGGATAGGATCTATAGATACTTTTTCACTTGTATCTCGAGGAAAATCATCTATGGTTCCCATACACTTTCACATCAGGGTGTGCCATGTGAGGTCCAATCTTGAGGTCACTTCAAATTATTCTTCCAAAAATACCACTAGCTATATCTTTTTTCTTCTTCTACCCTTTTTCAATATTACCCTTCCACCTTTATTATTTTTCCTCTTTTACTCCCTTAACTCTAAAGAGGATTCCTACTAGAATTGCAACTTGTGTAGATTGAAGGATAAATCAAAGCTCAACCCAAGTAGCAGAACCTCCAATCTAAGCTCAACTCAATCCGATCATCCTAAGCTTACTAACCCAAATTCAACCTGAGCTTGATCTTCTAAAATTGGGTTGAGTTCAGGTTAGACCAAGATAGGTAATTTTTGACAATTTGGTTAGATTGTGCTCATTGAATAACCCTAATTTCATTTTGATTAGTAAATAAATTTTATATTTTAAAAAAAATATACAACATAAAAAACAAAAAGACTAATAAATAAAATTGTATACAACCTTCAAATCCATCATTAAGAGAATATTTAGACAAACCATACTAAACCAAAGTTTACATTAATAATAATCAATTGTCCACAAGTCATAATAATAAGACAAAAAAAAATCTATAATTAATATAAAAATAATTATATATTACTATATAGCATCAAGTTTGGATTGAATCGGGTTGCTCGCACCCTCAACCCAAACTTAACCCGAATTGAAATCAGGTAAGTGAAATCAAGTTGAGATATTCTAACCCATGCTCAACTCATCTTCTACATAAATCGGCCCAAACTCACCCATCAATTGAGTTGAGTTCCGGCCAACCTGCCCAGGTCACCACTACATACCATATCAAATCTTTCTCTATTAAGGTACAATAATTTTAAAAGATTTGGGAAATATTTTACGGTCAGTAGTGGTAGCCTTTTATTTGTGAAGTATAATGGACCAAACATGTACCATGTAACGATAGAGTAGGTGGAATTTATATAGAAACTTTTTAAGAGAGATTTATTGGCAGACCTAGCTATTGCATTTTTATTATAAAAACTCCCTTGGAGTTCTAACAACTCTGTGGGAACTTTATTTTATGAAGTTCGTTACCTACAAAACCTTACTTTATCAAGTTTGTTACCCAACAAACCTGGGAGTGAGGATTCACGTCATAATATTCAAATTAATGCAATTAATTTGTTAAACATACCTTGGAGTAGATCTAACTGCATCAAGTTGCGTCATCAAAATACACGATTTGATACTATGATTATAAAGGACGAAATTCTAAGAATCTTGAAAAATAAAAAAGTTAATTTTCACCATTGAATTTTAGTTTTAAATTTAGAGTTTAGTAGCCCTACAGTTTCAATACCTTCAATTAAGCTCAAAAAAGATTTTTTTGAATTTTTTTCACGAAATCTAAAAGGTGACAAAGTTGGCTTGCGAATTTAATAATCCATGTAAGCCCAATGATCCTTTGTAAGATTTGAAATCTTACTAAATTAGTCATGCTAGTATGATTCATAATGTAAGGTTTACTAAGTAACAAACTTGATAAAAGTAAGGGAGTTATTGTAATAAAATTGCAATAAATAGGTCTGTCCAGTAAAGTTTTTTTTTTAATTTTATTTTAATAACTGAGCTAATTAATTGCCATCGAAAAGATTATGGAGAATTAAAACAATAAATCCAATGTATTAATAACCAAAGAAGATCAATGGTCAAGAAATAGACACGTGGCGATACTAGTACATCATCAAAAGTGAAGAGTCTTTTAGTGTTGATAATTTGACTTAGGCAGTGGCAACTCAATCGACTTACCTGACGTGAAAAGTTTTCGAACCGTAGATATGCTCTCCTTGGGATACAAAATTACGGATTCTCATAATAAATAAATAAAAGCAATTTTGCATCCTGAGAAAAGCATATCTATGATTTTCAAGCCTGTCACGTTCCTTGTCAGCAATCTCCCGTTTAATTTTTGAAAATTTTGTGAATTTTACATTTTTTTTCTTCAATAAAAATATTATTTTCTGAATTATTGAGTTATTCTAAATAATTCACGGATTTTAAGTTTGAAAAGAATAAAACACATTTTTTTAACAAAATTTTATAGGAAAAAAATGTTATTATAACTTATTATATGTTGTAAAGTATAAATTTGTAAGTTGTGATGTGAAACACAAATCGATTGTGAAGCAGTCATGCTTCAAAATTTTGGAAGAATCCATATTTTTAGATGACAAATGTTCATTTTATCTTTAAAAATATAATGACATGACCCTCTACATATATTTGAGATTATACCTTAATTTTTTAAATTAATAATTTATCTTTTGACTTTAATCTTCTATTAAAAATTAATGGAATAATAATCTCAATGTCTTCATTATCATCACAATCATTATCACTATTAACATCATCACTATCATATAGCTGAATTTTTTATTTAAAATTTTTTAAAATAAAATAAATAATGCATGTCTGAAGCATATATTGCATATATTGAATTTTTTTCTTGAACTGAGCCTGTCAGAACTAATTACTTGCTGTACAAACACACGGACAAAAACAGGTGTGAGGATATACTTGCACTCTTATCCTCAATTGCACTGGCTTTGATGCCATTAATGGTACTGTTTGTACAATAGAATTCCAAAAATGAGAGATTTACCTGTCAGACATATCTTTTGTAATTTTATTACAACAACTCCCTTACTTTATCAAGCTTGTTGCTGGGAACAAACCTTGCTTTATTAATTAGCTTACCTTCTAAGTTTAATGAAAAAATAATAATAATTATTTTGAGTTTGATTGTAGTGGTTGAAAATGGATAGTTACTGAACTCTATGTTTAAAATTAAAATTAAATAATAAATAAAAATACCCCTAATAAATGAAATTATAATATTACCCTTCAAACGAAAAAGGCTTAACAAAGCTATCGAAACAACTTCATTATGCGATTTTGAACTATAAAAAAAACTTCAATTACTCCCCGTATTATCATTAATCAATGTTCTTGATTCAATGCCAATTGGTTGAAATTTTACCATGTTTGAAGGTCTTGAAGATAATTGTAACTTTAAAAGTTGTTAAAAGATTTGATGTCCCTCCTCTTTTAAACCTTCTCTTTTTTATCTTTTTTATTTTATTTTTTGCCAATCATCTTTCTCCAAGGGAAGTATGGCTGGTCACTCAATGAATTATTTTTTGTTTTATTTTTCAATTTATTTGGATTTTGTGACATAAAATATATTACCTGTGATCCAATTGGCAATTTCTTGGAAAATGAAGAAACAAATGGTCGTTTGGAAGATTATTTTAAATTTTAAATTTTATGATTTAAAAAACATCAAAAATATGTTAAGTCAATTTATCTCTACTATTTGTTTTGTATCATACATTAAATCAAATATGTAACGTTCAATAATAAAATGGGATTGGGTTATGTAGAAGGTTTATCATGGAATTTGAGTGCAAAAGGAAGTACATCGATTAATAAAAAGATTTTATTACTAGTAAGACCTTTCTTTACTAATAACATGATTTAAAACTTGGTAGTTTCATCTTGATCTCTGATAATTTTTTAAAATTATGATTAAGGACCTTTTCATTTTATTTGTAATGTAATTGAACCAGAGCATGTTTGATTGCGCAACAAACTTTAAGAAAAATACTTTGTCATGGAAAACTTAAATTTAATGGTGTTCGAGTGGTAAACAAATATATATATATATATATTATATATATATATATATATATATATATATATATATATATATATATATATATATATATCAGGGGGGCGTTCAATGGCAAACTTTTTGGCAAAACATTTTTCAAAACATGGGTTAGAGGTTTTAGAATGGGCTGATTTTTGGTGAGGATGATCTTTACGGTGAGGAGATCATCATCACCAAAAATCAACCCATTCCAAAACTTCTAACCCATAAAAAACAGTTTACAAAAAATGGACAGTCCACGATTTTTCCACTTCTAAACATGGGTTAGAAGTTTTGGAATGGGCTGATTTTTGGTGAGGATGATCTCCTCACCGTAGAGATCATCCTCACCAAAAATCAGCCCATTCCAAAACTTCTAACTCATGTTTTGAAAAATGTTTTGCCAAAAAGTTTGCCATTGAACGCTACCCTATATATAAAAGGGAAAATGATTTGCCGCACGCATGAAATCTGCATCTTTAGGTGGCAAATCTTTTCTCAACCCCCCACCCCTCACAAAAAATTGATTTGTCACACAATACCAAAATTTGGATCTCATAAATGCCCTCACTTTTACGTTTAAACATAATACACTCAAAGTCATTTTAATCAAAAACTAAGAAAATTGCAACCCATGACCTTATAATCATGATGGTTAATTTTCAAGATTACAAAATATCTTTTTTTCCTATATAATCGTCAAAAATTCTTTAATCAATATTTTAAATTATAAATAAACGCTTCTGATACATATTCATTTGGTAAACATCACCTTCTAATTTAATTATAATGTTTTCCTTACTAACCCAGTAAGATTCAAATCTTACTAAGGGTCGTTGAGCTCAAATGGATTACCAAATTGGTAATCCAACACCATAACGCCCCGGATTTCTTGGAAAAACTCAGACTAAAAAATCAAAAAATAATTTTTTTTTTAGACTTGATATAAAATTTTGAAATGGGATGGCTACTGAACTCTCAAATTTAAAATTAAAATTCAACAGTGTAAAACAATCTTTTTCTTTTTTAAGTATTCTTTTTTATCTTTCCTATAATTTTGTCCTCTACATACATGTGGCATCGGATAATTTTTTTTGGATGCTAGAAGGCGAGCTTAATGACTCTTGGTAAGATTTGAAATCTTACCAAATTAGTATGACCAGACTTATTTAAAAACACGTAAAAGTTAACAAAAAAAATTAAAATCTATACAACCCAATTTAAATGAAAGGGTACAAAGAGATTTTCCGTGTGATTTTCTATGATATGCTCAAATAGTGAAAAATAATTTTCTTGTACATCATTTGTAGATAAATATTTTCCTTGCAATCAAACACACCCCAAAATTATTTTGAAAGTTCATTCGACCAATTTTCCATTACTCTAAGATTACAAAATTTCCAACATGATCTGATCAAATTTATGATTCGCACATCTTAATCAATGGGATTATTATAAGTGGGCCTGGCTTGTGCTGGGCTTGAGCTGAATTTTGCTCTTGTTTCCAAGCTAAAATTTCTTAGATAATTTGATTTCAAACTTTTAACAATAGTTGCAAAGAAATATTTGTCCATAAGGTATACTTCCTCATTTTAGCAAAACTTGCTCTAAATCTACATTTCTTACATCTACAAATGCAGTTCCCCTCATCAATAAATGTGAAAAACCATATGTAGTTCTCTCTTATTATATAGTATTTCGAGACGTGCTGGGCTGGGTTTAGTGCTATTAAGCCCTAGTCCGGCACGAGTATATGGGCTTGAAAATTACTTTGTGGGGTCAATATCAAGATTCTAGTCCTTGTTTTTGTCTCGGACAAATTGGGTCCGGTTAGCGGGCGAATGACCCAATTGAAAACCCTAATGTGAGGATGAGAATGCAAATCAAATTTTATGCAATCCATGCGCTCACGATAATCTACGGCTCCACGAGAGGGGGTTTAACATCATTCCAAGTTTGGGGTGATCAGCTTGGATAGAAATTTGCTCATAGTCTTCAATAGAAATGATTGTTGTAGCTTTCCAGCATTTTCCCCCAAAATTCCAATCTTCTTGAACCAAACACTCAAACTCAACACTTCAGCTTATACCAAGTTTTGAAAAAAAAAAATAATAATAATAATTGGGTATTCTTTTTGGCAATATTTTGGGTTAACGAAAATGTCAAGAACAATGATCGAGGTTCGAATGGATAAGTACAAATATATCATAAATCTAAAACAAAAAAAGAGAAATAAATGACATTTTAAGTTACAATAGGTGGATTGGATGGGGTTTATATAAGAATTTTCTTTGAAATTTGAAAACAACAAAAGTATGATACACTAATTTCAAAAGATCTTGAAAATATTTATATAATAAAATACAAAGTTGGTCCCAATCTATTTGTCTTAAGATTTATAGCTCACAAACAACGTATCTTGAGGATAGGTTTACTTCTTTACCTTTTTAGCTTTCTTCTTCTTCTTCTTTCCAAAAAGAGTCATGTTGGAGTGACATCAAGATTGGACCTCATATCCCACATCTTGACGTGAAAGTGGATAGGAACTATATATGCTTTTTCACTTGTATTTCGAGGAAAAGCATCTATGGTTTCCATACACTTTCATGTCAGGGTGTGTGATGTGAGGTTCAATCTTGAGGTCACTTCAAATTATTCTTCTAAAAATACCGCTAACTATATCTTTTTTCTTCTTCTACCCTTTTTCAATATTACCCTTCCCAACTTTGTTATTTTTCCTCTTTTTCTCCGTTAACTCTAAAGAGGATTCCTACTAGGACTGCAACTTGTGTGGGTTGGAGGATAAACCAAGGCTCAACCCAAGTAGCAGACCCCCCAATCTGAGCTCAACTCAATCCGATCATCCTAAGCTCACTAACCCAAGTTCAACCTGAGCTTGATCTTCTAAAATTGAGTTGAGTTCGAGTTGGACCAAGTTAGTTAATTTTTGACAGTTTGGTCGGATTGTGCTCATTGAATAACCCTAATTTCATTTTGATTAGTAAATAAATTTTATATTTAAAAAAAAAAGATATACAATATAAAAAACAAAAAGGCTAATAAGTAAAATTGTATACAACCTTCAAATCCATCATTAAGAGAATATTTAGACAAATCATACTAAACCAAAGCTCACATTAATAATAACCAATTGGCCACAAGTCATAATAATAAGGCGAAATAAAAAAATATATCTATAACTAATATAAAAATATTTATATATTACTATATAGCATCAAGTTTGGATTGAGTCGGCTTCCTCGAACCCTCAACCTGAGCTTAACTTGAATTGAAATCAGGTAAGTGAAATCGAGTTGAGATATTCTAACCTATGCTCAACTCATCTTCTACATAAATCAGCCCAAGCTCACCCATCAATCGGGTTGAGTTCCGGCCAACCTGCCCAAGTCACCACTACATATCATATCAGATCTTTCTCTATTAAGGTGCAATAATTTTAAAAGATTTGGGAAATATTTTACAGTCATTAGTGATACTCTTTTATTTGTAAAGCACAATGGACCAAACATGTACCATGTAACGGTAGGGTAGGTGGAATTTATATAGAAACTTTTTAAGAGAGATTTACCGACAGACCTAATTGTTGCATTTTTATTACAAAAACTCCCTTGGAGTTCTAACAACTCTGTGGGAACCTTATTTTATGAAGATTGTTAAAGTTTGTTACCCAACAAACCTTGGAATGAGGATCCACATCATAATATTCAAATTAATGCAGTTAATTTGTTAAACATACCTTGGAGTAGATCTAACTGCATCAAGTTGTGTCATCAAAAAACACGATTGATGCCACATGATTATAAAGGAAAAAATTCTAAGAACTTTGAAAAATAAAAAAGTTAATTTTCATTGTTAAATTTTAGTTTTAAATTTAGAAGTTCAGTAACCCTTCAATTTCAATACCTTCAATCAAGCTCAAAAAGGATTTTTTTGGAATTTTTTTCACGAAATCTAAAAGGCGGCGGAGTTGGATTGCGAATTTAATAATCCATGTAAGCCCAATGATCCTTTGTAAGATTTGAAATCTTACTAAATTAGTCATGCTAGTCTAATTCATAATGTAAGCTTTGCTAAGTAACAAACTTGATAAAAGTAAGGGAGTTATTGTAATAAAATTGCAATAGATAGGTCTGCCCGGTAAAGCTTTTTTATTTTTATTTTAATAACTTAATTAATTGCCATCGGAAAGATTAGGGAGAATTAAAACAGTAATTCCAATGTATTAATAACCAAAGAAGATCAACGGTCAAGAAATAGACACGTAACGATACATCATCAAAAGTGAAGAGTTTTTTAGTGCTGATAATTTGACTTAGGTAGTGGCAACTCAATCGACTTACTTGACATGACAGGTTTTCGAGTCGTAGATGTGCTCTTCTTGGGAATACGAATCCTCATAAATAAATAATAGAAAAAAGCAATTTTGCATCCTAAGAAAAGCATATCTATGATTTTCAAGCCTGTCACGTCTCTTGTTAGCAATTTCTTGTTTAATTCTTGAAAAATTCACGAATTTTACATTTATTTTTCAATAAAAGTATCATTTTCTGGATTATTGAACTATTCTAAATAATTCACAGATTTTAAGTTTGAAAAGAGTAAAACGTATTTTTTTACGAATTTTTATAAAATTTAATAGAAAAAAAATGCTATTATAACTTATTGTATGTTGCAAAGTGTAAATTTGTAAACTGTGACGTGAAACACAAGTCGACTGTGAAGCAATCATGCTTCAAAATTCTGGACGAATCCATATTTTTATATGACAAATGTCCATTTTTTCTTTAAAATATAATGATATGACCCTCTACATTTATTTGAGATTACACTACACCTTAATTTTTCGAATTAATGATTTGTCTTTTGACTTTGGTCTTCTTCTAAAAATCAATGGAGTAATAATATCAATATCCTCATTATCACCATTATCATCATCACTATCATATGTTGAATTTTTTATTTTCGAATTTTTATAATAAAATGGATAATGCACGTTTGAAGTATATTTCACATTTTTCATTATTGAATTTTTGATCGAACTTTTCAATAATCAAATTTTTGTCGTATTTCGAATTGCTAAGAAGAGTCGCGTCAGGTAAGTGATTGAGTATGCCACGTGTAATTTTATTACAATAACTCCTTTACTTTATCGAATTTGTTACTTGAACAAATCTTACTTTATTAATCAGCTTATCATTACTAACTTATTAAGATGTGAAATCTCACATGGATTATTAAATTAGTAATCCAACCTCATAACCTTCTAGGTTTAATGGAAAAAATCAGATTAAAAAAAAAAAATAACTTTTTGAATTTGATTGTAATTGTTGAAAATGAATAGCTATTGAAATCTAAATTTAAAATTAAAATTAAATGGTGAAAATTAATTTTTTATTTTATTTTATAATTTGATTTTTAAAGGAGTCGTGATAATTTGACTATACCATGTGGCACACTCAAGTGACTCTCTTGACGTGAAAAGTTCGAGAATCATATGTTTGTATACCTTGGGATACACATTTTTTATGGGAAAGTAAAGTTTTATATCCCGAGACATACATATTTACAACTCTCGAATTTATCACGTTAGGAGAGTCGATTGAGTATGCCATTGTTAGATTATCAATATTCTTTTTAAAGTTCTTATAATTTTGTCTGTTATAACCTTGTGACATCAGATCAAATTAATGCGAATAGAATTCAGTCCAAGGTATGTTGAATAACAAATTAATCACATAAATTTAAATTTTATGATGTGGTGGCTAGTCCAAGGTTTGCTCGGTAACAAACTTGATAAAGTGAGATTTGTTGGGTAGCAAACTTCATAAAATAGGGTTCCCTTGGAGTTGTCAGAACTACGATGGAGTTCTTTTTAATAAAAATGATGTAGAGGGCTGTTTGGTAAATCTCTCTTCCAAAAAATTAGATATCACACCTGAACATCTAAAGTCAATGTGTAGGGACAGTGGACCCCACAGGATTTGAGTGAAAGAATGTCCAAAAATTTGCATGGAAAACTAGGGGTGCAACTTGATTCGGTTCGGTTTGAGGTTAAATTGGAATCGAATCGATATAGGTTGGTTCTATTAAATAAGAACTAGAACCAAACCAACCCAAACCGAATTAAAGTCGGTTTGGTTTGGTTTGGTTCGGTTCTACGGATTGCAAATATTTTATAAATTATAAGTAGTAGTTTTTAATGAAAAAATAAACATAAAATTTCATATAATAAATCACAAATCTATCTATAAAAAGTCATTAGTTTATCCATAAAAGATCACTAACCTATGTACTAACTCTTAAAATAATTCTTCATAATTATTATATACACATATATTTATTGCATAGAGATTCAGTTCTCGATTTGATTTGGTTCTATACAAGTTTGATCCGAGAACCAAAGCAAATTGATCGGTTCTTCATTTTCATAACCCGGAATTGAACCGCAACTTGTTCCAAACCGAACCAAACCACCCCAAAGCTATCGGTTTGGTTCGGTTCTCGATTTGAGTTGCACCCCTATGGAAAACCTCAGTTGTATACGTGGAGAAGTTCCTGAGGTCTTTAACATCAACTTCGATATTATGAGCAACATCCAGTCTTTTCTATTTTAGGGGTGTTTGGTAACGGATGCTCGCCTGTTCTAAATCTAATGTTGTTCAAGAATTTATGCAAGTCTCTTCAAGTTTTAAACAAGTCTCACCTTGTACTAGGGGTATCAATGGATACCCATTTAAACAGAATTAGAATCGAAAATCCGGTTCTGATTCCCTTTTTATTGAAATCGATTAGAGTCAAATCTAAAATGAAACCAAACTAATAGGAATCAGAATCTTTAGGTTCTATCCTACAGCTACAGATATCCAGAATCAATATATTTTGTTATTTTTTTTTTATACTATAGATGATTTAATGTATTCTTTTATTTCAAAATTAAGCATGTTTGATAAAACTCTTCAATATTTTTTTTTTCATATAAATTATGGATTGAAGTTTAAAACGAACTATCTCTTTTAAAAACTTACTACTTTTTAAGAAGATAAATCTTTATTTTTGAAAAAAAATAAAAATCATTAACTTATATATTTATTATAATAAATTATACATAAGTTAATAATTTTATAGATAATATATTAATATTTTAAAAGAAAAAATATTTTACAATGATTTGAATTCTTTTTTTCTCATTCGAATCTTGAGAATCAGAATTGATGGGTATCCGTGTTTTCTAGCAAATTCTCTTTCATTTATTTTGAAATCAAAACTAGAATCAGAAACAGAATATATACCCTAATTTGAGCTTATTAAGGAAAACAAATCTCTAAAAATCTTTATAATGAAACAATGAAAGAATGATTTACACATACTCCATGTTTTGGTGAATATTTGAAATACCTCACTGAGTTTTCAAACTTATTGACATTGGTATTCTTTGAGAGACCACCTTCAAATGGCCTAAATGTCCTCATCTTCAACCTCAAGCCAAAAATCCTAGACGTTCCCCAAAAATATTCTTCTTAAACCTACCGGATAAATTTTTTTACCCTCTTCTTCAACCTAAAGATTCTCAAATAAGAGAGGATTTTTTAAGAAATGGAAGTTGATTTCTTTTGCTAGAATGATCAAGCGTTTTCTAAGACAAGGTTGAAGATGAATGTGTTCAAAAATAATTTAACTAAGTGTTAAAGAGCTTTAAGATTGACTGATTTTTGGGAGAAAAATTATGGGATTTTTTTGTTATAGGTTGATGATGAGGGTATTCAGATCATTTTTAGTTAATAGTTCAGAGAAGACCAAGGTCAAGGGGCATGTCATCTATATGAAAACACATGAGGTTATCTCAAATATTAATCAAAACATGGAGGGGTATGTTTATATCACCCATAATGAAATAATATTCATCCCAACACCCACTCATTAAATTTACAGGTAAATCCATCACACCCACAATTCAAAATGTCTATTTCTCGGAAGAAATAATGCCAACATTACTTCAATGATACACCAGATCAATGGTACCCAAATTTGGGATTAAGAGGTGTACTCACAACTACCTCAACCCCATAAATCTATAAAAACAACTCCCCATTCTCCCCCATTTCCCTCTATAAAAATGCACAAATCATAAATTGAGGCCTCTATAACAAGATTTAAAATCTCGTATCGACATAATATCTTGGTCGGGAGAAAAATCAATCCTGTCACGAGACAATCCGAAACATTCAACTTTTCAGAATCAACGGCTCATTTTGATCTAGACCGAAACCGGAATATAACTCGGCCAAAACATTACGAGACACAATGAAACTTTAAACCATAATCTATACTTGGGTTAAAGTGGAGGGAGTACCGGATGGAAATCTGTGTCGTCGAGGCCGTCTAGTAGTTTTCCCCCAACCTTTCAGGCTTCTCTCTTCGAGATCCAGTTCATTATTATTAGGTTGCTGCCTCGGGGGTGAGCATATGGTGCTCACTAGCACAGCAGGTGAGCGCCGCCTCCCTCGAGCCCGACCATTTCTAGCAGCATTCCTCCTTGCTAACCCTGGCCAAGGGTGACCCGTAGCTCTCATAAGCCCTCCGAACGCTTGTAGATCTTCCGTTACTTCTAGTCTAGACAGAGAAGTAAGACCGGGAAGGATGTCTCTTTGAAAATCCCTCCGTTGCCTACCCCTCCTTCCCTGACCCCTTCTACGCCCGCGAGTAGTCAATGATGATGGACCAGTTTCTTCCTCTTTTTGATTCTCCGGCACCCAAATCTTACAACAGTTTTCATCCACTTTGGTCTCAGTCAACTTCAACGTCATGGACTCAAAGCAATCACTCCCATCGGAGAACTCATCATGATCACCCGTGTTCGAAGTAACGATCTCCACAAACCAATTTAGAGAGTCCTTCAGAGATGCTTCCATGGGATCCTCTAAATGAGTATAAACCTTTGATGATGATGACATGATGACTATAGCATCAGCCGCGACTCTGACAAGTTCATCGGGTGGGTTTTGCCCTGTCTCAAGTTGGTACCCCAAAGAATCTTCCCCTGGAGGAATACTCTCCATCGTATCAGGAACCACCGGGACCTCCAAATCAATCTCAGCTGCATTGTTCAATGTGACTCTTGGAACATATGGTGTTGATGGAGTCTGTTCGTCACTTGTACATGAGTTCAAATTAATGTGATACATAGAACCACAACGGTCTACAATCGGACTCTTCGATGAGAGTTCCTGGCATGAGTCAGGTAATTCCGGATCACGAGACAAATCAATATCAAGTAATCCAACTTTCCCACTTTTCGGAATCTTTTCTACATCATTTGAGTACGTAAGAGACTTGGACGGGGAGCTAAAAGAAGGTTGGTCCTTGGAAATATGAGTTTTGTCAAAAATGGGTGCCCCAAAAATCTTTTTATTACTAGGACAGTCATCCACTTCAATCCTCCGAAAAGGTTCAGCAACTTGGGCACATGAAACCGATGTAAAATCCTGAACAAAACTCGTCGTGCAAATTTTTTCCGTTCCAGTTTTATTGGTGAACTGCTGCGAATAGCCCCGTAAGAAATCCAATCCTGTTTGCTTTGAAGCTCCTCCAAGCCAAGGTAACCCTTGTGATGTATCTTCATTCTTCTCTTCTCCATCTACAATCACAAGATCTCGGTGGGGAATCTTCCCATCTCGGAAGCCATTCATAAGTGCTAGATTCAAGTTCATATCTTTTGCAGATTTCACATCCACACAATTTGAACCCCTAAAATACTTTGTGGGACCGTGATTTTCAAAGTGTTCAGAAGCCGAATTACTATCAAAGCCAATTGAAGAAAATCGAACCTGTGATGCATTGGACTCCGACTGGGACCCATGGCAAAACCCATTACGGTAGATCACTTTGCTTCCACAACTTGAGTGCAATCCCGAGCTTTTATTAAGGTGCCTCTCCTCTCCAATAAGCCCGGCGCTTTGGACCGACAAATTTGGACTCAATGGAGGCTTTATCCAAGATGGAATCAATGAAGATCCAGAAATGACATCGGACTGAGGAATTGTTGGATATGAATTGGGTCTATGGGAAGGCACAACTGGTCCCATAAAGTTATTGTTGGAAAGACTTCGACATCTTTCAGAGATTTCCGTACCACAAATTGCTCTTTCTCTCCATGGTTCTCTCTTACTATCATCGGGTAGAAGAAACAAGGGAAGTTCATGAGCTTTCTTAAGCTCAACTTGTAATGGTTCAAAGTGTCTCGACAAAGAAGAATTCGGATTGCTTCTACTTTGTCCTGAAAACAGAGGTAGTAGCCACATGAAACCATTAGTTGTAAAGGAGTCCTAATGAACAAGATGAAAGACAAAAAGAGTCCAACATGATATAGGCTATAGAGTTCGCTGGATAGTCACAAAATTCTCGAAATTTTTCCAATTTTTTGAAAAAAAGCTCTGAATTAGGGATTAGGTGAATAAATTGGCAAATCTACGAATTAATCAGTAATTTATTGATTAATCTTGGAATATGGTAAAAAGCATATCCTTCACCATCAAAATTTTATTATCTTCAGCATTTAGGGAGGTTGTTGAAGATGGATTTTGGTAAGAAACCTAAAAAACATCATTAGTATATTTTTCAAAATTTTCCAGATTTTTTTACGACACATTCCCGAAGTTATCCGAATTAACCAAATTGAGCCCTCACCGAATTCTGTTACTATGCTCAGTGCCCAGTCCCTTAGCAAACCTATTGACTTGGTAGAGTACTGAGCTTACTAATATTAGTTTATGCATGCGATTGGAATATGTGTATATCTTTATTAGAGGAAATTATGTCTTGGCCGCCAGGCATAGTATAAAATTTCGACATATTTCCACAAAATATACCGAAATATTTCCATTTCCACAAGTTCCGACACAAAATTTAATTGACAGTTTTTTTTTTTTGTATATATTTCAGTGGAAATCGCTATTCATTTTGTGAAAATTTTCAATGAATAGTGAATTTTGACAGAAATTATCAAATTTACGTATGAAAATGCAATATTTCGATGAATGGTAAACTTCGACCAAAATATTTATTTTTTTGAAAAAACTTATAATTGCTTTTAGAAAGAACTTCTATATTACTCATAGTATTTACTAATAATAAATTATATAACATTCATCCGTTAGTATAAATGAATTATGATTAGTTAGTTATATTTTTTATCTTATTTTAATGCATTCTAAGCATATTAGTAAACACAATCAACCATGGTTTATATATATATATATATGAATGCAATACTTAATAGCTTTTTCATTTCCATGTTTTACATATTAAGTTGTATGTCCTTAACACAACATTATCATTCTTGTTTCCATGTAAAGTATTATTATTTTTCACTCTGAATATTTGTGTGTATGTGTGCCAAAATGTTGTTGAATCTTCAATGTCACACTCCATATGGTTGTTTATTGTATTTTGATGACTTAATTAGTGTATTTTAATGCCTATTTCTATCATTTCCAAAAAGTCTTAATTTTCACACTGATCAAAATATTTTCATTTCCAGACACTGAAATCAAAATTTAATATCTGGCCACAAGTATATGCAGATTTTCACAATCTTAAAATAAGAACAGATTTCTTCATGACTAATCTTTGGGAATTGAAAAAAATCATTTTCTCATTTGAGTTTTGGAATTCCCAGTCCGAATACTTCTCGAAAAAGGATTTTGGTTCTTCTTTTCATTTCCTTCCATTGTTTGTTTCCTGTATAAAAATGGTCAGCTATGTAAAGTCCCTAAAAATCAATTAGTCCATTTTTAACAAATTAACAGTTCGTATGAGAACAAACAAGCACAACCATAAAATTGAACAACTGTGCTTGAATCCACTTCACTAAAACAAAATAAGGAAAAATGAGAATTGACAAGATGCCTGTGCTGTCCAAAACTAATTCAGACAACCCAAACACATCATGACTCAGAGAAATAGAGGAACGGGCAACTGACTTCAAAGGTTCAGCTCTCTTTTTTTTTAGAGAGATGCTATTGGCACACCAACTTTTACTTATTACACCCCAATTAAAAAAACAAAATAAGTCCATGGTTGAGAATAAGTAAAAGTTGGGGTGCCAATAGAAACTCTCTTTTTGTTAAGATTTTTATTTCTTAGATTTAGGTTTTTAAATGAGCCTAAATCCTAATTGTAAACAACTGCTGAAGTTGTTTGAATTTGTTACAATGCTTTGTAATGTTGAAGTAATAACTTGAACCAAACTTTTGTAACGTTTGAATGGTTTGTTTTAATCTTTAATTAAGGGTGTGATAAATAATATAAGAAATTGGGGTGTAATAAGTAGAAGTCAGGGTGCCAATAGCAGCCCTCTTTCTTCAAAGATGGGTAAGCAAAACAAAGGGGAAAACAGATATAGGCAACTATATTTTCCTAAACTTGTTAAAAACCCAAATGAATCAGAATATCAACAAATTCAAATCTTCAATAAAGAAAACTTACCATCTTCAAGATTATACGACTGCCGTTCCCATTTGTTTCGCTCATTCTCTAAGGGTAGAACATTTACGCGAGTTCCGTTATCCTTGCCTTTATGGTTATTTTGGAAAAATTCCTTGTGATAACCCATGAAAAATGAATTTGGTTTGGCATACGGATTTTTCCATTGAATCTCTTCATGAAAAGCGGTAGGGCCCCGAGATGAAGTTGTTGCCTCCTCGACTTGGACAGGTTCGTTCAAGTCAGCCAATCCATTTTTGTTCCATGAACACAAATCAGATTTTGTTCCAAGAGACAGCTTTACACCACTCTGAGAAGCAACCCCACAATTTCTCTCAAGAGGATAACTTGCTATCATAGATGCTTGGATAGCTTTTTCATCTTCAATGTGATTCTCGTCCTCACTGTCAAGATGCTCATCAGCCGGAAGTTGGAGATCAAACCCTTTCCTTGAAACTTTCTTGGATTTGGATTCCAACAACTCACATTCCTTTAAACTTCCTCCATTTTGGGTTTGAACCGAACATGATTGCGTGCTGCCTTCTTTTAAAAAATTCAAAGGAGATTGCCACATCTTTTGGGGAACTTCACATGGTGTTTGAGATGAAAGTGGACTTGATCGTGAGGCCTCCATTGATATTGAATATTTCTGAAGTTCTTTCCTTTTAAGTTCATCCATCAAGTCCCTTTGTATTCTATAAAGACGGTGGAGTTCATAGACCTGGATGGAAACAGAACATTAAGATGAAACCCAAGTGTTCAAAAGAACTGAATTAGATACACAAGGAAAAAAGTCAATTCTAGTTGACCTGTTCATGATATCAAATAGAATCCATTGGAAATTCAGGAAATTACATCCTTCAAAATAGAACTATTCTCGAAAATCAGATCATAATCATAATCATCATCATCATCATCATTATCATCATCATTATGAAGAGGATGTTGAGATGGACGCACTCATGAAAATGTAAGATTAGCATAAAAATTTTGATTGTTTTTTTCCAAATTTTGATTTAGTAATTTAAGTATTTGAAGAGAATTTTGAAAAAATCAAAACTTCACCGATAAATCATCAAGAAAAGGCAACGTTGACTAATGGTCAAGGGGGTAAACCTAATATCACCAATTTAACAGGGGGGTATTTCTAAAATACCCTTTTTTCCATTCAACTCTACATACCCATAGCTTCTGCCAACACATGTTACTTCAGATCATATAATAAGCTTTCTAAATTTGAAGTCAAAACTCAAAAGATGCATCAAAAACCATGTTTTCATTGCTCGACATAGAACGTTAAGACCATGTGTACCTGTTTTCTGAATATAGTTTCATGCTCAAGCATCGTTTGCTTCAACACTTCCTTGTCATATTCTGAATATCCATCTGTTATTGTTTTTGGTAAGAAACAGTTGTAGTATTGCCCATTGTTCAAATTTTTATTCTCATAATATATGGGCCAGCTACCAATGTTAGCACCCTCATTAAGATCCCTCATTGAGTAATATGCCGGCGAGTAGCTTTTACACTGTACCTTTGTTCCCATTCTGCCAACCACCCAAAAATCACACATCAGAGACAAAAAAATATATACAAATGTAATTTAATACCCAGGCAATAAAAGTAATAGAAATGCATTTTTAGATTTCTGAAGAAAATTGAATGCTTAGTATGAAAAACATTAGCTTTTTAGGTTTAAAAATAAAAGATGATAAATTTTTCACATATTGGAATACAACCAATGGGCTTCTTTTGTTGAAGTAGACGGACCAGCATGTTGAACTAGATATGCCTCTTTGTGCTTTAACCATTCTAAATTGACCAAAGGATGTGACATGCTAAACCACATAATTATACAACCGGAAGAAGAGCACCTCATAAATGATTTCAAAATATGCAAAAATACTTCCTCTGTATTAAACATGCTTGATATGAACACAATATACCTAAAATAACCATAAAAGCTAAAAAGCGCAAAGAAAGCCCAATAGGCAACAAAGAACAAAACATACAACCTGAGCATAGCATATCCCATTCTAAAAAAAGTCCTTTCAACTTGATAAAAAATTTGCTCCAAAAGAATAAGAGCCTCAAGATAATAATATAAAAAAACACTTCTTGACAGGAATGCTCATTTCCTTCAAACATCCTACTATTCCGCTCTAACCACATTCAAATAGGGTGACATACCAAATAATTGTTTTAAAAAAAAATAAAAATAAATAATTGTTTGACATGCCAATTCTCAAACAATGCAAGAATTGAGATGGGGAAGCACAAAGGAGCTCAGAATAAAGAACGAAAGGAAGCCCAAATTACTCTGGCAAAGGAACAATGGATAAGCAAATGATTGGCAAATACCCACTTGATTTACAATGAAAGCAAAAATTGACAGAAGTGTACGCCCTTGTTATAATCTGATCCATTGTGAGAAATAATGAAAGAATGAAATGTAGAAGTAAAGATTTCACAGACGCCTATTAAGGACATGGAGGGGCAGAGCGAAGAAATGTACAAGAAACCATTCTACAACCAGTGTAATAATAGTATCCCTTCGTCATTCCAGTATCCGTACCAACTCTTGTCAATGTATGATCCAATCTGTTTTTCTTGAAATAATCCACTTTTTGACACGGTTTATCATGAATGACTAACAATTATAGGTTTATTTCCTTGTAATTGTAACTAAAATTGTTGATGGGTCATTGGAAAATGGATCCATTAGGAGGGCCACTGAGATTGTTGAAGAGATTTTGGATTGTCGTATATATATATATATATATATATATGGGGGGCATTCAATGGCTAACTTTTTGGCAAAACATTTTTCAAAACATGAGTTAGAGGTTTTGGAATGGGCTGATTTTTGGTGAAGATGATCTCTACGGTGAGGAGATCATCATCACCAAAAATCAGCCCATTCCAAAACTTCTAACCCCATCAAAAACAGTTTACAAAAAATGGATGGTCCATGATTTTTCAGCTTGTAAACATGGGTTAGAAGTTTTGAAATGGGCTGATTTTTGGTGAGGATGATCTCTATCATCCTCCTCACCGTAGAGATCATCCTCACCAAAAATCAGCCCATTCCAAAACCTCTAACTCATGTTTTGAAAAATGTTTTGCCAAAAAGTTTGCTAAAAAGTTTGCCATTGAACGCTACCCTATATATATATATATATATATATATATATATATATATATATATATATATATATATATATTATATATATATATATATATATATATATATATATATATATATATATATATATATATATACATGCGTTAGTGACAATAGAATCTGTGAGTCCATTTTTCAAGTCATTACTAGATCTTACAAGTGGAATGTTTATATCAAAACAACCAACTAGAATGTTGAATTGGCAAAGAAAAAGTAATAAAGGTGTCTTCGGTTTTCCAATTTCAAGTGAATCAATTAGGTTAGATGCTTCATGAATCATAACGCATGCAAGTTTGCACACCACACTCCCCAAGCTAACTTACCATAAATACATCTTTGCAAGCATCAAGGCTTTAGAAAGCCCAAAATGCTCCAAGAATCCCCTAACTTGGAGAATATCCTAGTAGCTTTTTCTCCATACAACTCTTCCACAAACTACACATGTAGTCAACTTCACACCCATTGCATGTAAAAAACAAGATCATGAGATTAAGAGCATGAGATGTATCATACACCAACTAGCACACATAATAGAAGAAAATTTGCAAATGAGATTAGATTTATTGTGACCAATTAAAATAAAAACATAAAGAGATGGAGAAAGAAATTTCCCTATGGATTAAGGTTGGACAAAATTTCATTAAGATGGCTTGGCACACAATCTATATGGACGGTGAGCAGAAAATATCAATCAGACACAAGTCCATAAGATCTTAAGAAAAAGAAGGCCTCTCAAAAAACTGAAATCCCATATTTTATTCACTCAGTAAAGGCCATCTTGAGAAATTTAAACCATTCAATCAAATTATGAAGAGTAGAGTTTCCCAACTACAAGACAGCTCTCTAAATACAAAAAGCATGAAATACTGATAACCAAATCATCAAATGCAAGCCAATACACAAAGCACAGAAACTACAAACAAGGGACCATTTTTTTTGTGGAGATTTCTTTCTTGGTGTAATAATACTTGGCATGGATTATGTATCCAGAAATAAGATAAACTGGTAATCACACAAATTATGTAATCTATCACTAGGAATTGGATAAAAGAATCTCAGTCTCAGCATGTAATAAATACCAATTCTAGAAAGTTTTCAGACTTTCAGAACTTAACAACAACGAAAAAAAACATGAGACAGAGATATGAAAAAGGCACACGGGCATGATAATTACAATCATATTATGGTATAATTTCAAGATATTCTATCATCAAGAGAGGAAAATTTCCATCTTTTATGCTAGTTATCGAGAATCAAGAATCTAGAAATAGATCACAAAACAAACCAAACAAAATCTATCAAAACCCAACAACCCAAATCACCCATCAGACCCATTAACAAAAAATTGAGAGGAAGAAAAAAAAAATTCAAACTTTTTGATCTGTAAAAAAATGCATAAACCCAATAATCCAAATCATCAAATAGGCAAATCAATTGGACAAAAAAAAAAACCATCATTAATCAAATTATAATATAAAAACCTATCAAATCCTAATAACCCAAAACCCCAAATCAAAAATAAAAATAAAGTAATAATTAATTGATCAAAAATTACAATTAAAATTAAAATTTACCTCAGACCCAAGTCATATCTATCACACCTCTTCAAAAATCCTCCATGGATTCAACAAAATCTCCACAAGCTCAACTCTGTCCATCAAAATTCAGACTTGAACAAAGAACAAAAATAACAAGTAGAATCCAACAAAGCAGAGGACCTGAAAGCGTGGAAATAACGAAGTGGGTACATCTGTAACGCCATTGAAGAAGCTTAGATCGTCATCTCAGGTAGAAAATAAAAAATAAAAATGGGAGATTTCGATCTGCTGGGCCAGTCACTGAGCTAGAGAGAGAGAGAGAGAGAGATCTCCTAGACAAGAAATCTCCACAAGAAAAAAAGAAAAAAAAAAACTTCCAAGGAGAGCAGTGACATAAAATTTGTCAACATCTAGTCTCCTTTTATTCTCTGCTTTTTTTTCCCTTCTCTCATCAATCTTTCTTTTTTCATTTGTTTCTTAGAGAAGAGAGAGGAAGAAATGTGTTTTTTTTTTTTTTCTAGATTCTCTCCAACTTCCTTGCTAAATTAAAAAAACCCAAATCCCTATTTTATTAATCAACAATGTGCAAAACCATTCATCTTTTTAAGATATATAAAATCTACTGGAATTATTTCTAATTTTTATTCTTTTTTTTAAAGTATTTTTTATTTAATTTTTTATTTGTATTGGGTTAAATCATTATACAGTATTGGGTCCCACTGAAAGATATGGATTCTTGAGTTCTAGGTAACTTCATTAACACCCCTCAATGTTTTACATAATTACAATAAGAGTTCTGTACTTTTATTATTTATTGATGGTCCCCTCCCCCTCTACTGGAATTATTAATATTTTACTACCTTTTTTAGTATTTTTAATTTATTTTTAGGATTTTTAATTTGATTAAAACAATAGATAATATTGGGTCCCACTGAAAGTTGAGGTTTTAGGTAACTTCATTAGCACCCCTCATTGTTTTGTATAATTACTGGTAGAGTGCTGGTACTTTTATTATTTATTGGTCCCTCCTCAAAGATTCTTTTTAAATTAATTAAAAACATTTTGAGACAAGGTTATTTGTTATTCTTTAATGGATCAAGTCTAGGTTCCATGAAGTGGGGTCACTCATTAAATATCATCATCAACCCATTCCATAGAAATGTCTAATATATGAAATGGGATTAGTTTGACAATTATGTAACATTAATTATATTGTTATAGTTAATGGCTTTAATACTTGGTGGAGTTCAAGTCAACTTGGGCGAGTCAAAAAAAATCTCGAAGTCGTTGGTTGAGTTCGTCAATTTGAATTGGGACCCTCTTTGACTCGGTCAAAAAATAATCTAAACTTAACGTGGTTACTCCGACGAAGTACTTTGAAGATTCAACCCCCCCGGTTATTCTAGTTCTGATTTTGTGTAATCTATATAATTAATTGGGACAATCTATCTATCTCATTAAAATAAATTGCGTTTTGAATTCTCGATGCAGACGTCTCAATATAAAGAAAGAGAAACCTAATCAAAGATTAAAGATCCACTCCTTCTATTTTGGGAGATGGGCAGGGAAGCCAATAATAGTTCAATTTAACAACAAACAAAGAGAAATGGAACAAATCTGACTATGGTACATCTGCCATAACTATAATATCTATCAGTAGAACGCTCTATAGTGAGAGTATCTAAACAGAGTTCTTGACTACTCTACTCTTCAAATAAATAAGTCCAACAAGTGGTAGGTTGAAAAGCCTGTGAGCAAATAGAAAGCGTATGCCCTTATCTTTGTACAAAAGGTAAAAAATTTATTATTACCATCATAGTAACAAAAAACTCAAGGTGTTTTTTTAAAGTCTTATTTAAAACGCGTCTTGCACCTCTAACGATTAAAACAATGAAAAAAACTCGAATTTTTCAAAAAGACGCATTTTTACATTTTAAATGCGTTTTTTTTAATAAAAAAAAAAACATAATAATAAGAACCTATTTTTTGTAGGCCTATGATTAATGTTTATGGGCTTATGGTTGTTTGTGATTTAGTTCATAAATGTTATCTAATGTGGATTTGATAATAATGTCTTGATGTTATGATTTTTAATGTTTTCCAATATTGTGTCATTTTGCCCCAAAAATACATTGATGGTCACACTTGTTTTTATCATAAAATCTTTAATTATGTGTCTAAAAGTTTCATTTTTTTCCTGTTTTTTCATCGTTTTCCTTTGTCATTTAAAACTTGTATTCCGACTTGGTGACTATGATTACTATGTAATAGTATTTTGGTAAATATAACTTTAATTGTTTTTCCATAATTATAACTAAGGGTGTCAATGGGTACCCATTTAACCAAAACCGAACTAGAATCGGAATCGAATACCCCAGTTTTGGATCCCTTTTCATTGGAACCGATTAAAACCGGGCCTAAAATGAAACCGAACCAATAGGAACTGAAACTATTAGGTTCTATCCAATGGGTACCCGGAACTGATTTATTTTATCATTTCTTTCCATACTATAGTTTATTTAAAGTATTTTTTATTTAAAAAATAAATGCATGTTATATAAAATTCTTCAATTTTTCATATAAATTATCGATTGAAATTTAAAATGAGTTACTCTTCTAAAAAATTATTCCTTTTAACAAAGATAAATTTTTATTTTTGAAAAAAGTACTTAATTTGTATCTTAAGTATAATAAATTATAATTAAATTAATAATTTTGTTGATAATATGTTAATACTTTGTAATGAATTTTTTTTATAATGATTTAAAATACATTTTTTCTCATTCAATTGTTGAAAATCGAAATCGATGGGTAACCATGATTTTTTCCTGTTCCGATTCTGGTTCCATTTATTTTGTAATCCAGACCCAAAACTGACAAGAACCAAAATCGAACTAATATAATGATTATTGTTCCAAGTTCCTTAGGAACCAACCCATTGACTCCCTTAATTACAACTAAAACATATGATAAGAATACCTTTTTAGGATAAATATGAAAAACATATGTTTTTTGTGATTGTCAATATCCCATTGAAGTCTTGTACGTTAAGTGAATTAATGTCGATACATAAGCATTCCCTTATATATTTATGTATGGCTATTTTATTTTTTTAAGGTAATTAGAGTTTAAGACACACACCCAGATCAGATTTATTCGAATCAAAGGATTACAACCTTAAGTTCAAGGACTTAGAGGCATCCTCCCTAACAATGTTACTAATCTCTTGGAGAAGAGCATCAACATACAAGGACACCTCGTGAGGGGTGTGAAGCAAATTTAAACACAACATCGATGAATTGTTTCAATTGAGTTTGACTCGATTGAGTTGGTCTAGCTCAAATAGTTCAAAACAACGTCGACAGGTACTAAATCAATCCCAAAATCTGATCTAACAATCTCATCCTTATTTGGAAAAATCATTAAATTGTCATTGCTAATTTACCTATCCCATTAGATTATTTTCGAGATTTGGACATTATGAATCTCGAGGACAATCAATGATTAAGGTATGCCAATGAGGATAAAGCCATGGCGATGGTAACATTCCTTTCCTAGATATTTTGTTTTGAAGAGTAAGCTTAGGATGGTCCATGAAACCTTACTTGTCACCATCATGTAAAATGTGTGAGACCTTCCAAGAAGTTAAAGATTTCAAAGAGACAGATCTGAAGGGCCCATGGTTTAATTTTTAGTTAATGGGTTTAGGGTTTGAGAAGACTTTTATAGACTTGATCAAACAACTTCTCTTTTTGTGTGAACGCCAGCATTGATTGCTATATGGGGACACAATAAAGACACTCAACCTGAACAGATCTTGTGTTGCACTTCACCATACCCCCCTTAATATTAAAACAAATCCAAACAGTCCCCTACCAAAAAAAAAAAAAAAAAGTAAAAAATGCTAAAAAACACCAAACAATTTGATGCGTCGCGGTGTAGCGTTGCTTGATGCTCATTAGCGCAACGGCCTGAATTAATAGGGAAAATTACTTAAAAGACCCTCGAGGAAGGGTTTCTTTCTAACTAGCCCCTGAGTTTTCCAAGCTAGCTTGACAGGACATTTAGTAAACTTTTTCTTTTTTAATCGTCTCTCGTACTGTCGAGTTCATAATTTTTATTGTCGAACTCTTTTTTATTTAGTGTCGAGTTCACATGCTTGACTGTCAAACTCACCACTATTTCCTGTCAAGTTCACTACTTTTTATTTACTATTGAACTCGGTGATTTTTTAATTGTTGTCGAGTTCACCATTTTTTTAAATAAAAAGTGGTGAATTCAACATTGGTAAAATCCACCCATTTTCAATTTTTGAGTTTTTCCAACTAAAATACATGGAAAGATTGACTAAAAACTTGAGATAACGACTTGATTGATTTTCATCCAAAAATTATGAAAAAATCTTAGTTTTTTACATACATCTTCAAAGTTTGAAAAATCCCTTGAAAATGACTTTTTCTTCTCTCTTAAATCCTTCTGAAAAGATGTCTCCAAAACTCGATTGAGATGTCAAAATCCAATTTTTGGAGGAAAATTATGAGTTCGAACGGTTAGGGCATTCAATCGTGAGAAATGTGGGAGATGAGGTCAATGGATCATTTAGAAAGAAAAAAAAGTTTACTAAATGTCCTACACAACAACCATTGAAAACTTAGAGACTATTTAGAAAGAAGTCCCTCCGTGAGGGTTCTTTAAGTAATTTTTCCAAATTAATAAGCAACTTGACATGTTGGGGCTCTCCAATTTGATCTAGATACATAAGTGCCTACGCTTGCGTGCTAGTTGCTTGTTCTGTGAGATTTTTCTGAAAAAAGCAACGTTGATCTATTTCTCTGAAAAACTCAATTTCTTCAAGATCCATTTTTGATAAATTGAATTTCACTTTTGAGAAAATGGTTTTTGGACAAGAATAGACACCCAAACATAATAAAATTTCAATCAATTTGTTTATTTGGCAAACTAGGTGTCGTTTGGTAAATGTCACCAAGTAACACTTCTCCCATTTTTTGTACTGGGAAGCTTTACATTTAAGAAGTATATATTAATGTGTTTTAGTTTAGCTTCTTGCTTCCACTAGAAGTTGAAATGTAAGTTTCCAATTCATGATTTGCCCTCATAAAATTTTCATAATTACATTTATACCCTCAAAATTTTCTTATAATTACAATTATACCATAATGATATTTCAATAATTTCAATTGTACCTGTTATATATTCATTGTGTGTATAAATTGCCTTATGATCATCTTAACAAAATCTAATAGTCGAAAAAGGATGTTTTTATCAAACAATAACCCCAATTTCTACACAAAGCACCACTTATTTTAGAAAAATACTATAAAAAAGGATAGCATTGCATATTATAACTTTTGAGAAAACACTATAAAAAGTGATTAATGACGTTTTTTTGAATGTCAATAATGCTGCAGACATACATAAAGATTGTCGCTCAACCATCAGGGGCGGAGCTAGTAAGGAACTGGTGGGGGCATTTGCCCCCATTGAACTTTGAGACACCCCTATATTTTCAACTAATTACGGGCCTTCTCATATACTAATTGGAAATGACTTAAATATTATTTTCTTCAACTTTTAAGCAGAAACCTCTGAATTTCCCCCTAAAATCATTCATCTTCAAGATCTTCAACAATACAATTAATCATAGTTTGCCCCCACCACAAGAAAATCCTGGCTCCGCCCCTGCATCAGATGTTCATAACCTCAACCTATTTTCATTTTCGACATAACAAATCTACTAATTCTGTAATAATTAGGAGCTTCGTCTAAGAAATATATCCTAAGAGCTTAAAAAAGGGTATCTTGATCAATTCTTATAATTGGGTTGCTTGCTATACAATGCTCCGCCCGACGTCGTCATCAACCATCTAGCATTATATGAATAAATGCCACTTTTTTTGTGTGGAAGATGATTAGATACAAAAGTTTGGAGGCTATGAGAAGTCCTTGTCAACACTACTTTGCACAATTTCATCCTCTAAACGCAATTGGGGAGCATAATATATAGTGTGTTCCTTAAAAATAAATCTTTTTGTGTGTGTGTAGGTGTCAAGATATACATATTAGGATTTTATTAAGAGAAGATTGTACTTTTCATTCCCATGTATAATTGACACTCTTTAACTTCATAATATATTTTGATTAGAAAGGCATCTCTATCCTTCTGTACATGGGCTGAGCCTGGGGGGCAATTGCCCACCCAGGATTTTTTAAGAGTAAGAATAAAAGCACCCATGAATTAATAAGAGTGACCTACACCATAATCTTTTTTTTTTTTTTTTTTTTTTTTGGGTCTTATATGGGTTAAAAGTTTCAAAATGAGCTGATTTTTGGTGAGGATGATCTCTATGGTTTAAAGTCCGAAACTTATAACATCATCAAAACTAGTTTACAAAAAAGTAGACTATTTACGATTCTTGAATTTGTTCTGAAGGGGTTAGAAGTTTTAAAATGGGTTGATTTTTTGTGAGGATTATATTCTTATCATAGAGATCATTCTCACTAAAAATCAGTCATTCTAAAACTTTTAAACCATATAAGACAAAAAAAAAAAAAATTTGACTATGGTGTGGGTTGCCCTTATTAATTTGTGAGGTGCTTTATAATTACCCTTTTTCTAAAGGTTTGTAATTTGCATTAAAGGTGACGTCTCAGAATACTTTTTGCACCACGAAACTGAATGATGTCGGATTCTGGTACATAAAAATATATATTCCTATAAACTCTAATGTCGTTTTCATAGAAAATACTCTTGCAAAAATTAGGCATGCTAGTACTAAAAATTTACTCACTTGTCTTTCGATTTTTTTTCCTCAAAATCAACGGGACCCACATCAGATTTTACTATTTGTCGGGTCCCACTTCCAACTATTTAGAGAATTACCTGATCAAATGGTCACAAGTTAGCCCTTTTATGTCCGACTATTAGGTTTTAGGCGTATATTAAAGACCTCCTACATAGGCTAATACATTGACCGGATTAAAGGCCCAAATAAACTACCTCACTTAAATAATTCGTTAGAATGCTGAAAATTTTGGTGCCACTTCACCTCTTGGTGAACTTAGACTCTAAGATGATAGGAAATATTATTCTTCACCATGTTCTTAGAACTCACAATTAGACCGGTTAGTTCACTAACTCAGCTTGCCCAATTTAAAAAAATAAGGGTTAAGACCTTGAACTTGATTAGGATTTAATCATCTATCATATTCTTTTCTATTTGTTCTCTTACTTTTATGATCCATATAAATATCATGCAAGATAATAAAATGGTTCAAGTTTTTGTTTATACCTAGGAAATTATGCGGGAAAAATTCAATTATTTTCAACATTTATAAAGTGATGAAAAATTATTTGAAGTTAAAATTTTGCTTAATCAATTATTTTAAGTCAGATTTTATATGATTATATTGTTAGAAAGAATTGGTTTTTAAATAATAATCACCGTGACGTGCATGTGCCAACTAGCTGAGTTGGTGAAGTTTTGGTCGACAATACCAGAGACTTGGGTTCAATTCCCACTGGCACCAAGTTACTAGACTCATTAAAAACAGACTTACCAATACAAAAAAATGATCATTGTGATGTGAATGACTTAACATATTTGTCAGAACATAGAAATGTTATCCATTTGATCCCACAATAAGAAAGTTAAATAATAATAATAATTAACTTCAACAAGCATAAAATAATTTCCTAACATAGACTTCACTCATTAGGATTGGATTAGGGTTTTGTCAATTGAAGCACGACAAGGATTTAGGGATTAACTTGGGCTGACATGAAGAATAGGTCTAGTTGGGTAATAAATGACTCAATGCTAATCGGATCTCAAAATCTTAGCCAACCTCAACCCCTCTAATGGTTGGATCTCGCTAAAAAAGTTTGGTAAGGCTGTTACCTATATTATCAGTTGTGTTAACTACTATAGTTTTCCCCCCTGAAAGAAAATCTTGGCTCCACCCCTGCTTTTGTAGAAGATCTACTAACAACTCTATAAGCAAGAAGAAGATACTTTGATAATAATTTTCAAGGTGATCGATGATTCGAAATGGATTCGAAATGGTGACTAGATCTCAATTGCTAGTTGATAAAGCCTTCAAATGATGATTCCATTGACTACTTGGGTTGAATTATCGTTGACACTTAGTTACGGATCTCATTAAAAACACATTTTTTTCTCGTTGACGACACCATATTTTTAACCTTAGGAGGTTGGTTAGGTGATAAAATTAGTAACAAATGTTTGCTATGAAATTGGACCTCCTAAACTTACTTTCTTGCATGTTGAGAAAATTTCCTGAGATTCAATCAAATAATTGAGGGACTAGTCCCATCCCAAAGGGTACGTGGATGCTTTCACGTATTTAATATATTTGAAAAAGAAAAAAAAAATTGCCACTCCATCTTTTACTAATGCCACACCAAATTCCTACGTAAATCACCAAAGAATTGCAGTTGGTGTGGCAGTAATAACTCTAAAAAAAAATGCCCCGATTGATCTCTCTACTATCTAAGGTGTTGAGATTAAAAATAAAAAAATCCACCAAACCCTTTTTAATTTTCTTACAAGAAAATCCTAATCTCAAGTACGGACGGACCAGAGATATTATGGGCAATAAGGTTTATTTTGAGATTTCAAATAGAATTTGAGGGTAACTTAAACAGTCCGGCAAGTGGAAGCTGAAAAAGAAATATTTTGCTTACTAACTTAGTAAAGATTTTAATCCTTACTAAGGGTCATTTTGCTCAAATGGATTACGACATTATAATCCAACACCAAAGCCCTCTAGATTTCATGTAAAAACTCAGATCCAAGAAAAAAAAAATTCAAAAAACAATCTCCTTTGGGCTTGATCTAAGGTTTGAAAATTAACGGCTACCGAACTTTTACATAACTCCCAAATTTAAAATTAAAATTCAACGGTAAAAAGTTATTTTTTTTTTGGAATTTTTTCAAAGTTCATAGAATTTTTTCCTCTACAACCCTGAAGCATGGGATCATGGTTTTCAATTACACAAGTTGAGCCAAAAGACCCTTAGTGAGGGTGAAATTCTTACTAACTTAGTAAGGCTAGTTGGTCTCAAGCTGAAATGCTGATGAAAAAAAAAATGTCCATGTGGACCTGCACTGAATCTTTGGCTATCTATAGATCTACACATAAAATTACAATATATATCCAAATATCCGATCCAGTTTTAGTTGGATTGGATCCTGGAAGACTTGGGGTTATAACTTGTAGTTTATTTTAAAATGGGTTTGGGATGAGTTTGGGCTGTGCCCAGGAGTCAGGTTGCACTAGACTAGTCCATAGAGCTGTCAATGGATCGGGTCAGATCCAAATTCTAATCCACTCTGATTTGGTAACTTTGGATATGGATCAAGGATTTGGGGTTTGATAGGGATTCGATCTGATACCCTATTGGATCAGTTATGTATCGACTAATCTAATCCAATTAAATTGGAGAGAGAATTTATAAGTTTTGTTATATATTTGGTTTAATATATGAATTTAGATTTTCAATATCAAATCAGGTTTGATCCAAACCGGACAAGATTTGATTGTTTCCGGATTCTAATATTTTATCCGATCCAACAAGAGTTCGATCTGACTCTTCTTGGATTGGTCCCAAATCAACCCCAATCCAATCCAAACACGATCCATTTATTCTACTAGTCCATTTGGGCCCATGTTGAGTTTGGGCTGGATTTTAAATATAATTTTAAAATTTTGGAAAATTTACTAATTGTCGAATCCAAACTCGATGCACCACGCACTATCCCGACCATCTTCTCTTACAAAGCTTCATTTTTATCTGATTAATCATGAAGTTTGTGATTTAATCATGAAATTCACAAAAATCGTGATTAAATAGATGAAGTCACGATTTAATTATTACTTTTTAATTAGTCGGAGAATTTTGTGACTATGCTCATGCAATCGTGCCTAGGATTCTTGTCCCTATAGTGAACTTTTCTCTCGTTATTTCTTAGACTCAATACATGGATAAGACATAATCCAATCAAAAGCTACATATTCTCACTCCTCGAATGAACTTATAACTTATTTAAACTATACTCTACGACAACCACCGGAGTTCATAAACTCAATCCTAACTTAACCTACCAAAGTACGAAGAAACGAAAGATCGACTAACCACGTAAATAAACACATTCAAGAAAGCAAGACACCCTACTTGTTATCCGAAGACGATGATGAGTTAACAATTGGATATTTTCGTGCATTTTTAACAATCTTCATCAGAGCGGCTCGCCCGAGATCAAGTCCACAAACATTAGCAAGTTGAACAAGATAGAGTAACACGTCCGAGAGCTCTTCTTCTAAATGTTCCTTATCGGAGGAAGACCAATTAGGGAGTCCTTTGGCTACTTCACCCTTCCATTGGAATATCTCGGATAACTCTCCGACCTCGCCCACCTACGTACATTCATCAAAAAATTATTAAAATAAATATTACGAAACACTCTTTCGCCGCTTTATTATCTATAAAATATTAAATTGCGACTCGACGAAATTCCGATTTCCTATAGTCATGAACTTACCAATGCTAAGAGGAGGTTCCTTGGGCTATGAAATTGTTCCCAACCTCTTGACTTAGAAAATTCAACAAGTTTATCTCTCAATTCATGAAGAGAAACATCCTTAGATGTTGAAAGATACTCATGAGAATTCTCCATCCCTTCTTCACTCTTATGTCAATTCTCCATTGATTCATGCAAAGCTTAAATAGAAAGATGGGGAGAAGAGTACTACTTGATACCTTTTTTAAGCACCACTATTGAGTTAGTGGAGAAGCACTTGAGTGAGGCCAAATATGCTTACATTGTCCCCTCCATGACATGATATCACTTTGGTCTACTAAGGTATAGGTTGGTCTATTCATCTTAGTCATCCTGGTCAGGTGTGTTGCAGACAAAGAAGAGAATCTCCTTTAAATTAATTTATAGGACCATAGGTTACTTACTAGGATATTTGGATTATTCATTCCCCTTATTACAAAACCCTAAACCTTGTGAGAGGTTTCATCTAAAATTATTTGAAAGATGACCCAAAATTTGTTTTTTTCTAAACCTTGATTCAAGGAAGAAAAATGGGCAGAAAAGACTTCAGCTTTATCATCTTGAGGGACTTACAATCTTACATACTTAATAAATTTTTTAAATTTACCATATGGGTCTTGATTTTTTGCATTCATGTTGGCAACATTAACCTACATGAATCATGCAAGGTAGCTTTGAAATTTATGATATGGGTCTGAACTTTTGCCTACATTTTGGCAACACTAATCCTTATTAATCATGCAAAGAGGCTTCGGAAATTACGATATGGGCAACATTAGTCATTATGAGGCTTAATTACATTGTAAATTTCTGAAATTTACGATAATGGGTTTCGATGTTTATCCTCATTTTAACCTGACAAACATGTGTGCGCATGTGTGAAAGTGATGATTGTAGCAATTAAACTGGATTTTTTTTCCAAAATTTTCAAAGGTAGAATTATTGAAAAAGGGTATCAACTTTTTTATGATATGGGTATCACCTACGAATACATTATATGACTTACGCAACAGGGCATTTAAATTTCCTTTATACCTTTAATGTTAAGATAAATTAAAAGACCGCAATCCTAAAAATATTACTGAAATGCCATTCGTACGTATTATTATTTAGCATTCACGACGTATCGAGAGAGAACTTAAATTATCGAGACCCCTCATATATGAAAACATTTAAATGACTATTAAACTTAGGATATCTCAAATTTTCACAAAAACTTTGGATCATTGAACATAAAGCATATAAAAATACTTTAATGGGCACATATATATATATCGAGGCATATAAGTATTTCATTTTACAATTACTACTTTCCATAACTATTTTGGTGAAAAAAGTTATTTACCAAAATGAATATATACCCATTTTTTAATTATGTTTTTTTTTCATACCTGATTTTATAAGTTTTAGAAATTCACACTTGTTTTCACAAAGATACCCGTTTTCATATGGTACAATTTCAGTTTTAATTTATTTTTAATATTAAGGTAGTTTTACAAACTTGGTTCACAACCCACCTTCACCAACTTACCTACTAAAAAAGAGAGGGAAGATATGGCTGTCATGTGGTGCCATTAGCTGGTGTGGTGGTTTTGACTCCCCCCATAACTCAAGGGCACAATGGCTTGGATGTTTGTTCAAATGGGTTAATGACTAAGTTTTTATAATGAGATGATTCCAATCCCAAAAGTAGGCTTAACGTGGTCGAAACACTTATATAATATGATTAGATGGTCTTCAGCTCAACGATATAAGTTCCGCTTCCTCCCCCTGCAGTCGAGCCTACTCTCGATCTAGAATTATACCTTGGTCTTGTGATCTAGTTTTAGATTGAACGGTAAGGATCTCCTCTCCAAATCTATTATATCTATGTCAGGACATAAGAGATATATCTAATTTCATTCTAAGTAGTGACTCTGATTCCCACTTGAACCAAGGGCAAAGTTTGATGTATGTAAGAAAAAGATGAAAATCGTGATAGTATATTTACATATGTTGGGGCTTCGTATGTTCTAATAGAGTGTTTGTTTATGATGTATGAGATACACTGAATCATATCATCACATGCTATATTAGGGCCAAATTATCCTAATTAATTCGACATATATACATGGTAGGCTATATGTATATGACCTATGGAGAAGTATTTGGTGTTCATGCTCGCATTGTTAACTAGTCTATAATATATTTATTATACCATTATTTTCCTATTTACACGAGTAGGTGGTACATTCCTTTTATTTGAATTTGAATTTGTTCTATTAAGCTCACGACCTATGGGCATTAACCACTTATCATTCCGAAATTGCCATTGAGCCAACCCCTCAGGGCTGGGATGTTTGTAAATTAATCACAACTATTCCTTATTTCTTATATTTTTTTTCTTCCAAAATATCGGTACGTGGATATATCCATTAATTTGTATCTTTTTTAAATAAATGTATTAAAGAAAAGAATGGAGGTCGAGAAGACGACAATAAAGAAATTAAAAACCAACTTAAAATGATAGAGAGTAAACATAAAAGCTAATTGCCTATGAGCAATAGGTTCTCCCATCTAATGACAAAGTCGTATTAATCTTCGTCATAAAATTTATTGAATTTTGGAGAGAAGAAAACTCTAGAAAGGAATCAATCAACAATTAATTGGATGAGTTGAAATAATGGCCCATTTTATTTCAAAATATCATTGATTACTTAAAATATTGACGATTTCCCTCTGCTCGATTTTTTTTTCGATTAAGAAATTTCACGAAATGACCGATCCATTCACTCCATCAATAATCGAGTCTAATATAATGTATCATAAGGGATTTTATTTTTCTATTGATTGTTACGTATTTAATAAAAAATAAAAATAAAAAATTCTCGAATGAGGAGTTCAACTTTGGGACCCCTCTACCCAATTTTTTTTTATAATTTTTCAAAATTTTCCAAACTACCCCAAATAATTGTCAAATCCAAACTTGGTTACTATACCCCTTAAAGATCCCAAATGTAAGTTATTAGCTTAGACCAAACAATAAGTTCTTCACAATAATGATAACTTTATGAATAATAGCATTAAATCACTATTATTTGCTTTAAAGATCCTCCTGTTTCTCTTTTCAGGGACCCCAAACAATCAAATTGCAAACAAAATTATTCAGATTAAATAAGATTATCTACACAACATCAAAGAAAAATGAAAAACATGCCCATAAAAGAAGGCATGGATCCTTTTATAAAGAGAACACTTGGTGGATGGTGAGATGATAGATATAACTTTTTGTCCCAATGTACTCTTCTTCTTTTTTCTTTTTTTTGTCAGTTTTGAAGATACACTAGAGTTTAAATGCCATAATAGTGGGGTTTCCTGTCTAGGCACTTAAGGACAATAACTCTCACTCTTTGTGCCCTAAATTTTAAAGGGTCACCAAACTTTTCTTTGGCCCATAAGCCCTAAAACTTCTTCCCATAACCCTAATTTTCCAACACTAGCCAAATCAATCACATTTGGACTACAAGCTGCCACAGTCCAATACCCTGCCCTAATTTCTTCCTTTAGTTGATCTTTTTCCCAACCACAATATCCATCAAAGAACCTAAAATCCCCTAAACCAACCACATTCCTCTTAATCATCTCAGCTGCACAACCCACACTTTCCTTAGTCCCATAATATAACCCTTCCATCACCATCTCAAAGACTCCACTCCTCCCAACTCCATCATCACCCCCTCTTGGACTCAACAAAAAGAACCCTTCATCAATGGGCCCACCAAAGAACAATGGCCTATCGGAGAATAAGCCCGCGACATCTAGAACTGTTGATCTTGCCTCCTTTATCGACATTAAGGACGGTCGATTGAGTATGATCCCTGTCGGGCCCACAGGTCCTGTTGATAAGAGGAGGATGACTGTTCTTTCGAAAATGTGGACCCCATCAAGCTTTTCTGTAGCAATAAGTAAGCAACCTGCCTCGGGCTCGTGGAGGGAGTGGGCCCATTTTTCGCCGATCTTGATGTTTGGTGGATGATCCTCTACTGTATCAGGATCGACCCATGTAGATGGTTCTTTTGGCCTTGATGCATTTTCTCCTGCAACGAGCCTCGCTCTGAATGATCGCCAATCGGCATCGATTGATGGTTTGTTGTCATCCGCCGGTAATGATGATCCGAGATGGCAACCTATTATTTTAAATCAAGACCCATTTGAGAAGACATCTTAACCATCCGATCTACCACATTTTGGGGGGAAATCAGAAAAGTATGACCAGTGGGTAGTCTCTATTGATAAATAATGCCACATTATTCCCATAAGCACAAAGCAAGGTGAGAACAAATTCATGGAAAATTGAATTTCCAAAGAAAACTTATTCGAATATAAAAGTGAACGAGTTGGCCTTAAATTTGTTGGAATAACTCTTATATTCATGTATTTAATAGCTAGTGGGCGGGTTCACATGAGCACGTGGGGGCCCAAGAGGAAAACCCAAGGTTCTAGTAGGTTTCAATTGAAATTTGGATCCAACCTCTGAAATTCCTAAGCGTGTGTTTGCTGGCTTCGCGCATTCTGCTCATTTAACAGACACGTTGGATTTGGGTCTTAATTGCACAAATTTTGTTCAACATGTAGCCTTGATCTTAAAAAAATTTCTTCTCCAAACCGATAAGTCTTCCTTACTTTCTATTTAGTTTTAATTTTCTCTCAATACATTTAATTTTACTTCAACTTCCCTTCACATTCATTTCTGCATTTGATTTATTTTCTAATAAAACTGATTTGCACCGAACAAATAAAACATCGACAAGTCACATTTTCTATAACATGGATTTTCCAATAGATCTTCCCAACAATTAAACACAACCTATAGGTATGTTTGATTACAAGGAAAAAAAATCTCCGGAAAATACATGAGAAAATTGTTTGCTAGGTCCTTTGATGGCACTTTGGAAATTGGATTTCAACAGAAAACAGATTAGAACTAGACTTCAAATTTTGTGGCGCCCCAGGAAAATGACTTTTCCTAGAGAAATGACAAAACCAAACACAGGAAAATCTCATTTCCCTGAAAAATTCATCTTAAGAAAATGACTCTCCTAGGAGGTAAAGAAAATGATTTTCTTCAACAAATAACGAAACAAAGACGGAAAATTCACATTGTCCAGAAAATTTGATCTACCCACAGATTTTCCTAGCAATCAAACAAATCCAAAACTCTTTTTTCTTTCTTTTATGTTCTTATATTTTTTCCCTTTTTCTGACCCTAGCTAGGAAAATAATTTTTCGAGGTAAAAAATGATTTCCCCAGACAAATGACAGCAAACACGGGCAAATCGCATTTCCCTAAAATTAGATTTCTCCACAGATTTTCCTAGCAATCAAACAGATCCTAAACTCTTTTTCTTCTCTTCTTCCCCCAAAAAATGATTTTCCTTCAAAAATGACTAAACAAACAAGTGCAAATCCCAATTTTCTGTAAAATTGATTTTTCCCCCAGTGTTTTCAAGCAATCAAACAGATCCTAAAAAATAAATAAATAAATAAATAAGAGGAAAATTTTCAAGATTTTAATGTAGTGAGATAAGAAGATTGAAGTACTTACCAATCACATAAGAGAGAGTTGCACCACCATTTCTGTACGGAAATTGAGCAAGCTTTTTCTTAGTGATAGTGGGTACTCTAGATTTGAATTTGATTGAAGGACCCAACTCTATGGTTTTCGAGGTCAAGAAACAAGCTTCCATGCTCATCATCATACCTCTCTCTCTCTCTTTCTTCTCCACTAGTGTTTTAGAGATAAAGTATATAGTTGAGGATAAGAAGAATTATATAATATATATATATATATATATATATATATATATATAAAAGTTTCTAAATATACACCACAACAAGCAAACCCAACCCCTCCACCTTGGATGGATTAACATCACCTTAGTACCTTTCATACAAGGGAGAAAGGTTTCTCATGGATAAAAAGATATCACACGTGGCACCATAAGTTGATATTCTATCTACAATTATCTTAAAAGAGAGAGAGAGGATATGTTAGAAAAGTCCATGTAGGTTTGGCATGAGTGGTTGTTGGTTTGAGGAGTGTATGTTACGTACTTTCGCACTACAAGGGTGACGTGGCTTACTCCTTACCCATGGAGGGTCTGTTTGGTTGCATTTTTTTTTTTTTTCAAAGTTTTTATTTCCACTTTGTATCTTAATTCCAATAAGCTCTGACCCTTAAGATTGTCTTGTTTTTCCCAAACAAATAAGATCTAGATCTGACAAACTCATGTACTAAGAGCTGAAGGTGGTGTCTTGTAAATTACTTTAATAAATCAAGTAAATGCAAAAATGAGGTGTCTCTACATTTATATGTAAGAGTTAAGATTCAGAACGGTGTCTCATTCCTATAATAAAAGTAAGGTTACGTGCTATATTTTTGGAGGAGTTTAGAACACCAAGGACTCTTAACCCAACTGTTCATGGAGACCGATGTGTTTGAACTCCAATAAAAACTTGTCCCGTAGACACCTAACATTGTTCTGGGAATGAGACATTGTTCTGGATCATGAGTCTATATTTAATTCCTAAATAATAGATATGAAAGCTACAATGTAACCAAACCAAAATTTAAAACAGCTCCCAAATGCTACCTAAAGCACTTTTGGAGTGGCCCCAAATACGTTCCCAAATGCTACCTACAAGGAATATTCGGTCGAACTTTGTCAAAAAAAAAACAAAAAAACTGCATATTTCATTTTCCTATAATCCTTTTGCCTAAAAATCCAGCAATCATTATTTTCGGATCACCGACAAGTCCGACCATGGTTTCCAGAGTGAATCAATTGTTCACCTTATTGGATTAGTAAAATGCAAGAAACACCTCTATACATGAACTTGTTAACAACCATATGGCTAAGAGAAGACAAAATGGGTTGGCTTGTACGACAAAGGCCGAGGTATGACTAACTTTATTTTGCATATATCCATAGTTTTACATGGTGAAACACAATGGTAGATCACCCCTACTCAACTACAGTTTTAGGTATAAAGATTAAGGCAAAGGAGTGGAGTTCATATAGCCCTATTTTATTGGTTTTCCTCTTCTCCTCCTTTAACTTTTATTGTCTTTGGGAATAATAATTCACGTCATCAAGGTGTCATCCCAAAAATTAGGAGTAGGCTTAGCCTATCATATTCCTCCATTCAATTCTGGTTAAAACCATGACTTCTTTTATTGCAAGTGTGCTCGAATCCACTCTCACTATCTCAATCTGCATTCTTAAGAGAATAATTAGATGGGATTATATTTTATAAACATCCATCTTTGCTGTTGTCCAAGTTGAGTTAGCGCGGTTCCAACATGACCAGAAGTTTAAACAACATAGATCGAGTTTGGCACAATGAGGAGAGAACATAAAAGTAGCGTTCTTAAGAAAATGTTACAAAACAAATCATATAAATAGAATCAGTAAAAGTCTCCAGATGAAGTAATCGTTGTACATCGAATTATTTTAGACAAGAACTCTACAAACTGTCCAAGAATTAGAATTTCATGTTGAGAACCTTACCCAATGGTTGATACGTCGCATGAGGATTGTCATATTTAGAACGATTACTTTCTTTAGAAACTGATTCCTCCCGAAGTGCGGCCATAGCCGCCCTTCTCTTTTGCTTATGTTCTCTCCACTTCCTTAGCTGATCCTCAATGGCTGCTTTAGCTTTCTCGGCTAACTCAGCCCTACTTACAGCCTCCTCTGCAACAGATCTGAGCTCCCTTGTTTCCTCCAATGCGGCTTCCAACTCTTTCTTCAAAGCATCCAATTCAAACGGCAAAACAGTAACTCGATCTGATGTCTCAGCTTTGCGGATCAAGGACTCGTAATCCTTAATTGAAATTGTGATCTGGAAATCAGCATCGTCTCTTCTCTCTTCTATTTCAATTTTTGGTTCCTCAACGCAGGCAGGTTCTTCATCTCTAGTAAGGTCAACAAATTGAGGGTCGACAAGGGTGGTGTTTCCCATTACTTTGGCCTTTTCTTTCTCTGCTTCTTGTTTCAGCCTTTGTGTCTCCATCTTGGCTTCTTGTGCCTCTATTGCTAGATGTTTCACAGCAAGATATAACCCTGATTTTACGCGTTGAACCCTCACTTCATCTGCCTCAGCTGCTGCAATCTTGGATCTCGCTTTATGCAATTCTGAATTAAGCATTGCAAGTTCAACCTGAGCATCGGATTCTCTCCCTCTGAGCTCATCCATCTCACTTTCTGCCTTTTGTATCTTACTTGAAAGCATCTCAACCTTACCATTCAAATGGTCAACCTCTTCCTTACCCTTTTTAAGTTCTAAATGTAATTCCTTCAGCTCCATTTCCATTGATTCAACAAAGATTTCTCGATTGGATTTCTCTCTTTCCACCAGCTCCAGCTCTGATTTTAGCTCGTTAATGTCATTAATGGCATCAGAAGTGGTTTTTACGGACGAAGTATTGAACTCCTTCGCCTGTTTGAGTTCCAACTGTAACAAATCAATAAATAAGGTCTTGGCCAATATCTGATTCTCCAAATCATGCATTATGTCCACTTCTTTCTTCATATCTTCTAACTGCTCTTGTGCTTGAACTAATGCTGTTGTAGCCATTTGTATCTCTGTCTCCTTCTCCAATAAGATTGAGGTCTTCTCTTTCTCGGCTTCAATTGCACCCAACTTTGAGAGAAGAATGGCTTCGTTGAGCTCGGATATATGCTTAAGAAGCTCCTCTGTCTTTTCCTTCTCCATTTTGGCGGCCATTTCCAACAATTCAACTTGTGTCATGGCAGCAAGCTTTGATTCCTTAGCGGAAGCAAGTTCAGCTCTTGTATTAAACAGCTCTTCTTTGGTAGCCGTCAACTCGTTTAATGCATGTAGAAGCTCCTCTTGAGCCTTTCCACTCTCCAAGAGCCGATCTGAGATTTCGTTGATCTTGGATTCGAGTACATCTATCCGGGTTTTAGCTTCTTTGCATTCTTCATTGTATCCATCTCTATCAGCCTCGGAAGTCTTCAGTTGGGTAGACAGTTTCTCAACTGTATTCTGGTAGAGTTCTAGCTTGAGAAGGGCTTGTTTGTAGGCAGATTCTTTAACTTCTAGTTGAACCTTGTAGTTTGATAAGTCCTTTGACATGAGGTTGAGCTCTTTCTCCTCCAACTCCAGCTTTCCCTAGAAATAAACAAGAACCTTGTGCATATTATTTATCCATGGATGAAATTTCCAGTCTGGGCATTATAGTTAATCACCAACTAGAAGGTGGCATGTGCAAACACACATGCATATGAAGGGCTTATTTGTAGTTCAAAATATTACTTAAAGGGTGGTTTTGAAGATTAGATAGTAAAAAGGATATTTTTATACATAAAACACTTTTTCTTTTGATCAGTCAAAGAATCATTTCACTAAAGTGGTCAAGGAGACTGGCGAAAAGAAATAATACAACGAAAACGATGATCAAGAGATCTAACAACAAAGTCCTCAAAAGACACCCCCCCCCCCCCCTTAAACTCCTTGATGACCTTGCACCAAAAGAACAATAAACCCAAAATGGACATTACTATGTTATCCTCCGGTTCACATTTTCCTTCAAAGATGCGTTTGTTATGTTCCAACCATAATCCCCAACAAATCATGAAAGGGACGATGCTTCACAAAACTTTCTTGGCCTCATCAAAGGAAAAACCCCACAAGCTCCACATCTCAAACAAGCTTATGATCGATGCGGGCATACACCCCACCACCCCAAAAAGTTGCAAATAATGCTTCCAAATCTTGTTCGCCACAGTGCAATGAATCAACACGTGGCTTGCGGATTCATCGCACCTAAGGCAAAAGAGGGCATATGTTGGGCCCCATTAGGCCCCATTTCACGCATTGGTCCATCGTTAAGATTCTTCCCAAAGAGGCGCACCACACGAAGAAAGCACTCTCGAAGGGATCCTTGGGCTCCAAATAGAAGATGTCGGAAAATTTCGCAAACTTTGATCCATTAGATAGGTATAGAAGGATTTCACTATGAAAGCCCCTTCCCTCCCTCCAATCCACACTCTTGAGTCCTCAACTCCTTCCCCTCCAAGCTATTAAGTAGGGGAGGCACCAAACCCACCTCCCAATCATTAAGATTCCTCCTAAAGCCGAAGTCCAGGGTCCACCCATCGCCCTCCATTAAGAAAAAAGAAGCCACAGATTATCCTTATTTTTGGGACAAAGCATAGATGGATTACCACATCAGCAATCCAACCCCACAGTCCCCTAAGTTTCATCGAAAAACTCAGATCCAAAAAAAATCTTTTGAGCTTGATCCAAGTTTTTGAAAATGAAGGGCTACCAAACTTCCACATAATTCCCAAACTTAAAATTGAAATTCAATGTTGAAAAATAACTTTTTTGGAATTTCTTTTTTCAAAGTTCATAGAATTTTGTCATCTACAAACCTGAAGCATCGGATCATGTTTTTGGATGCCACAAGGTGATCCAAGGACCCTTAGTAAGCGTAAAATCCTTACTAACTTAGTAAGGCTAGTAGGACTCTTTTTTATAATGATTTTAGGGATTTGTGATTGCAATTTTCTTGATTTTGACAACCCTGATTATATTAAGTTTAAAAGTTAAAGTGGGTGTATTTTTGGAACAAAATTTTGGTGTCAAACCACTTCTAGAGGCCTTCTCCCATTATAATAGTAAAGATATCAGACAAAGGATTTTGATCCCCTGCACACAAACTGTGCATATAAAAATATATTTTTAAACAGCATTTTACATCTACATTTTCCTTTCAATTAAAAATTTTAGAGAACTTCTATTGACACGCCAACATTTGCTTATCCACACCATTTTCTTTATTGATATCTCTCCAAAATCCGAAGGCGGCCAAACCCTAATGCTAATCTTTACCAAAACCATCAACCCCTCCCCTCTCTCCACTCATAATATTTCCTTTCATTTTCTTCAAAATAAGCAAAATACTAGCCATAGTCAACTTTTTGGGTCATTAGCATTAATAGTGGATTGATGATTGAAGAATCAGACGGCATTGAAGATTATTTGTCAATTACGATGGTAATAGAGTGATCATGGATGGATTTGGAGTTCTGGATGATTGAAATTTAAGTTTATGACTTTAGTTGAAGAAAGTAGTAGGAGCGGGGTGTCATGATGAAAAATTAGAAAGTTATCCCCACATCCTTGAAATCAATTAGTTTTAGTATTGGGGTGCTATAAGAAAAATGGTGTGCCAATAGAAAATCTTTAAATTTATCCAACCTTTATCTTTCTGAGGTTTAGTGCTTACCACACTGCTTGCTGACCGAAACTTTCTTTGATCATTCTTCTCCCCAAAGAAGGAAAGTGCAGCCTGTACTGATTCAATTGGTTTTGAATCGATCTCACCCATTTCCTTCTCTTAGAAAAATTCCAAAATATGTCCTATGGAAGCCAGATGTGCGCTTATGAACTCTGAAAAGCAGTCTGAAACACATGAAAGTTCTATTTAATTGACAGTTTCAAGCATGATAAGGCTTTGAATACAGAAATTTAAATAGACCATCAAGAATGAAAAAAAATTAAGATGACGTTCCTACATTGGTTCCATTAATTACAAAAGATCTGCATTATATGTAAAAGTAAAGTTCACTATTCACCGACAAGAGCCTAAGAAAGTTGATGGAGAGGGAAACGCCCCTATTAGGAAACAGTTTCTTTGCGCCATGCATGCATAGAAGTTGGATGGTGATATGTTCCAATGTTATGGGGTGGTGTAGCTTAGTTAGGATAGGTGAGAAGCATAGGATCATTATTTAGGAGTAGTTGTGTTTATGTGGGAAAACATGAAAATGTGGATAGATTCGGTTATTATTCATAATAAAAGGGAAATGATTCCTATTTCATAAGAAGTTGAGTTTGTAATGGGTAGTTAGGACTCTATGTATTTAATTCTCCAAAAATGTATGAAAAATTATTCAAAAAAATATTATTAGAATTCTTTATTGGATTTTGGAGATTGACACTCTTGAATGGTTCTAAGATGTTCCATCTACCTCGAATAAGATATTTCTCGACATTTTTCATCTTTTGATTATTTTTTATGATCTTTAGGAAAAAAAATTGATGATCTTTAGGAATTAGATACATAACAATTGGTATCAGAGCAATTTCTTGGGCTAAAGGTTGCAGACTCGATAAATGATGAGAAGTTGTGAAGTTAAAAGATTGAGGAACCAACCACCCCTCCCCCTCCTCCTCCCCCATCCCCAGGGAAAGTGATTATTAGGAGGAACATCCCCTCAAAGTACTCACCTTTGCTTTTACTACTATTCGAGAATTACATTACGTTCACGTGACAATTTAAAGACAAAAAAGATTTGAAGAACCACTTTAAGGGGATCTTCCTCTTAATAACCACTTAGGGGGGTTTTCCTTCACAACATTCTCATCATTTATCAAGCCCACACCCTTTAGCCAAATAAAGTGCTCTAATACCAATTGTCACGTCTCTAATTTGATGATATGTTGAGAAAAAAAAAGGTAAAAAAAGATAGAGAATGATTTGTTTCAAGGTAGATCAGACTTCCTAGACCCATTCGAAATTGTCAATCTTCAAAATCCAATAACAAATTCTAATAATATTTCTCAAGATACTTTCTCATACAAGTCTAGAGAACTAAATACATAGAGTTTTAACTAATCGTTACAATCTCAACTTCCTACAATATAGGAATCAATTCTATTTTATTACGAATAACCTAATCTTCCCACAATTTCATATTTTTCTACCTTTCCCATGTAAACACAACTGCTTTTAAATAATCTCATGTTTATCATCTATCCTAACTAAACTACACAATGTATCAATCTACCCTTCTTGAGAAACAACCTCGTCCACGAGGTTGAAATTTGAAAACTCAAAGTAGGATCTTCAAATCACTTATTGATCACAACTTGTTCTTCAAGTCCTTTCCATCCTCAAATCATCTTTGAATCTTCTCATGAACGCAATGTAATTCTCAAGTAGCAACATAAGCAAAGGCAAACACTTCAAAGAGATCTTCCACCTAATAACCACTTGAAGGGGTTATCCTCTATCCTTGAGTCTTCACAATATTCTTGTCATTCATTGAGTCCACAACTATTAGCCCAAAAAAGTACTTTAATACCAATTGTTACGTACATAATTCACAAATATTACAAAAAATAATAATATGATGAAGAAAATCGAGAAAAATCTTATTCGAGGCAAATCAGAGTTCCTAGACTCATTCGAGGTTGTCAATCTCCAAAATCCAACAAAGGATTCAACAAATATTTTCTCTGCATAATTTCTTTTAAATACAAGACAAAAAAAAAAATACCCTAACTACACATTACCCCATTCTCCACTCCTACACTAACTACTTCTCTAAACTACTTACTTTTCTACTCATTCAAGAAAATACCTCATAACCCACGTACTCTAAACCTCTCCCTCAGCAAGATTACGATCTCGTGCATCCCACATATTCTAATATTCTATGCCTACAAGTACTTGATCCAGTGCACCCTAAAAAACACTAATCTAAGTATCCCACCCCTAGATAGAGGCACGTGTCATATGGCCTCAGTTCATCGCTCTAAAATACTAAAGATCACTCACTAAAATGCCAAATATGTGCCATTAAGGGGTGATGTTAGTGTGGATATTGCATTTGCAAACATTTTGGAGATTTTGCATTCATGTAAAACAATTGACTTATAAGTCCACTTGCATATACTTTGACATCTGCACTCTGGGATGATCCAATCAAATAAATATTTAACCAATTAGGACAAGCATATATTGATTGCGGTTGCTGCGAACTAACAGGGGGGGGGGGGGGGGGAAGACTCACAGAAAGCATGAAGATGATTTCATTTTCACCTACATTTGATCATGGTTATAACAGGTTTAGGTATGGTAATGGTGGGTTTGGCACCTACAAGCCAAAATAGTACAATTGATCATCCTAGCACTTAAACAAACAAACCAATGGCTCGATTCAAGTATATGATCAAACCCCTTCAAATCTACTATGTCGATGTTGGTTTAGGAAACAAATTTGTACCTATTATAAATCTTTAAATTTATACATACTCCACAACCAAAAAGACTTTCGTCATCAGCATCAAAGCCTTACTCCAAAATTTTGGGGTATGCAAAAAAAGATGTGATCCCAAATAATGGATTGGATCATCATTTAATCAAATCAATATTTGAGTAAGTGATCTCCTATATGAAACCCATAAAATGGTGGATTCTGAACCCTCAGCATGTGCAACAAAAAGAGGTCAGGCATTATACCTGTGTGATGTAGGACATTCACAACTCTATTTTAAGAGTCTTAAGTGGTTTCCTAATTCTAGTGGGATTTATTTCTATTAGGATTACTATTTCATAGTCACTTTAGGAGTATTATTCATTGTTAGTTTCTAATTTGTTTAGTTTCTATTTTTGTCTAAATTCGTTTTTATTCTTTAGGCTATAATTAGAAGTACGTCCAACTTGAGTTATAACAGGTTTAGAAAGTTACTATTATACTATAGATAGATTAGGAAAGTTATTATTATACTATAACAGGTTTAAAAGGTTTCTAAGTTTTTATGATGAAGTTATCGATATAAAGAGCTTCGAAAACGAAATTCAATCAATTCAAATAAATTCTTTTTTATTAAATTTATATTCTCTTAGTTAATTTTCAACTCTTTGCCTCCTCTTCTTCACAAGACATTGCTTGTTTTTAATTGAATCTATTGATTCACACGCTTCCACTACGTTACTGTGATATCCCACATGTACACAAACGAGTATGTTTGCAATGTATGATACTCTTGAGAATAAGTAAAAAAAAAAAAAAAAAAATCTTGCAATTAGATCTCAATTGCTTACAAAGAACTATATCTCCAAGTACCTTTCTTGCATCTTCCCTTCTTATTCTTCCATTGGTTGCCAAAAACAAACACTAGTAAAACTTCCGTTATAAATATCATGTATATCATTTAAAGAGAAACATAAAATTGGTGAAACAAGTACAAAACCTAAATTACAAAGATCTAGTCCATTGACTCATGAATGTTTAATCCACAACACCAAAATCAAATTGATAGGTGATTTAAAGCTTTTGTATTCAAACAGGTTTTTTTTTTTTTTTTTTTTCGGGGGGGAGGAGGGTATCATGTACTTCAAATTTTTATATGACATCAATAACACTGTAACCAAAAAATGGTTTTAAACTTGTCTTAGACCGAGATGTCTCGGACAAGTCATCCCCATCTGAAAGGCTTTTGAGCGATCTAATCAGTGTGAGTCATCCATCACATTGACTCATCCAAGATCCAAGATGACTCGTGCCAAGTTAATGAAAACTCATCCAAGTTAATAGGGTTTTGTATTTTTATGTATAGATAATTAGTTCTTAGTGATTTAAAAAAAATTCATCAATACAAAATATATGTTACAAGCATAGTTACCAAGTCGGAGTTCGGGAATAAGTCAACAAGGAAAAAAATCGGGAAAAAATCAGATAACATGTTAATTACAATAACAAATCACCTAACCCCATATTAAATTACAAGAAGTAACCATAGGTCTATTACACAATCAAGGTTTATATTCTTCAAATAATAAAAAGATAACAATCATGAGTGTAAGTTAAGATTCACCAATAGATCAAAATCAATGGCATCTTCATTTGCATCCTTATTATCTAACACTTCATCGGTGGTCATCTTCTCTTACTAGTGCATCAAGGACATCTTTTATGTTTCTTCGATTTAGTCACAAAGCTTATGATTTAATCGTGAAGTTCATAAAAGTTGACTCAATGAAAAAGCTGAGATTTAATTGTGACTTTTTCAATTAGTCACAGATTTTGGTGACCATGGTGCCAACTTAGCAAAGTTGGTAAGGTGTGTGTAGTGTTGATCCCACGACCTGGGTTCAAAACCCGTTGAACTGACCACGAACCCTTGCTTGCTACCAAAAAAATCTGCTAAAATCAACATTATAACAAATTAACAAGGAAAATTATAATTATTTAAAAATAACTGTACAATGTTAAATGGATGGACTCATCCAAGACAATATGACTCGAAAGAGTCAATTCGGTATGGGTATGAGAGGAGACGAGATGAAATGCCTGGTCTTAAAACGCTGTCAGCTCGAGTTACTCGTTAATAATCTTCAGATTAAAATGGACAATTACAACATTCAAGATCTTAAATTGATAAGTAAACTATACTAATTTCGTTCTAAAAGGACTCCAACTGAACTGGATACTTCATAGATAATGGATTTCTCACCTGATATTTCCGGGAAAACGATTTCCTCTCGAAAATGAGCGACAGAGGCGATAAAACTGCAACAAAACACAAAATTCTACTTGAATTCAAACTACAAGAGAAAAACACTACAAAATGAAACCCTAAAAGGATAAATTCCTGACCTTAAGTAGTCCGAAAATAGAATTCTCGACCAAAATGAGATTCGAAGCTGAAGAGCAGAACTGAAACAGGATCAAGTGAAATTAAATCAATCAAAAACAGTTCTAAAAAGAAAAGAAAAAATTGTCAGAAATTCCAACAATGTTCCGTACCTGAAGGTGCTGGAATTCAGTAATTTTGGGCGAAATCGAGAGGGGAAGAAACGGAGATTCGATCTGCAAATGCAGCTTCTTCATTGAAGAAATCATCATTTTGTCTACTTTGTTTTTTTTTGGAGGACTCAAAGAGAAGAATTCGTCGCTATCGAAGACTCCAGAGTTCGCAGATAGTGATCTTTGAGTTATCACGTTGAAGAGATCGACGAAAAAAACAAACTCAAATCGGTACTATAAATTTTCTTTTGAGAGCTATATTGGCACCCCAACTTTTACTTATCACACTCCAATTAAAAATAATGAAAATATATGAATGATTTAGAATAAGTAAAAGTTGGGGCGCTTATAAAAACTAAAAACTCTCTTTTATTTTTTAAATTCTAGATTTCTATATTTTGGGTTTAGGACTTCATATGAGTCTAGTTATAATTGTAAACAACTATTGATATTATTTCAACTAGAGTTATATTATTGTGTAATGTTGAAATTATAATTTTAGTCAAACCTTTATAATGTTTAAAAAATATATATAAATAATTTGAAAGTAATAATTCAAGAAAATAACTATCCAAAACTTACAAAAAGAAATCATCTTTGTAAAATAAGAAATAAAAGAATTAAAAATATCAACCAAAGTTCATCAAGAACATTTAGAGGTTTTAAATTTTAATATTGTTTATAAATCAAGTCCCAAAAAATAAATTATTCATGAAGATCAAAATCAAAATGAGGAAGAAAATTTTATTTAATTAATAAACAATATAGAGTATCAAAAATTGTTTATAAACATTACACTAATCATCAATGATGAATATATGATTGAATTAGTTGCCCTAGTCGATTCAGGAGTAGATTTAAATTATATTTAAGAAGGAATTGTCCCAAAAAAATATTTTGAAAAAAAAAAGTGAACGTTTAAGTACAGTAGATGAATCAAATATAAATTATACAATGCTCACATTTGCAACCAAGATATATGTATAAAAACACAATTTATCCTAATAAAAAATTTAAAACAATTTATAGGTTTAGGAACACCATTTCTAAATTTAATACGAACATTTATTGCATACCAAACAGTAATAACTACAAAATTATTAGATCAAGAAGTTCTTTTTTGATTTATTCAAGAACCACAAACTAGGGATTTGAATATAATAAAAGAAAAGGTAATTAAAAAATCCATCAATCTAATAGAGAAAAAGGAGAAGGATTTAAAATTCTTAAAATAAGAAATCAACTATTTAAAAATAGAAGACTAAAAGAATCAACATTAGTAAATAAAATACAAGAATTCAAAACTAAAATTGAACAAGAAATTTGTTCAAATCTCCCAAATGACTTTTGGTATAGGAAAAAACATGTGGTAGACTTACCTTATGAATCAAATTTCAATGAAAGATTCATAAATACAAAAGGCAAGGATAATTCAAACGAATAAAGATACCTTAAAATATTCTAAGAAGGAAATTCAAAACCTTTTAGACAAAATTTTTGATAAGAACTAGTAACTCTCCATGGAGTTGTTCAGCCTTCTATGTTAAAAAACAATCTGAAATAGAAAGTGGAGCTCCAAGATTAGTAATTAATTAGAAACCCCTTAATAAATCTCTTAGATGGATTCACTATCCAATTCCAAACAAAAAAAGACTTATTAGACAGATTATGATTCAATAGTTTTCTTAAAATCTGATATGAAGTCAGGATTCTGACAAATCTAATTATCAGAAAAAGATAGATATACAACTGAATTTACAATCCCTTTTTGTCATTATGAATGGAATGATATGCCTTTCGGTTTAAAAAATATTCCAAGTGAATTTCAAAGAGTAATGAGTGATATTTTTACTCAATTTTCAAAATTTACAATTTTCTATATAGATGATATTTTAATATATTCAAAATCAATTGAACAACACTGGAAGCATTTAAAGTATTTTCTAAGTAATATAAAATATCATGGTCTAGTAGTTTTTGCAGCCAAAATTGTTATTTTCCAAACAAAAATTATATTTCTAAGACATAATATAAACAATAGAACAATTATTCCATTGACAGGTCCCTTCAATTTGCAGAAAAAATTTCATATGAAATTAAAGTCAAAAAAAAATTGCAAAGATTTTAAAGAAACCTATATTATATAAGTGACTTTTATCAAAATCTTTACCTAATAGCAAAACCATTATTTGGAAGACTAGGAAAAAAAAAAGTTCTAGATTGGTCCACAGAACATATTGAGGTTGTCATTAGGTTAAAACAAATATTGAAAGAAATTCCTTGCCTAACAATATCAGACCCTAATGCTCCAACAATAGTATAAACATATGCCAGTAATTGAGGATATGGAGGAATTCTAAAATAAGTAAAAAATGATTAAAAAAAACAATTTGTGAGATTCACTTCAGGAGCTTGGAATCCTACCTAGCAAAACTATTCTACAATCAAAAAAGAAATTTTATCAATCGTTCTATGCATTTCAAAATTTCAAGATGACTTTTTAAATCAAAAATTTATTTTACGGATAGACTATAAAGCTACAAAATTTGTTTTAGAAAAAGATATTAAAAATATTGCTTCAAAACATATTTTTGCTAGATGAAAAATAATTCTTTCAGTATTTGATTTCAAAATAGAATTTTTAAAAGGAGAATATAATTCTATTCCAAATTTTATTACCAGAGAATTTTTTTCAAGATAAAAATGGTTGACAAACCATTCTCATCTCTTATCAAACCCAAATCCAAATCTTCTCATGCCATGGTAACCTCCAAACTCCCCCACCAGTACACCTATTATAACAGCTTCCAATCCATTTCAATACGGATCACCAAACACCCTATCAAGTTCATCAAATAGATTTCAAGTTCTATGATCAATAAAAAGATCTACACCTCTTCCAAGTCTATAGTCAACTTCAATATTTTCTTTAAAACCTCATATATTTATAAATAAAATCTCTCCCCAATTTTTAGGATTGAACAAGAATTTAAAGACCTTTCTCTACTAAAAGTTATGCAACAAATCTTCATAGGATCAAATCAGTTCATTTCCTCTAACCCAACAAAAACTCAAAACTTTTATGAGTTTGTTCTTGTTGCCACATATTCTGCAGTAATTATTCGTGTTCCAGAAAAAAATGATCTAGGAAAATTTTCTTACTTGAAATGCCAAATTCTCAAAATCCACACATTCACCTCTTGGGGACAAAATCCTAATACCCCTAAAAGGTTTCCACAATCTTATCATCCATAGTTTTATAATTATTGGGACTATCAATAAGCCTTGCTCAATACATTTACCTTTTAAAATCCCCAATTCTACCATTCATGGTTTTCTTTTTTCAATAACCAAATCAAGATGGAATTCCCTAATTAGTTTGTAGAATGGTGGAATTAGTATGAGCCCATTCCTGCAATCCTTCCCCCTCCAATTTAAGAAGATTATCAATTTTTCTTCAAGAATTTTATAAGTCCCAACTACCTTACTATAATTTCATCTCTCTTTGTCTTATTTGCTCAATTTTCCCTAGCATGAATTTCATGTTGGGAATATTACATCAGTTCAATTTTTCAAGAATGTCCAAATCCTTACTTCATTAGAAAATTCAAAAAAAATTGTGGATGAATCTTAAGTTTGACTAAGTCACAACAATAAGGATCACCTCACGACTTTATTACCATCCACAATTTTCAAAGATCCAATCTCTAAAATCAAGTTATTTTTCTCTTGCAAAATCCCATATCCAATCCAGCCATGTTAGAATTACGTCAAAAGTAGAAATTAGAAAATAATTACTCAAAGCCCTTTCTCAAGTATCTAGAGACGATGTTGAAGATCTCCTAAAAGAATTCATTTCAAATAATGAAGATGATTGAATGGAAATCTTTCCTCTATTACATTAAAAGGATTTATCCAAGTCAACATTCTCTACAATAACTTATCCAAATCAACATCCTCTACAGTGATTTATCCAGGTCAGCATCTTAATCATCATCCAAATCTCACAGCAAGTACATACCAAACACATGTCCCTATAATTATTGTAAAAAAAAAATGTGTTGTCCTTTGTTTTATATGAGTAAATAGTAAATATTCCATACAATAATTACTATTCATGAGTAGTGCTCCCCAGTCGTTCGCCTTTCTAGACTCTTGTCTTTTCAAAACAATCATACACATGTCCTGAACTGTTTAGACTCTAAATTTTATTTTTCAAATCCATTTTTCTTCAAGTCCTATAAATAGAAGCTCTATCTTTGAGAAAAACTAGAGTTTGAGAACTATAAGGAGAAATTCCTTAAAAACAATATTTCTGATCAACCATATCTTTTAATCCATTCCTAACTTTCAATTCAAATTACTCTAGCCAATTTTCTTAATTGTTCTGAAATAGTAAGTCTTCTATTTATTTTACTATTTATCTCAAGTTCGTTATCTTTTGTAATATTTCTAAAATTTTAGTTTACGTATTATTTTCTTGTTTCAATTTTAATTTCAATTATGATTAATTATGGTATCAAAGCCAAGTTCATTTTGAAATATTATCTTTCAAGGTAGTTAAAAAGTGTCTCTCGATCCCTGAAGACAGGTACTGAAACATAAAGACTCCAACCTACCAACGGTTGAGTTAAATCCCCTTTATGGGGGCCCTAATAAAAGCTCTCTTTTTTTTTTTCTTTTTATTCTAGATTTCTATTTTTGGGTTTCAGATTTTATATAAGCCTAATTACAATTGTAAACAACTACTGATATTGTTTGAACTAGAGCTATATTGTTTTGTAATGTTGAAATTATAATTTTAGCCAAACTTTTTTAATGTTTAAACATTGTGTTTTAATCTTTAAATGAAATGTAGTGAATAATTTAAGAAATTAGGGTGTGATAAGTAAAAGTTGGGTGCTAATACTAGGAAACATCTTGCTTTTCAGCACTATATATGGAGAAGCGCACATCCCTCGTCATCCTCCTTCAAGGTTATGATGGCTCACAGCTATGGACTGGGACTGGGATCTGTTATCAACTTCAGAGAGCATTCATGGTGATAGTTTACTCCTCCCCGGGAACTACGATGAGTGGTTTCAGCACTATGGAGAATAGCACATCCCTCATATCTTAGATTTCCCCTATCCTTGAGGTGACTGAGCCAGCACCTGAGCCTTATTTTGAGTCTGTTAGCGAGGAGAGAGAGTTTGACAATGAGGAGAGATCGATTGCATGCATGTGGTGGTTATGAGGGCATGGTTGAGCCTAATTATGAGGATGGTGGTGATCAATCCACTTGATGTATTATCAATATTTTGGCCTTTGCGACTTGACCCTTGTATTTTATTTGCAAACTCCCTTAGTTTCCTGCATTTTTGTGTGAATTTTTTTAATGATTAAGTAAGTTCTTCTACGGATCAAAATTAACAAAATAGATGCATGGCATCAATTTATTAGGTAATGATGGTATGAAAGTCTGACTAACCTGCAATGAGTTCAAGAGTAGGCCAAAATCAAGGTATTTTTACCTTGGGTCATAGTTGACCAATGGATTGGGGTAAAAATCCCTTAGGCCTTGGACCATGATTTTCTCATGGTCCAGCACTGATTTAGGATTTTAAAATCACGATTTTATCCCTTAGTACCACGAAAAAACTTTTCCTCTTGGATTTTTGCTCAGAATCAACCCTAAAAGTTCATGGAATCTACCAAATTACCATGTGTCGGCGAAAGAACTAGATTTGGTTGGGTTCAACTTCCTAACCTAAATAGGGAGCCCTTGAGCGATCCACTCACAATCCAATGGCTAAATTCTATGTCGATAAGCGACAAGGTTCAATGGATCAATGAAAATAAACTTGGGTTTGTTATTTCTCTATTCAAGGTTAAAGTAAAGTGGGAATTGGTTGAAGCCTTAATCAGGTGTTGGGTGCTCGAAGCTAACGTGTTTCGATTTGGGGAGCAAGAATTAACACCAAATATCGAAGAGGTCGAGCAGACACTTGGTTTGTGAAGTTCTTCAAAGGTAGTGATTCCACCCATTCTTGAGAGTTAAAAAAATAAGATTACAAAATTTCTAAATACTCCTTGATCAGAACTCAAACCTCTACCTGACGACTTTTCTTTGATTCGGCTTTCAAAGCCTGTCATCTTTAACAAGGTGTTCTCGAGTTCCTACCTAGGGCTGTCAACAGATAGATATCCGATCGGATATGTCTATATCCAGATTCGAATAAAAAAAAATATTGATATTCGAATTTGAATTCGAATCTAATCGGATGTAATACATTGACATTCGAATCCAAATTCAACTAACTTGTCGGATATCCTATATTATCCGATTCAAAGTTAATCTATGATCGAAATGACCTCATCTTCAACCCATAGCCAAAAGCCCTAAAATTTCTCCTCTCCAACCCAGTCATCTTCAACCTAAAAATATCAAAGGTTTTTTGTTATAGTTTGAAGGAAGAGAGAGAGAGAGAGAGGAATCACTTGAAACCTAAGATCTCAACACATATGAGAAAATGGATGAGGGTTTCTATAACGGGGAAGACTAGCAATAATGAGTTTTCGAAGTCTATCATGGCGAAGGAGCTATGGTGAGATCTTATCTTTGATTTGGATGCCTAACTCAAGCATCTTATCTCCGGATGTTTTGTGATCACCAATCATTCATTTTGGTCGAAGTTCTTGTCTGACCGTAAGCTTCGAGCTGCCATGTCCTCAAAGATTTCTCTTTACTGGAACTGGAGAAAGAGAAAGAGAGAGAGAGAGAGAGGGGCCTACCCACAAGTCGTGATGACTTTTATTTATATATAATATATAATAGAAAAAGCTAACTAACACCTTTATTTATATAATATAAAAAATCTTTTTATAATGATGACTTTTATTTATATATAATATATAATATAAAAAAGTTGTCTTCTACTTTTATTTATATATAATATAAATTCAAAACAAAACATGCATTAATATTGGATCAGATATTAACGATTCGGATGTATCAACATCCGAATTCGTATCTGAAATCTATTCGAATATTTATAATATATTCAAATCTGAATTCGATATCCGAAATTTTAGGATATTATCCAAAATTTTGAATACGAATTCAAATCGGATTCGAATTTTCGACTATCCATTGATAGGCCTATTCCTACCCAACCTATAGTTTAACACTCTAACCTTAGTATTGGTAAATCAAATTCTATTCCGACACAAGGATGACAACGTGGACCTGGCTTTGATTGATGTAATATTGCAAGTTTGGGATAGTGATCGATTGGCTCCCATGATCCTAACCAAGCTTTGACGGCTTGCGCCACTAAGAAGAAGTATACTTTTTTGGGGTATTCCCATTTTTGTAGGTAAGGGTCATGAACCCTCTCTTATTTTATTAATGGCATTAGTAAATATATATTTTTTGGATTAATTGGATTTTTTTTGGAAAAATTTAATAGTTTTGTGATTTTTAAAATTTATGAATATTATGCTTTTGGAAAATATATGATTTTTATTAACTCCCAATTCAAAGGTAGCTTTGGTTATTTGATCATCTCTTTTCTTATCCTGCCATTGATAGTCTGTTTTATCTCAATTTTGATTAGGTGACGATGATGCTTTATAGAGAGTATCCAGAGTTCATTAGTAGGAATTCTTCAATCTTTCGAGAAGAGTTTGATCTGATGGGTAGGTTCATTTCAACACTCAACACAACCTACTATGTCTTGTCACGGGTGTTGTTTTCTAATATTGATCAGTTTGCACGGCTTTACCCAATACTTCCTCTTTCGAGTGCTTCGTCAGTATGGTCATATTCAGGGTACACACTTACCTAAGGAGTATAATAGTTTGATCAGGGATTTCAGCTATTCTAACACCCATTTGAGAGACCGTCTTGCCAAAATGTGGTAACAGACTTAGGTTATTGCTAGCCCTCTTGATGCATTTCACGATTTTGTGTGCTATCAATTTTGGATCCTTGAGTTGATAAGCGGTCGTGTTTTGCCTCATTTTAATCCTCTACCCGAGTCTCGCACTTCGCATATCCATGATTAACATGATCGTACCGAGGAGATTCAGATAGACCACCTTTAAGTTAGAAGCATCTGGCTCAAGTCTGAACAAGAGGTTGCAGGAAGACATTGATCACTTGACTACTGCTTTGAATCAGAGTGATGTTCAGAGACGTAGTGTGTTTAGAGATATCAGTCAGATATTGATGATCTCCATAGGCAGTTAAGTTTGAGTGCCAGAGTGGACAACGTGACTTCTTACCTTGTTAGTAAAGACCCTACCGATGTTGATAGAGTAATTGTGGACATAGTAGATTTAATTCTTGATCTGTAGGCTCGTTTAGATATCTTTTACATTCTATGTCACTAGACACATTTCATTGTATTCTTACACTTTTATTTTCCTGTTTTTACACATTTGAACTAAGATGTAAAATTATGCAATGAATGAGAAAATAATTTTTTTAGGATTATTGGTCTCAAATTTATCTACCTTTTTATTTTGAAAATCAGTATTTTAATACAAATTCTAGATTTTTTTTCTTATTGACCGAAAATATAGTTTTTTATGTTTTAAGATGTTTTTGAATTTTTGGAATGTGAAGCTAAAAAGCGAGTAAATTATTTTGTTTTTTGCAAAATTGTTTGAGTTAGAGAAGGTTTAGAATGTGAGTAAGTCTGGCCTGAACACCTTGCAATCATCGAGGTGAAGGGTCAAACAAATGGCACGAATCCATTCTCGACTTATCATGGACCCTTTAGACTTATCCCCAAACTCAAAAGTTTAGGATTCAAACTATTTGGGGAATCTGAAAAAATGGTTAGATTCAAGATGAAAGTGTGTTTAAGTTGACTAGTGAATGGTATTGAGAAACCCTAGATCGTTTTTCTATTTTTCTCTTATTATTTTTTATTTCTTTCTTATTCTACCAATATTGCTCCTATGCATGTTAAGGTTTTCACCAAGTTTGATTTTATACCTTTCTTTGACATCAATGTCCTTTTTGAGGTTTTAATCATGTCGATAGTATTTAATCTTGCCACATTTGACATTTTTACTCACAGTGTCCTTTCAAGCTTTCAATGTACCCTTCCAAACTTTTTAAATTACAAATAAAATGGAAACAATGACTCAAACTTATCTGAAATCCCAACGATTCTAGTGGTTTGGTGATTCAAGTTGAGCTAATAAATCAGACACTCTACTTTGCAACTATTCTTTCGATGATTCAATCTTCCTTTTCTCTTCAAGTAGTTGTGTCTGTTTTCAACTATCCAATCTAGTCTCTCTCTCTCATGTTTTCCAACGATTGTTATGACTTGAGTCGAAGGTGAAACGCACGATCAATGTCTCATTATTGCTCCTACCTACTTCTTTTTGTTGTTGTCAACCATCATTTGAATACTGTCATCACCAATCAACTAACTTTCAGATCTTACCTTTGACCCTTTACCTGATTGGAGAGGACTCTTATTTGGGTTGTAACATAGGCTATGGTTAAGTCAAAGCAAGAAAGGATAAAAGGCTAAAAAATAAATGTACTAGGTATGAACTCAAGGGGTGTCCTTATTGATTTCCTAAAACTACCATTTTTGTTAAAACTCTTAATGATATGATCTTCTCAACTTTCTCTTAGTCTTCGAAACGTGAGTTGAGCCCAAAACTGAAAATTCTGATTTTTGTAATTTTCATTTTTTTTTTTTTGTATTTTTCGTCATTTACAGTTTATACTCATGCGGGCCAAGAGTTAACTTATTTTTTTTTTTTTTTTACTCCTCCTTTTAATTTCTTTTTTTTTTTGCTTCTTTCTTTTTATTGAAAAAAAAAAAAGCAACTACTCCCAAGGGTAGATTTACAATGGGGGCAATTGCCCTCACAAGACTTTTTCATACCTATGAGGTACTAAGAATTTTTTTAAAAATTAAAATAATTCTATTAGTTTTCCCCCACAAAAATTTTGAAACAATAAAAGTAGGTAATAAAAATTATTGATTTTTTATTTTAAATTAGAAAGTCAATCCCATTCTCCTCTCCTCTCATTATTTTCTCCAACCCCCTCTTTATAATATCTAGACGACTCCATTACACCAGCTACCATGGCACCACTCAACATTCGTCAAAATCTAGTTTTTTTTCTTTTTGTCTCTCTCCTTTCCTAGGGTTTTAGATTTCAATTAGTTTAATTATATCTTTATGAAAATCTGTTGATAATCAAATATAAAGATGTATTCAATTATAAGAGGCCAAGTGTGTATGGAAGGAGATAGAACCTTTTGAGGAGAAGATGGTGGTAGGGGGCATTTTAACAAGAATAAAGACCCACACAACCACTAAACCTTACCACCCAGCCACTAATCACTAAATCCCTTTTTCTTTTTTTTAAGATTCCCTCAAACACAACCCTCAATTGATGGTCATGCATCTCTCATAAAATAATGACCAGTCGACTACCCTTTATTAAAATTTTGTTTATTTATTTATTGAATTTTTATACCTTTTTAGGTTTAAGTTGATATCGCCCAAGTCCTTAGCACCTAACAATCTAAGTATTTAACACCAACCCCATTTGAAGATCATGTGCTCTTAAGGAGACAAGAAGTTGATCTTGGGATTGCCAATCGGGTGCAGCTTTTGTTTGGCATCTTATCTGCAAAATATATGATGAAAAGTTGTTTGAATTCAATTTCTTGAAATAGTCAATGCTACTGATTTTGTTGGTAATTGGGATGAAGTTTATTGTATTGCCACAATGTAGGTTTCTTTGTATTGGCTTGAGCTTGTTTGGTCATCTCTTCGAACTCATTATTATTAATAAATCTTTGCTTCTCAAAAAATAAAAATAAAAACCACCAAAAACTAGGAGTTCAACTTTGAAGCGACTAGCCCACTTCAAATTTCGAAGGAACCTCTTCGTTACAAGACACGTGACATCTTCTATTTATTTTAAACCCTTATATTTTTGTCAAAATTTTAAATACCTCCTTTGAAATTTTATTTCACGCCCCTTCATTACATTTTTTTTAATAAATCTATCATAATTTTGCAGGAATCTTTCAATTTATTACCAAGCCTAAGCCTTGATTATTCAATGATCAAAACCCTTCCAATTCTGTCATTTAAAGATCGAAATTAACTTCAAACTTGAAAGGTACTCACTTTAAACTCATGAAATTATTTCTTTTTTATTCTATTATTTTTATATGGAGCGGAGCTTCATTATTAATTTTGTGATTGAATGAGAATATTCCTTTTATATATGTATAGGGAACGAAATCCAATTGTTAATTTTGTAATGAAAGATTGATATTCCTTTTATGAATATACAGGGAGACATAACCCCATGTTAATTTAGTGATTGACCATTGATATTTATTTTATGATGTTATGAACTTTAATTTTTATTGTTTATTGAATTATTGATTATGATTGAGACTAGATTAATTCATGTTATCTTTCATTTACATGTAAAACTCTTTTTCAATGTTGGAATCACATAAATTTCTAGGATAGAATAATAGGTATCTTTAATATATATATATATATATATATATATGTTAAAAATCTTGATATCTAACTAAATAAATAAATTTTTTAAGTATATATGGATAAATTTCTTATAAGGAACAATCATTCATTATTCAAGAAAAGAATGATATTAGTAATGATGACATACGACGATGTTCAAAACATAGTCATATTGAAATTAAATTAAAAAATCTTCCTTCGGATCCTAGGTTACAAGTTAAAATTTTAGATTATCATTTTAATAATAGAGATGAAATTCAAAATAGTACTTACAAAAAGGCCTATGTTAACCTCGTGAACATGATTTTTCACAAAGGAAATTTGGAAAGGTATGACATCATTTCATTTCAACTTGGTTTGATGATTTTGAAAATTGATTAGGGTATAGTATTGTGAAAGATGTCAAGTTTTGCTTATATTACTATCTAATAAGAGTTGATTTTGATAAGCAAGTCGGTGGTGATTCTTTCATTATTATGGAATTCACAAATTTGGAAAAAAAAAAAAAAGATTTCAAACTTATGTTGGAGGCCCAAATAACACCCATACCAAAGCTTGGAGGAAATGTCAAGATTCAATGAATCAAAAGTACCACATTAAAGTTGTTTATTCTCGACAATCTAATCAAGCTAGAAACAAGTATCGGATTCGTTTGACTACAACAATTAATTGTATCTGATTACTTTTACGTCAAGGGTTAGTCTTTCAGGATCACAATGTGAATATAAAGATTCAATAAATCGTAAAAACTTTCTTGAGCTTCTACAAGTTTGTTTCAATCATAATGAAATTGTCAATAATATTGTACTAAAGGATACTCCCAAGAATCTCAAGGTCATATCTTGTGATATATAAAAATACGATAATTAATGATCTTAAGGATGAACTATTTTTTTTATTTTGGTTGACGAATTCCTTGACGTATCAATACAAAAAGAAATTACAGTTTTAATTTGTTATGTGAATAAAAATGGATATGTTATTGAGCGATTTCTCAGTATTGTCCATGTTAGTAACACAATGATTTTATCATCGAAAATAGCAATTAAAACATTGTTCTCCAGATATGGATTAAGTATATTAAGATTAAGTGAACAAGATTATGATGGGTCTAGTAATATGAGAGAAGAAGTTAATGATCTCAAAAGTCTTTCACTATTTTGCTCATCAACTTCGGGTAACACTTATAACTATTGCAAAAAATACAATTAAATCGTTAATCTTTTCAATATTCTTGTTAATTTGTTTAATGTTGTGGAAGTTTCATGCAAATGTTGAGATATTATAAGAGAAAAATGCGTTAGTAATATTATTTAAGCACTAGACAATGGTGAAATTATAAGTGGACGTGGTTTGAATCAATAAAATTACCCTCCAATGAGTTGGTAATACACATTGGGGCTCGCATCACAATATCTTGATGAGATTGATTTCTATGTTTTCTTCTGTTGTTGACGTGCTTATGGTTGTTAAAGAGGATAACACAAATTATGAACAAAGATGTGAAGTAAGTGTCTTATTATATTTTATTCAATATTTTGACTTTGTATTCATCATGCACTTTATGAAAAATATTTTGGGGATTTCAAATGAATTGTCACAAACACTGTAGAAAAAATAACTAAGTTATTGTAAAAGCTTTGACTTTAGTTAAAGTATCTAAGCAACAATTACAAATGACGATGAATATTGGAAGAAAATCTTTACTTAACGAAATTTCTTCTTTTTGTGAAAGGCATGATATTGTTATGTCATGTATCGATGGCATATATCAAGAAAAATATTTTTGAAACCATTGATAATGAAACGATCATTCAACACTTTCATAATATGAAAAGTTGACAGGAATAATTGTGAATATTTATATATACGAATTAGGGATTGAGTTTTTTGGGAAACGATGTGAAAATTTTGTATAAATGTTATGAGTTTATATTTTTTGTAAGTATCAAATTATTGAAAAGACATGTAGTAAAAGTTTTTTTTTTTACATTTTAAAATATAAATTTAATATTATTAATGAGTTCATAGTTGCCCCCAAAAAGACTAAATCTTGATTCTGCTCCTAGCTATTCCTCCAATTTGCCTTGGTGTATTTTCACGCCCCGATTTAGGACATTTTTCCCAAATCTCAAAGGTAGAGTGAAAAAAATAAAAAAATCAAGATCTTCGAATCTTAAATACGATGTGAATTTCTTTTAAAGAATTTCAATAAAATTTTTTTTAAAAATTGGATTTATAAAAAAAAACATTTATCTGTAGAAAAATACCTGTAAAATCAAAATCCAAATATCCAACTCCATTCCAACCACCATATCATATCGAGTGTATATCATGCCAAAAAATATAATTATAATTACACCCAAAAGTGTACATACATCAAATATACATCCCACATCGATCGACAGTTATCTACGTCGTAAACACTAACTCTCACTCTCTAGACATATATATACAAGAATACACAACACATATGATGCTAATATATACAAAAAAGTCTAAAAATATATAAAAATAATGTCACTAAACTCCAATCTCAGCTCACATGTAACAGAAATAGTATGTATCATCTGGATCTTACGATCCTTCTATATAATGTTTCCTATAAAAAATAGACATCTCGATAGTTGGGACATCTGGAATGTTTGTTAGTAGGGTGAGTAATAGGGAAGTTACTCAATAGTAAACTCATATTTTAAATTAATAATTGTAAAACCCCGAATTTTTAATTCGTATCTCGAGGAAAAAATAAATAGTGGAATTTTAAGAAAATCTTGAAAGTGGGACTTAAGGTAAAAATGTAGGACCTTGTTCTGATCATTTTTAATGGAATTTGACCTCACCATTGGATTCAAAATGATCGAAAAATATACTTTAGCCTGTAAGCATGCTTAAATGCGAGTCCGAATATAAAAGTTGCAAAATCCTCGATTATCGGGTCGGATCAGGCTAAAACAGTGACTTTTTGTTAGAGGAATAATTTTTAAAATTCGATCATACCATTGGGTTCATAACAAAAAATTATTCAACATAGACTATTTATTTGTCATTTTTGGAGATCAGGAAGTCGAATTATCGCCAAAAACGAAAACGACATCAAGTTTAGAGGTCACCTCAGGTCAAAAATGTAAATTTTTGTTAGAGATAAAATTTGTAGAAATTCACTACACCATTAGATCTGGAATGAAAAATTAGGCGAAATAGAGTATTCATTCGTCAGTTTTGGAGTCCGGATGATCAAGTTATCGTCGATCAAAACAATTAATAAAATGTCGAATTCGTCCCAAATTTAATATAAATAATATTTAAATTTTTTTATATGTCATCTTCCTCAACTCGTCGATACAGCCGTGAGAAAAAAAAATTATTTTTTTTCCACCGATGTTCTACCTCAGATCCTTCGCAAACGGCTCGCCGTCGACGACTGACGAGAAGGGAGAAATGTCCGTAGCTTCGACATCTACAAAACCCACCCAACCTTTCTTCGTTTCACTTTCTATTTCACCCGATATCGTCAAAAATCAGCCGTATTTTTATACGGAAATTTCGTAACTTCAACCTCGATTTTCATCAATTTCGGGGTCAAACCGTCTTTCATCGTAGAAGGGAGAAGAGACGAGCACATCGAGATCTTCAAAACCACCGGGCCGGTTTCGAAAATTAGCCGTTTCGAAGTTCGGTTTGTCTCGATTCCCGTGCCGATCGCCTCAATTTTTGCGCACACGCTTCGATCCTTTTGCCTAGACATTGTAAGGAACTCTCAATTTCTATTAGTAATCGTAGATTGTGAAAATTGCATTTAGAATTTTATCTGAAAATTTGGATGTATTTCTAAAATATAGAATTATTTTGTTATTTCAAAAATTCACGCCAGAAACTGCATGTTTGATATGTTTAATTGTATTTTTAACAAATTATATGTGGGTAGGGTATTTTAACGGGTTATTTCCATAAATTGGGTCTTGTGCACTGCTCGGACCTTGTTTTGATATAAAATTTATTTGCTTTTTTAATATTATTGATAAAAATAAATTCTTTAGTTGGAAAATGTGATTTAATATTCAATGAACTCATATTGAATTGATGAATATCAAAAAATGGATGTTTTATTGAAGAGATTGAAAATTGTAAAAATCGAAAAAAGGGAAAAAGGGTATGAAACGGTAAAATGTCAGAGTCACACCCGAGGGGTGATATCTGCATTTTACGTTGTTGTGTTGGGTGCAGGTTGGTGAACAGATATCCAGGAATAATATTGTTGGTTGCATGTTTATTTAAATTTCTGTTAGCGCGAGACGCTCCGTTATGTTATTTATTTTAGGCCGGGTGGCCACACTTGCATGGTAGGAAACTGGATATCTATTCTCAACCTTGTATTGTTAATTTATCTTTTGTTTTCAAATGAAAATAATATATATGTAACTATTTTGTGAGCTGTTAAAGAGTTTGTGAATACCTGAAGGGATAGTGCGTCATATCATCCGGAGTGGTGTACTATCCTGGGATGTAAGGTAGGGACCACCAAGCTCATACGTGGTATGGGACGCGTATGAGAGTGGAGTCACAACTGGAATCCGGGTTTATTCCTCTCTATCTTTACCAGTGAACTTGTAATGTAAAGGTGGTCGTATACGAATGGTTTGTATATTTGGGAATCACATGCACGCCTGATAGGCATAAACGAAGATGATTAGTCAGTGATCACTAACAATCTATAGTAGTCGAACGTTCTGACACATCGAAAAGAGACCAATTGCTTACGGTCACGTCAAACGGCCAGCCTGAGCCGGATAAATGGTCAACCAAACGTGGTAAGTGCAGCGACCGGCCACAAAATCAGGAACTAAAAGCTAGAGAGAATTGTAACATCATGTCCCGACTAGGAGCGATCCAGTCGTGAATCCCAACATTCTAATTCCAATACTCCACCATTGTGTATTATGTATCTGTTGCTTTACTTTGATATATAAAATGAAATGCATGTTTAATGTTTCCATTTGATCAATTAGATTTGTATATAAAGAAAATGGTATAGTGAATACTCTTGATTGATATAATGTCAGTTTTAAAATGTTTAGTTGCTCATCCCTAGCTATATGTACTAGTTAATCGTAGTTTCTTCTGTAAAATTTTGTATATTTTAAAATGATTCAGTATGCTTATTCGTTCATGCTAGGAGGGGTTATTGGCAGAAATTGTTTGTTTCCCTACTGGGTAACCATTGTTACTCACACTTTTCTTCTCTATTTTTTTAGTTTCAGATTCAGAGTTTGGCGAGGCAAGTATAGAATACGAATGAGGATCATCTGGTTGGTCAGATAGACAACCAGAGTTCGTCAACTGGTAAGTACTAGGGCTATACCCCCTAGTGGTGTCAATTCCCCAGGTAGTTTTATGGATTCTGTCTTGAGCGTTAGGAATTTTGTTAGAGTGAGAAATTTTGTATAATCCTGTATTCTGATTATTCTTCCGCACTCTGATCTTTCGTACGTTATTAGACGTATATAAGCTTCCTCTAGTATTATATTTTGTATATGTATGCAGGATTGTATGTCGTTTATCAGGTGCAGGTTGAACGCCTTGGAATGCTAACATAAACAGAGGAAACCATGCCGAAATTTTGAGGTACTACATAATACCTCGAGATCTGACATGGAGATTTGTGTTAGTGTTTGGCGGGGCGCCACAATAATCCTAATTTAAATGGATAAACAAGCTAATATATTATAAATAATGTAAAGTTTTAAATAAATAAATAAAAACCAATAATACTCGAAATAAACTAATCTTTAATAAAATAGTAACGAAAAATTTCTATTTCATAATAAAATAAAATAAACATAACATGTCATAAGAATACTAATCTTAATGGTGTATTTGATAAGAATGATGAGGTACATGATTGATACAAAAATATCAATATGTATATCAATGCTCCAGTACTTAATCATTGTGAAACTCACCGTTAGTTCTTGATTTTATGGTCGATCTGACAATTTGTCATAATTGGTTGATTGTGTTTTTTGACTTAGGTTGGCTGTTGATCCCTAACGGAGATTAATTGTTTGATTACTATAGATTGTAAATTATCATTTAATAAGCCAACTTCATCGTACCTTTATGGTATGGTATACATGTATTCTCAATCAATCTAATCATTTAGAAATCATCTTTATAATACAATTTATTCTTTTTCAATAAAGATAAGATAAGAATTTTTCGACTAGTAGGTATAATGATATTTTCAAATGGTATCCCATACTACAAGAGAGAATATCAAACCCCTATTATTCTAAATTAATTGATTACTTCCGAACAGAGCTATCGATTAATCTTATAGGCATTCAGACCCTGTTCTTTTTAGATTTAAGAATCAGATATTATTTGTTTTTCTAGCTTTTGAGTAAAAAAAAACCAAATAAATGATGTTCGTTTAGACTTTTTTTGGCTATAGTGGATTTCAATTGAAACCCAAAAGTAACTCTTAAAAGAAATTTTCCAAAAGGACTTTCTTGTAAAATCCCGAGTTCTCGATTCGTATCTCGAGAAAAATAAATATTAGAATTTTGAGAAAATCTTGAAAGTGGGACATAGGGGTAAAACTTTAAGATGTTTTTGATCATTTTTAATGGAATATAATATCACCATTAGATTCAAAATGATCGAAAAACATAATTTAGCCTATAAACACGCTCAAATGCAAGTCTGAACACAAAAGTTATAAAATCCTCAATTATCGAGTCGGACTAGGCTAAAATAATGACTTTTTACTAGAGTAAGAATTATTAAGATTCGATTAAATCATTGGGTTCGTGACAAAAAATTATTGAACATGGACTATTTATTTATCATTTTTGGAGATCAGAAAGTTGAATTATCATCAAAAATGAAAAAGACATCAATTTTAGTGGTCACCTCAGGCCAAAAATATAAATTTTTGTTAGAGATAGAATTTGTATAAATTGACCACACCATTAGATCTGAAATGAAAAATTAGGTGAAATAAAGTATCCATTTGTCAGTTTTGGAGTCCGGACGATCAAGTTATCATCGATCGAACAATAGGCAAAATATCGATTTTGTCCCAAGATATATATAAATAAATTTTTTTAATTTTTTCACTATTTACTTTCGTTTTAAACAACCCAAAATCAGCCAACCCATTTTTTTTTAAATTCGTTTTTTCTTCAATCTTCCACCTCAGATCCCTCGCAAACGGCTAGTCATTGACAACCGACGCAGAAGAGAGAAACGTCTGTAACCGCGTTCTCTACAAAACCCACCCACTCTCTTTCCATTTCACTTTCTCTTTCATCCCGTATCGTCAAAAATCAACTGTATATATATATATATATACGGGAATTTCAAAACTTCGACCTCGGATTTCGCCTATTTCAGGGTCAAACCGTCTTCTGCCGTAGAATGGAGAAAAGACGATTGTGTTGAGATCTTCGAAACCACCGGGTTAGATTCGAAAATCAGTCATCTCGATTTCAATGCCATTCGTCTCGATTTTCACGCACACGCTTCTATCATTTCGCATAAAAATTGTTATGTCAAACGGCTAGCATGAGCTGGATAAATGGTCCCGTAAGTGTGGTAAACAGCGACCAGCCACAAAATCAGGAACTAATACTTTATCATGAAATATTATGTCCCAACTGGGAGCAATCTAGTCGTGAATCCAAACTCTCTAATTCCACTACTCCACCATTATGTATTATGTATCTGTTGTCTTATTTTGATATATAAAATGAAATGCGTTTAATGTTTCCATTTGATCAATTAAATTTGTATAAAAAAATGTTATAATGAGTATTGTTGATCGATGTAATATGAATTTTAAAATGTTTTACCAGTTAATCGTAGTTTCTTCTATAAAATTTTGCATATTTGAAAATGATTCAGTATATTTATTCGTTCATGTTAGGAGAGGTTATTGACATAAATTGTTGGCTTTCCTAATGGGTAACCATTGTTACTCACCCTTTCCTTCTTCATTTTTTTAGTTTCAGATTCAGAGCTTGGTGAGGCAGGTATAGAGTACGAGTGAGGATCATCTGGTGGGTCAGATAGACAACCGGAATTCGTCACCTGGTGAGTACTGGGGTTATTACCGTCCTACTGGTGTTCGTTCATCCAGGTAGTTTTATGGATTTTGTTCTGAGCGTTAGGACTTTTGTTAGAGTGAGGAATTTCTGTATAATTCTATATATAAATTTCTTCTTCCGCACTCTGATCTATTGTATGTTATTAGATATATATAGGCTTTCGCTAGTTATTATATTTTGTATGTATATATGCAGGATTGTATGTCGTTTATCAGGTGCAGGTTGAACACCTTAGAATGCTAACATAAATAGAAGAGACCATGCCGAAATTTCGAGGCGTCATCTAGTGCCTCGAGATCTGACATGGGATTTTTGTTAACTTTTGACGGGGCGCCACAAGCTTTCTTTAGTGGATCGAGACAAAAAGAGAACCATAATTCATTGATAAAGATTGTGAATGTGGATCCAATTGATTTACACTTCTCTATCGTACTTCTAAGTTTTTTTATTTTAGTAGTTTATTTTAGATAAATCTCTTTCGAAAATTATTTTAAATTAGTTACGTAAACTTGAATTTGATTGGAAGTAAAAAAAAATTTGGATTAACGTTGTCTCTGTGGTTCGATTCCTTACTTGCCAAGGTTTTTCTTTTGTTCTTTATTTTATTATCATCTACAGTTCGAACATATTCCATATTAGATTATTTTATTTTAATGCTTTCAATGCTCCAGGATAAAGATTCCATATTAGATTATTTCACTTTTATGCTTCTAATGATCTAGAGTGTTAATTTTTGATAAGATGTTATATTATTTCACTTTAATGCTTCTGATGCCCTAGAGTATCAATTTTGGATAAAGATTCCATATTAGATTTTTAACTTTAATGCTTCCGATGCTCCTGAGTTTCAATATTGGACTAGTTTTTATAAATACCGCTCACATTTTCAAACTCATGACATGATTCCCTAGTATTTTCTTATGAATAAATGCAAACTGACCTCAATACCCTTGTCATCATCATTATTGTCGTAGCTACCACCACCACCACCATTATTATCATTGTTGTGTCATCATTATTGTAAGATCATAAATTGGAATTCCAGGATGTCCATCAAATTCATCTTAAATCCTATCATCTCGGGACCACACTCAAGAAATCTAAAGAAGAACTCCAGAGGATCGAGAATTGAACATCGAAATGGAGAAACAAACTTCAAAATATAACATGTCTACTCACAAGGACGAAGTTAGGATTTTCTATCAGTGGGGGCTAAGTTCTAATGATGATCGATTGATAGTCTTAATTTATTTCTATGCTAATGATGGGCTCGTCATTGTAAGTGATGATTGGCCGATAATCAACATAATTTTATTGTTATACTTTGTTTTTCATTTAAAATGATAAAAAAAGATAAAAATTATTTTTCATCAGATTTCATTAAGGAGGGATAAAAGACCCTCAAGGGATGCGTGGGTCTTTTTCCACTAATCTATTAAGAAGATTGATGTCAAGTGAGGCACATTATTAGTTTCAAAACACAAATATCTTTGAGTGTTATTTTTGAGACTATACGAAACCCCACAAATATGAAGCACATCCATATCCGGCACTAAAAAATTTGGATAAAATAATTATGAATAATTTTACCCAAATTCTTAATTGGATAGAAAAAAAATGTACTTATGCCCCAATAACTCGAGTTTGGATGAGTTGGGTAAGTAGATTTTATCCAACCCATTGTCAACCCTATAAATCACATTCTTTTAAAGAAAAATACTTTTTTAACTAAGTTAGTAAGGAAAGTTTCCCGACTGCATCACCTTGTGACATTGAAAAATATGATCTAATGCCACTGAGACGTGAAGGACAAACTCCTAAGAAATTTGTAAAAACTAATTTTTAAAAATAATTGTTTTTCACTATTGAATTTTAATTTTAGATTTGGGAGTTCAATACCCGTCCATTTTGAATGACTTTGATCAATTTTCAATGAAATCTGAAAGGCTGTGGTTAGTAATATTTGAATTCTTATTAAGTTGGTTAGGCTTGCCAGACTTTATTTTAAACTGAGTGCTAGATTACCTTTTCTGTTTGAAAATTCTAGAGTATGTCTAAAATTTATCTAAACATAGGAGCACTTTAAAATTAACTTATTCCAAACTACTAAAATGCATTACATTTACATATATATATAGGGTAGCGTTCAATGGCAAACTTTTTAGCAAACTTTTTGGCAAAACATTTTTCAAAACATGAGTTAGAAGTTTTGGAATGGGCTGATTTTTGGTGAGGATGATCTCTACGGTGAGTAGATCATCCTCACCAAAAATCAGCCCATTACAAAACTTCTAACCCGTGTTTACCAGTTGAAAAATCGTAGACCGTCCATTTTTTGTAAACTGTTTTTGATGGGGTTAGAAGTTTTGGAATGGGCTGATTTTTGGTAATGATGATCTCCTCACCATAGAGATCATCCTCACCAAAAATCAGCCCATTCTAAAACCTCTAACTCATGTTTTGAAAAATGTTTTGCCAAAAAGTTTGCTAAAAAGTTGGCCATTGAACGCCCCCCATATATATATATAGGGAAATGTTCAGCACCCTAAGTTTTACCACACACTTTAACAAACGTTTTTTGTCCTACATGGGTTAGAAGTTTTGGAATGAGCTGATTTTTTGTGAGGATGAACTCTATGATTAGAAGATCATCCTCCCCAAAAATCAGCCCATTCCGAAATGTTTAGCCCCATGTTTACATGTTGAAAAATCGTGGACCGTTCATTTTTTGTAAATAAATTTTGATGGGGTTAGAAGTTTTGGAATGAGCTGATTTTTGGTGAGGATGATCTCCTCACCATAGAGATCATCCTCACCAAAAATCAGCTCATTCCGAAACTTCTAACCCATGTAAGACAAAACGCGTTTGTTAAAGTGTGTGGTAAAACTAAGGGTGGCGAACGGGACCCTATATATATATATATATGGTAGTGTAGCAAAAGTATGTATATTTTTTTTTTTTACAAAATCTTGGTGGGGACTATAGCTCCCACTCTTCTCCATGTAGCTCTTCTCATACTTACTCACGAGTCGTAGTGCATCACAACTAAGATAAGGTTTTGAATCCCAAGAATTATGACAAAAATCAAATGATTCACACGCGGTTTAGTTCAATCAAGAAACAAATCATTATCGTGATTAAGTTGGAGCAACAAACAAATAAAAAAAATGTGAATGAAATATGTCAAGAATAAAGAAGAATCTATGAGTATTAATAGAGGAAAACATGTTAAATTTTGAACCAATTGATTTCATTGAAAATCGCTCAATGAAGCTCACTTTCTTTGACAAATATCACATTGGTGTTTAGATAGGTTTTTATTTCTCTGATTTGAATTCAAGGTGCTATGGATCTTGAGGTGGGTGTGTAAATTTTACACCATAATCATCATCATCTTGAAGCAAAGGTTGAAAAATGAATGCTTTTAGAAACAAAAATTAAGGGTTTTTAAGTCAGTTTCCACTAGTCTATAAGAAAAGACTGAAATCAAGGGGCATGTCACAAGTTTAAAAAAGTAAAGGTACATAAAATATTTGCCAAAATATGGAGGGGCCACATAGAATAAAGCTCTTAACATTTCTCTCATGTAAAAGTCTCTCAACCTTGATTTCTCTTCTTAGCCTTTCATCTGTCCTTTTCTCTCTTTCAAGTTTCAACGTCTCTTCTTCTCTGCAATACTGTCCTACACTGCTCATTCCTCTCCATTAATGGAGGTGAAGTTGTTAAAAGCTGCCTATCCTGAATTCTCAACTCATTTTTTCGAATCTGCAAGACCCAATTCTCTTTTCTCCATCCGAGCCAATCAAAATCCCAGTTTTAGATCAACCCAATCAGCTTCACCAAAGAAAAGCTTGGAAACCATCGATGCTTCTGCTAACTATCATGCTCGGTATGAAAGAAAAAAATGTCATTTTTTCTTATTAAATATGCCCTATTGGTTTTATTTTATTTTTTATTGTTCGTTTCTGATTAGAACTATTAATGCCTATTTGGGATTTTGGCCATTGTACTCCCAAAGAAGTGAAAGAACTCTATTTGATTTTGTTTTTAGTTCTTTTGGACATTTTGAATGAATGGGTATGCTTGTACTGTTGTTTTTCTTTGATTGTGTAATGTGTCTGAGACTCATAATTTCTTGAAATTCCAATATTGATTCTTATCAATGGTGGAAATTTTTTCTTCTTTGTGATGGTTCTGTATATTGTGAAAATTACTCGGAATTGGAGTTATTTATTTATTATAATTATTATAGAAAAGTCAATGGAAGGACCAAAGGAAAAAAATGTGGGTTTGTTCTTTCTATGGGAGATTATAATATCAACATATGTTTCTTGGATTTTTCTAATCGGGTGAATTATGCTTGTTGATCAGATGTTGGATTCTAACACTCCATTGAACTGGAGTGCCATTTCGGGACGCATTTTTATTTTATTTTCCTCAATTGCAACATATTAATTGAAATGTACCATTGATTATGAGTTCAACCTTTTCCAGATGAAGTTGTCGATGTGGATGATATATCATTACATATAATTGTTATGTTGTCTATGGGTATATGACATGAATCATATCACATTAAATTACCCATTATTATTCTTATTATCATACAAAAAATAATTATTTATTTCTACATTACTTAAACTAGGGGTGCAACTTGGTTCGGTTTGGTTCGGATCGAGATCAAATTGGAACCGAACCGACATATGTCGGTTCCACTAAATAAGAACCAAAACCGAACCAAATTCCATTGGAACCCAACCAACCCAGACCGGACTAAAGTTGGTTTGGTTTGGTTCGGTTTTATGGGTTGCCAATATTCTATAAATTGCAAGTAACATTTTTTAATGAAAAAACAAACATATAATAAACATAAAATTTCATACAATAAATCACTAATATATCTATAAAAAGTCGTTACGTTTATCCGTAAAAGATCATTAATCTATGTTGTAACTCCTAAAATAATTCATAATAATTATTATATACATATATTTATTTATTGCATAAGGGTTCGATTCTATACAAGCTTGATCCGAGAACCGAACCAAATTGATCGGTTCTCCATTTTTGTAACCCGGAACTAAACCGTAACTTGTTCCAAACTACCCCAAAGCTATTGGTTTGGTTTGGTTCTCGATTTGAACCCGACCAAGTTGCATCCTTAATTTAAACTATCACGTCAGGTGAAGTCAATAATTTAGGATTCAATGGATTCGACGCTATTGTCATACTTTGACACCCATATGGTCAATGAAACACAATTTTTTTATGGGTAAATAATTCATTAGAAAACAAAGATAGAGTTTGAGAAGACCTACCGATACAAACTAATGATTCAAAGAATAATTATTTCCATGAATACAAATACACAACAAAAGTTTTGTTATAGCTAAATAAGATTGTATTTAAGAGGAAAAGAACAAGATAAAAATATCTTTGATGGACAAGTAGTCCATTGACAGTCTTTACAACAAAAGAACAAAGAAAAAGGGAGCTATCATGATAACCCATGATTTCACATTCGAAAGTTTAATGGTTGTCATCATCAACCAAGCCTTATCTCATTTGGGTCGAGTGAATGAATCTTCTTTCTCCATTCAATTATGTCTAAAAATGAAACAGAGGTTCAAGATTCTTGCTCGAAGGGAGAAAAGTTTTTACGTTGGCCACCAACCTGATGTGACCATGCCTTTTTTTAACTGGGCTTGGGACCAGAAATATGGTATCAAAGTTTAATAGCTAAATCTAAATTCAAAAATCATTAAAGTGGTTTAGCCATGATTGAACCCTAACCATGGGGTTACCAAAAAATTTATCCAATTAGTTACAGCCTCAACCCTCCACACATATAAGCTAGCATTTCCATATACACTTACGTGCAAGAATGTATCTTTCTGCATGTTTTGGAGCATACTTATCAATACAAACATCAATGTATGTACACATGTACGTAATGCTTGCACACTACAAGTTTAAAATAAATATCTTTTGTATTGCTTTCTTGGTAGGCCGTGTTTTGATGTTGATCTTTCATTATATAAATATAGATTGAAGAAGAAAAGGGTTGACGAGAGTGAAATCCTGACACTAGACAGTATACGGTACTCTTTGGTCCGGCAAGAAGATAGCATAATCTTCAACCTTTTAGAGAGGGCTCAGTATTGTTACAATGCTGACACATACGATCATAATGGATTTTCCATGGATGGGTTCCATGGCTCTTTGGTTGAGTACATGGTCAAGGAAACTGAAAAGCTCCACTCACAGGTAAATACAACCTTTTAGAATAAAAAGAAAAAAAGAAAAGATGATTGATATTGTTGTTGACTGGTTTCTGTTGCAAGTTAGGTTGGGAGATATGCAAGTCCCGATGAGCATCCTTTCTTTCCAGAATCCTTGCCCGAGCCGATGTTGCCTCCTCTCCAATACCCGCAAGTAAGATATGTGTACATGGAGTGGAATGCTTAATATTGCTGAGGATAATAAGATGTTTTGATTTTTACAAGTTGTATTGGGTCACAGTTTTACTAAAACAAGATCGTTTTCCCCCCCATTTTATTGGGTTTGATAGAGGAATTTCATTTATGACATATGATGTTTGGACTTCTTATTTCCAATTAGGTTTTGCATCCTTGCACTGTTTCTATCAACATAAACAAAAAGGTCTGGGATATGTATTTTAGGGAGCTTCTTCCAAGATTAGTTAAAGAAGGCAATGATGGTAATTGTGGATCAGCTGCAGTTTGCGACACAAGTTGCCTGCAGGTACTGCTTTTGACGATTTCTATTCACATTTTATCCAATTGTAAATGGATTTTAACAATAAATTAGGAAAGCCTTACTGTGATGGTCAAAAGTTTTGGTTACATGGTTTATTTTGTTTTGATATCCCTCCAGTTCAGTAAGTTTTGTAGGTACTTTTTCTTAAGTTGCCTTCATTGTCCCTCAGTTCTTGTGTTTTACTTCGTAATTATGTGGGTTTGTTGTGTTAGTTACCATGCTTGTGTTTGTTGTTCACAAATTTTATTTCATTTGCTGATTCTTTTCCGCATAATCATTAAATGGATCTCCCATGAGGTCATGGATGTGAGGATAACAAACCCTAGAAGATAAGGAGAAGGAAAGAAGGAGTTCTTTGTTCCATTCGTTGAAGATCAGAAAATACAGAAATAATGAGAGGGGCTTATATAGATGCCCAAAACAAAAGAAGATAAAGACTAAAATACACCTAAATTCTCAAATAATGGAGCTGACTCTTCAAGAAAAGAAGCCTTAAGATAGTAAGACCAACATTGAAATTAGTGAGGTTAAATGGAAGACACAAGAAAATGTTGTTTTAAATGCACATTTTTCCAAAATTTCACTCAAGGACACAAAAAGTAGAGCTAAAAAATTATCTAGACATACTAATGTTCCTTTTTACTTGGAAATTTCTGCATTGGCATAACTATTGAGGCATTAAACTTATGGGCCACACTATGAAACTATGGCAAAGAGTGATTGAACAAAAGTTAGAACAAGAAATGAATATATCAAAGAACCAATTTGGGTTTATGCCAGGTAGATCTACCATTCGAGACAATCCTTCTTCTTAGACAAATGATATAGCGCTTGGACTCATCTGCCTTCCAGAACCAGGGGAGTTCTCTTGCTCCTGCTGCGTAAGATTTGCTAGCCTTGCCACGACAAAAGGATTAAACGTCTCCCCATGCTCCGGTTCTCAGCCTATAAGAGTATAGTGAAGAGATGAAGAATCTTTTTATGTTTTTATTGACTTCGAGAAAGTATACAATAAAGTGGAGAGAGAGTTAATTGGTGGATATTGGAAAAGAAAGGAGTCCTGAATGGATACATTGACGTAATTAAAAATATGTATGTAGGAGTTGTGACTAGTTTGGAGGCAAATTGAGAGGAGATGAATGAGTTCCCAATTACAATTGGTTCACTTGAGGCAATGACTGTGAGTCTATATTTGTTTATTCTAGTTGTAGATGAAGTAATTACTCATATTTGGGGCACGTCCCTTAGAGTATGTTATTTATGGATGATTTAGTATTAGTTGATGAGACTAGAGAGAGAGAGTTTACACAAAATTAGAATAATTTTTTTTGATAAGTACACAAAATTAGAATTATGAAGAGAGTTGTTAGAGTCCAGTGACTTTATAATAAGTAGAACCAAGACTTGTGGAGTATAAATTTAGTATTGACACTAGTGGAGATGTCGATAAAAATTATGGCCTAGAGATACCCCTAAGCAACCATTTTCATTATCTTAGGTCTATTATACATGAGGGTGAGATTCAGGAATTTTACTCAATCTCATTAAAAATTGATGGCCTAGAAATACTTCTATTAGCATCAATATCCCACCTTAACATTTATTAATCATCCAACTCTTCCCATTGTCCCTAAAGAGGAATAAATTGTAATTGGGACCTCATTAGCTGACGTACACAAGCAATATTTTGTTACTGGGAATAAAATTCTCACAACTTTATGATGGAGGACATCTACACGAGGAAGACCAGAATTTTCAGACCGAGTTGACTCAGTCAAACCTGAGCCCAATTTTGATTTTAGTCATAGGTCTTTAGGTTATTTCAGTTTTAAATTATTTAGAAGTTGGCTAGTTAGTTTCTATTTCCACTTTAGGAAGTTTATATTCTATCTAGTTTCTAATTGTTTAGTCTCTAATTTGTTTTTAGGTTTCTAATGTCGTTTTTATTCTTTGGGTTATTATTATAAATGCTTAGAAGTGTCCAAATTGAATTATAATTGGTATTATATTATAAATAGATTAGAAAATTACTTTTTAGTATTTTAAAAGGTTTCTAAGTTGTTATGATGAAGTTATTTATATAAGGAGTTTCAAAAACGAAATTCAATCAATTCAAACATATCAATTCAATCCCCTTTCACTCCTAAATACTTTCTAACTCTTTGCTTTATTTTCTTCTAAGCTATTGCTTGTTTATTAATTGAATCTATTGATTCAAACTGTTTTTGTGTGTTCCATTGAACTTGAACTCTCAATTTCTTTCAAATCTATTGATTCACATGCTTCCGCGTCACATCATGCCGGAGTTCTTGGTTGTTCACAAAATTAAGAACCCTCTACTCATATGAGATTGTATGGATTTACGAAGCACAATTATTACCACTAGTTTTTATTTCCCACTTATAGTTAGCTTCTTCACGTGCCCATTTACATACCCCTGTTGTAATTTTTCACCATCTGCACCTGTGGCTGACATTGAATGGGAGATCCAACAAACAATTGAAGTTGTATCTGAACCACTAGAATTGGGAAAAAACAAGCATTTACAACAAAAAACTATAGGGGCAGTGGTACCATTTTGGAAAAACCTTCATTGCCGCATCAAATCTCCATCGCAATTCATGAGAACAATTTCTATAGATTTGAATATTTGTAATAGACCAAAGTGTACTGATTTGATGCTTGAAAAAAGCCCCAACAGATCATATCTATTTAATTTATGAAGGTATGGATTTTTCTATCGCCTCAATCGGATCCTCAAAAAGACCATCGGGATGAAAGCAGACAAATTCTGGAAAGATCATGAGATCCAACTCTACAACCCCATCTGGTCTTTCTAACCTAGAGTTTCTAGCATTTCGTATGGCTACTGATGTCAATTGTGCATCTGTTGACGCCAAACCCTCAAAGTTGCTATTTTTTCAAACATACGTCTTCATGATCCTCTTTAGCTTTGATACCATGTTGAATAAAGCCATAGAAGGGAGATGAGCATAAAAGAGAAAGACGAAGAAAGAACGAAAAAAAAAATTGGAGGATAGAAAGAGTTAAAGAGTCAATTCTAACCCTCCCCACTTACATATTTAAAAAAGAATTGAAAATAACAACGACACCCTTATAACTCCCCAAATTACTTATAAAAAAAGAAGAAGAAAAAGCTCTCCAAATTACATAAAAAGCCTATTCCACAAGATAACTCAACAGTTAGGAATGAAGGTGCAATTTCTTAGAAATTAGAATCTCAAATCTTTGGAGAGACATAAATGATTGGGGAATTTATGGCATTGCCTTCCTTTTGGTTATCTTTTCAGAATGGAAGTGGCCTTCAATGAGGACACGCAACCTTGGAAATGGAACCCTAATTCATGCTTTTCCTTCACGTCATTCTATGGAGTTGTTTCATGATCGAGGTGGACAACTGATCATGATTTGCATACTGATATCTAATATGAGTGTGGTGGAAACAACCCATTCATCCCAAAGCATCTTCGTATGGACATTCTCTTAGTATGAAGTCTGCTATTGATAATGTAAGATATGTTGATAACAAATAGATGCGTTCTTTGCAAGCAAACATAGGAATTAGTGCCTCATCTAATTCGCTGTTCCATTGTCTTGGAGTTTTTTTTTCTTTTTCTTTTAATTTCACTCCTAGTGTTTATTGGTTCAGCCAACTCCAAAGTTTTGGGAGAAGGCTTAAATAGTGGTGATGATGGTACTTCTGTAGGGAAATTGTCTCCTTGTGCAATGTATTGGTGCCTTTGGAAAGAGTAGAATTCCTATATCATCCAAAACCAGAATTCAATTGTTGAAGAAATTATATCTGTGGCATTGGACCTTCATTGGTCTAGATTGAGGAGTAGAGGACTTGGTCCTCAAGTAACTCAGTGAGTGCTTTCAAACTAAGAAAGGCTTGGCTTGGTTGAAGAAAATGAAATCCAAACAACTGCGCTGGTTGTAATAGATTGATTTTCATGCTAGTTCTTGCTCCAGCATGAAAGTTCTATTTCAGGGAAGGATGACATACCACGATACTATCTGTTTTGTTGAGCCTTGCTTTGCTGTCCGGTTTGATGGTCTTCAGTGAGATCTTTCACGCACTCGGAAAAAAACAAATCCTCTCTCTCTCTTCTTCGTTTGTAGCTCCTTGTTTTTCTTAATAAAGTTGCTTAATCAATAAAGAACAACTGGAATTTCGAACTCTGCTACGAGTCATTACCTTCTCATATTGTCAAAACCGATATGGGTATCTTAATCGAAGTTCACCAACCATGTCCACTTGATAGTGCATTTCCTTATTATCAGCCCCTTGTACAGTCTGTGAGACCCATGTTATTCAATAATGGCAGTTTTGCTTAAAGAACAGCAGAAGCATTCATGGTTCACATGCCATTTTTGGCCTTTCTGTAGCAATAACTCACCTTGAAACTCAAGCCTTATTTAACAAATATGCATGTATAGTTCTTTGCGTGCCTTTTTCTCCTTGTTTGATACTCCCATTAGGCGGAACTTATTGGCACTGTAGATATATAGGATATATATGGATAATATCCATCCGGTTGCATCTTAGAGATTCCCTATACAAGAAACCAACCCTGTCAGGGGCGTTCATGGCATACTTGCTAACTGTCCAAAAGAATATGTTCTATATGGTCGATGGTTATGATTTTCCTAGGAGCTGGAAATCTTCTACTTGACCGCCATTTGTGATTGATTTTATTCCTTTTGTTCATACATGATACATCGAGTATTGTCTTCCATCTATATGGATTGCATATTAGATTTTCGTCTTTTCCGTTTCTCATGCTTTTATCACCTAAACATTTGTGTACCAATACTTCGTCTTACGGTATGTTGGCTTTTAGTTTGAAGTCTTTGGACAGCATCACCTCTTGTTAGTTATTACTGCTTGCTTTTTATTTCATCCAAATGATGATTTGTAGGTGCTTTCGAAGAGAATCCATTATGGTAAATTTGTAGCGGAGGCAAAGTTTCAAGAATCCCCCGACGTGTACAAGGCTGCCATTAAAGCACAAGTACTCACTTCCTTCCTTACATTTCGGGTTCAGTTTTTTTTTTTTTTTTTTTTTTTTTTCACGGGTTTATTTATTACATTTAAAAATGAAAGAAATTAAAAATAAAAAATAAAAATCTCTTATGGTGATGTCATTTGCAGGATCCAGCACAGTTGTTGCGTTTGCTTACGTACGAAACCGTGGAAGCAGCAATCAAAAAGAGAGTAGAGATGAAAACAAGAACCTATGGGCAGGAGTTTAGTGTTAATGAAGAGACCGGTGGAGCTGATCCAGTATTTAAAATCGAGCCAAGCTTAGTTGCTGATCTATATGGAGAATGGATCATGCCTTTGACAAAGGAAGTTCAGGTTCAATACTTACTTAGAAGGTTAGATTGAACAGCCAACATTCTTCAACATTATTTTTTGAAGTGAATTTAGCATAAGATTAAGAATTACAAAAATAATTGGATTATGTCGATTGTAATGCAAACGGGCATTTTGAGTTTTATTTTATGATTTCAAATTTAGCGAAATACGCTGCTTCTGCCAAATCTTTAGGATAAGTCTTTGACGACAGATGATGATGATGATTAATAGGGATTTTTACGAAAATTGTATCCCTATACTAATTCCCTAAGAAATCAGTACTAATCTCTATGAATCTGGCTTTTGAGTTCAACTTGGGTTTTTTGATTGGATAGCACGTGTGTTTGTTTGGTTAGGGTTGTCAGTGGCGGAGCTGGTGGGGGCGATTGGCCCCACAGAACCTTGAGACACCCCTATATTTTCAACTAATTAAATGCCCCATTTGTCCCTACTCCCTCCCCTCCCTCCAATTGCCCCCTCCCCCCCTCAATTTTTTTGTTAATGACATTGTCTCTTGACCGAGTCTTCTGGTACACTAATTGGAAATGACCTAAATATCCTTTTCTTTAACCTCTAATAAAAAACTTCTGAATTTTTCCTTCCAAAACAAATACAATTTCATCAAAGATTGAGATGGCTCGCCCAAGTCATTTTAGTAACTTCAAGAACAAGAAGGTGATTGATTCATCCTGTACGAATCGAGATGGCTCATCCAATATTTTAAAAATCTCGATCGAGTTGAAAAAAAAAAATCTAATCTATGTAATTTGGCTTTTTCACAATTTTAATAAAAATTATTAAATAATAGGGTTGCCCCTCATTACCAAATTGTTGAGTACAAAAGTACAAAAGATCATCACTATTTAAATATTATTTTTTAATCTCTAAAACCAATGAAATATTTTTTTTTAAAGAAAGAAAAAAAAAAAAACCCTCTTACTGTTAGGGTTTAACTGCTTGACTGCTTTATAAGTAAAACACAAAAGATATTTATAGTGGGTGTTTCAGACACACAAAGGTGACAAAATGATGCGATGTCGCGCATATTATTGTAGATGCTTTTTCACGAGATACGAGTAAAAAGCATCTATGGTTATATGCGCGCCACCACATCATTTTTGTACCTATATGTCATTTCAGCATTTTCCTATAATAAAAAAAAAAGATCTTTTTAAGGGCATCTTACAAACTTAATCATCTCCAACAACTACGTTGCTGTCTCCAATGAATCGACACGTCGAAAAGCTCAGTCATAGCTCAGGTGAGTTCTCTCTCTCTCTCTCTCTCTCTCCCCTTCTCTTTGTTTTTCTTCTTCTTCTCCTCCCTCTCCTTTGATCCTCCTTGTTGGACTCATCCACAACATTGGAGAACGAGAGGGGTGCCCTTTAACATGGAGTCCCACAATAGTTTTTCGATTTTTACAGGTATCTTTAAAATTTTGAGGGCCCTTAGAGTTTTATGGTTTGTCAATAAAATTTCCCATATTGAAATTAGGTGTGATGAATAATTTAAGAGAGATATACCTAACAGACCTAATTATTGCATTTTTTTATGAAATTTGTTACCTACCAAACATTACTTTATCAAGTTTGTTACCTACCTTGGAGTGGGGATTCACGTCATTAAATTCAATCTAATGTGGTTAATTTGTTACTCAACAAACCTTGGAATGGATCTGACCCCATCAATTTGTTGCATTTAAAAACATAATCTAATGCAAAAAGGTTATAAAGGATAAAATTCTAAGAATCTTAAAATAAATAAATAAATTTTTACCATTGAATTTTAATTTTAAATTTGGGAGTTTGGTTGGTAGTCGTCCACTTTCAACGCCTTAGATCAAGCTCAAAAAAAATATATTATTTTTATTTTTTCTTTGAATCTAAGTTTTTCTATGAGATCTAGAAGGCTGAGATGTTGGATTGCCAATTTGATAATTCATATGATCCCAACTACATGATACAAATATACAATAATCCACCAATCCCAAGAATCCAAAGTGTTAATTTTGAATCCAAAAATACAATAGACACATATGAGTTGTTTTAGATCTTGTTCTTAAGATTATATATATCTCGATCAATTGTGATCTAGATGGAAAAAATATGTATGCACTAGGAGCCTCATTTTTTATTTGGCTCAATGCTTACTCTTACTAAGTTAGTCATCTAATATATATGCATTAGGAGTCTCATTCTTTATTTCTAATAAGATATGAAATCTTATTAAGTTAGTCATGCTAGCCTGATTTATAAAAGAAGTAATATAACTTGATAAAGACAGGGAGTTTTTTTTTTTTTTTTAATAATAAAATTGCAAATGACAGGTTTAAGAAATTGGGATGTTACAAGTAAAAGGAAAAATTATTTCACAGACACTTGTTGATAGACTTTTTTCTAAATAATCTCTAAGTTTTTAATAATTATTTGATTAATTTTTTTTTTCTAAATAGCCCTTGAATCTCATCTCCCACATGTCATGATTGAATGCCCTAACCATTCGAACTCATTGTTTTCATCAAATTTTTTTGAATTTTTAACACCTCAATGAAGTTTCAGAGACTCCATTTCGTCAGAAAGGATTTAAAAAGAAAAAATCATTTTAAAGATTTTTTTCAAGTATTTTGAAGATATATATAAAAAATTAGGGTTTTCATTTTTTTTCTTAATTTTTGGATAAAATCGATAAATGATGGTTCTTTTGAGCTGAAATCATTTAAACAAGTCATTATCTCAAGTTTTTACTCAATCTTTCCATATATTTTAGTCAAAAAAAATTAAATATTAAAAAGAATAAGATTTTACCAGGAGTCCACCACTTTTTATTTTAAAAAAAAATTGTGAACTTGACAATAATTAAAAAAATGTCGAGTTTGACAATAAATAAAAAGTGAACTCGATAGTAAAAAATGGTGAGTTTACTAGTAAAAAATGTGAACTTGACACTAAATAAAAAAGCATCGAGTTCGACAGTAAAATTTATGAACTTGATGGTACGAGCAACCATTAAGAAAGAAAAAGTTTACAAAATATCCTATCAAATTGTAGTGCAAAACTTAGGACCATTTTGAAAGAAACCCTTTCTCGAGGGTCCTTTAAGTAATTTTCCCAAAGTTAGAGTTGGGCTGCTAATTGCATATCTCTCTTCCACGGTGGGACTTCGACTTTCGTTCCAAAGATTCTTTCGATGTGTACGGTAAGCCCTATCCGATCACGTGCGGATTTCTGTGCCAACGCAAAAATTTATTAAATAAGATCCAACGGTCCAAACTGATCCGGACGCAACAGAATTTTTATGCAAAAATTTATAAAACCCTAGACTTCCGGACTCTTGCCTACCCTTTAGTCCTCTCCTTGTAGAATTTAGTGAAGAAAACGATTTTAATAAATTTCTATAAATTCATTCTCATTTCTCACACAACCTTCGTAACGCTGCAACTCTCTCTCTCTCTCTTTCTCTCTGAAACTTCGAAGCTCTCAGTCATGTCGGACGAAGAGCATCACTTCGAATCGAAAGCCGATGCTGGAGCTTCGAAGACTTATCCTCAACAAGCTGGAACGATCCGCAAGAACGGATACATTGTGATCAAAGGAAGGGCTTGCAAGGTTTGATTATCAATTCTCCGTTTCTTCTTAATTTGTTAGATCTGGAGTTCTTTCTAAGTTTCGATTTTACATCCTAGATGCTTTTGTTGGTTTATTTGACTTTGATCAACATGTGAAGTATTGAATTCTTTGATTTCTGTGGTTGTAGTTATAATTTGCGTTTCAGAATTCAGACATCTCTGTATCTTTGACTATTTAGATTTTTTTTTTCTCCAATGATTTATCAGATTCTTGAGGATTATAGGATCAGTTGTTCAATCGTGTTTTTTTTTTTCTTGTGGACAGTGATGCTGGTTAACATTTATATTTGTATATTGTATTAGGAAATATTATTTGTTCTCTTCAGATCATCTGGTCTTCTACATCTTTTGTAGTTATGGATCCGAATTTGTTGTTTGCTAAGGTTCTGTCTGTTTGGCGAGTTAAATTGATACGCCATTAATTTTTGGGTGAATTACTATTTCGTTAGCTGAAAATGAATTATTTACGATTCTGGCCTCTTTTCATTTTCATTACCAAAATGTGAACAATCACGTTTTCGTTAAATTTTTTTTCAGAACGAAGTGGCTATTTTGCAGGTTCAAAGTGAAATTGTCACTTTAAAAACCTCCGAATTCGTTGCTGGTCATGTTTTGGTAATTAATATGAACAGTGAGCCGGAATTGTAAATTCGTCAAAAGTTGATCACTTTTTTGTAAATATCTCTTAATTTTTAAGGGCCTAGCTAAATTTTTTTTATTTTAAATCCCGTTAAAAATCTTGTTTCTAAGGGCACAACCATGAACTTAACCCTTCTCTAAAGTCCTTTTCCTTCATCTAAACCGTCACCTCCATTGTCTTCTTCGGTGACCCAACACGCTTGAATGTTCTTGCCAAAACACCAATAATCTGAATCTCACCGAAAAATTCTATATATTTCAGAAATATGGAAAATATTGATGAATCCTTAGTGGTAAACCCTTGAAATCCAGTAAATTAATTTTAAAGCATTATTATTATTATTATTTTTAAATTTTGGTTTAGTTTATACTTCTCATCCCTAATGGATACAATGAATGCATTATTAGAGTGTTTGATGATTGGAAATGCAATTCTAAAGTGTTAATGATTAGAAATGCAAATACACACATTGAAACCAATGATGTTACTTTAAAATAATGAATTATGGACTGAAAAATGGTCGTATCGAGAACAAATAATCAACATAAATAATCATGTCGAAAGTTTAGTGTCGACATGACTCCTTCAATGTCGGATGACCACCCTCAACATAGTGGTAATTTGTTGACATAATTCATGCTAGATGGACACCATTGAAATGACTTTGAGAACGTTGAATGGACCATCTCGACATGACAACATGAATGTTGGATGGCCACTCTCAACATAATAGGTTATTTTTAGGCATAAATCATGTCGGATGGATACATTCGAAATGGCTTTGCAAATGTACGATGGGTCATCTCGACATGATTGTATGAATGCCAGATGGTCACTTTCAACATAGTGGGTTGTTTTTAGGCATAATTGGTGTTGGATGGATCCTCTCGACATAGATCAAATAATGTCAGATAAATTCTCTTGACATGGCTCAATGCATGTTGGATGGCCTATCTCGACACTATATTTTTTAGGTATAAATCGTGTCAGGTTGACATTATCAACATGGTTTTATGAATTTCTAATGGACCCTCTCGACGTGACTTTATGCATGTCAGACAGTCACTCCATAAATCAAGTCATACAAGTAGGCATATTAAATCGTGAAGTAATGTAATTTTATGCGACATTTCATCATCATTATTGTCATTATTACTTTGATTGTCTCCCATCCATAGAATTTTTATATCAATTTTCTTAGTCTATATCATCTTTGTAGTTGTTATCTTCTGATGGAGTAGGTGACCTATGCTCAGGATGTAGGAGTCTGTGTATGTTTCTCGTTCTTTCTTTATCAACGTCGTATAATCTTATTTTAGATCCTTATGAAAAATTCTTTGAATAATTTCAAGTTTTATCTCTATACGCAGGTTGTATTAAGTAAAAAATTGAACAAAAGTTAAATCTTTACTTATTAAATTGAGAATAAATAAAAATTTGTCATCCAGCATCACTAAGTCAGTCATTTCTTGATGTAGGCATCCTTTAACGTGTCGGTCCACGCCAGATCTATGTGTGGTGTTTTGTACGTACTTGTAAGTGATAGTATGGAACTAAGAAGACACATCTTGTGAATTGGAAGGTGATTTGTGAATTTAAAAAGAATGGGGGTTTAGGAATTAGAGGTTTTAGGGTGGCAAACCGGGTGTTGCTAGGGAAGTGGCTTTGGAGGTTTGGAGTGGAAACTCCTATGCTGTGGAGAAAGGTTGACGCTAAATTATTGTATGAATGCAGTTTTTGAAAAGGGATTTTGAAAGTAGGGGAGGTTTTTAGAAAGTGGATTAGATTTAGAGTGGGCAAAGGCAATAGGGTGAGATTTTGTGAAGACTAGTGGTATGGTGCCTTAGCCTTGTACCATCAATTCCCAAGGCTCAATGAGCTTCCCCCAAAAAAAGAATGCCGTGCAATGCCTTCTTGAACCTTGAGGGAATCGAGCCTGTGTGGGATCTGGGTTTCAAGAGGGATTTAAATGATTGGAAACTTTAGGATTTGATAGACTTAACCACTCACCTTGATCAGGCTCAATGGACATTCATGGACGATGGAGTGGACTTGCATGAGAAGTAACATTCACTGTTAGGTCTTTTGCTTTCGGATTGCACATTTCCAATCTTTCTTTTGACCATTTCTCCACAACATTCATTTGGGGTTCGAAGGTCCTCTACTCCACTCCAAGGTGAACTTTTTTGCTTGGTTAGTCGTGCTTGGGAAATTACCTACTCTTGATAATTTAATTCGAAGGGTTTTTATGACTCCAAACTTTTTCTTCCTTTGCAACTTGAATGGCGAATTAATGGACCACATTCATTGTAAAGTCTCCTCTTTTGTGTGATCCCATTTATTTGGCCTTTTCAAGATTTCTTGGGTGGTTCCTAGTTCAACTCTCGCTTTTCTCCAAAGTTGGGATTTGTCTATGTTCGCAAAGAGAATAAAAATTCTTCGGAGAATTCTTCCTTTTGCTACTACTTGGGGGTTATGGTTAGAGAGAAATAGGAGGATCGTCAAAGGCTTGGAAACATCTACCCATGAGCTCCTTCTAAGCATCTTAGGTATCATGTTCTTTTGGTGTAAGCTGTGGCCTGATTTTAAAGGCGTGTTTTTGAGGATTTTGTTTTTAGATGAGACACGTTGAGTAATAGTTATTGCTTGCTTGCTTTATGGCTGATCATCTCGACCGTCTTTGCCTTCTTTGTATTCTTTCTCTTAATAAATTTATACTTGTCAAAAACGATAGTATGAAACTAAGAAAGATTTTCGGGAACTGGATCTCATAGATTAACAACTCTATTTTCTCTTACTTTAGTTGACATTATGCAGTTGTTCCAATCATGCCACAAATTGTCTAACGTATCGTAAAACACGTTGTACGCCGTAGTGGTTGTATCTTTTTTCTCTCTCAATGTTGAACGATTGGTTGGGAGAAATACATTGAATATGCCCAAGTTGACGGAGACACTGTGCAAGATAAAGCAAAATCAAATTTTGATCAGTTGCGTTCGTTTTGAAACCACTCAAATGTTTTCGCAACCATTTCATTATTATTGTAAAGCCTCTATTAGCTATTATCTCATTAAGGGCATCTTCTCATGGAATGTCTAAACCATCAACAACCAACTAGATTACCATGGAGTGCACAAACGCAAAATGATTTGGACTCCTTCATGCTACTGAACGATGTCACTTATCGGTGGGCATCAATGAAAGACAATCAGCCCGAAATTCAACAAATTAGACATTATTTTAGAGGAAGTTCTCAGAGAAACACATCCTAGCCAATGCCATGCTAGGATTTTCTTGTTGAGGGGGCAAATTATAGTTGTCCGATAAAGGTTGTAGAATGTGAATTTGAGGAGAAAATTCAATGATTTTGCTGGAGGTTGAAGAAAATGGCATTTAGGTCACTTCTCATTAGTCTATGATAGAAGACTTGAGTCAAAGGGGTAATGTCATTAGTGAGGGGAGGGGGGCAACTTCCAAATATCAACTAAATAGAGGGGGGCTTTAATAAACCCAAAAGCTTGAGTAGGGATTTAGGTGAGCATTTTTCTTTTTCAAGGCCTATTAAAAATGTTGACTTCAAAGCAGGGCGTCCACAAATCTATCGTTGGAACCCACATGCACTGCAAGAGGTATCAATCAATAACTCAAAATTATTGCGAGAGGCGATAGATTTGTTTGCTATAGACGAGGTAAATTATAATATATGATTTATACGATTTTATTGATTATTATTTATTAATGTTTGAGAGATTTACTTTTCAAGTGGTGTGGGACCCGTATAGGGTTATTAGAGACAATTACCCATTGTGGATGAAATTGCATTCTTCTTTGGATATTTGAAGGTTTACAACATTGTAGAACCTTATCATCTTAAACTGTTTCCGTCAACTTAGACATATTCAGTGTATACCTTCCCAACTAATCCCTTTACGTTAATCATAAAGAAGTATAACCACCACTACAAAAAAATTTTTTACGATGTGTTGGACAATTTGTGGAATGATTGCGACAGTCATGTAATGTCAATTGGAGTAAGGGGACATAAAACTGTTAATCAATGAGATTCAGTTCTCGAATATCTTATTTGGTTCTATATTGTCACTAAAAAGTACGTACAAAACTTCTCACATAGATTTGAATTGGACTGATACCGTCAAAGAATGCCTATGTCCTAGTGTCTATGAATTGGTAATGATTTAATTTTTGCATGATACAACGTGTGTATAGAGATAAAGTTATGAAGTTGCTCAAGTAATAGTTTCATAAGGGTCTAAAATAAAATTACACTACGTTGATGAAGAGAGAACGAGAAATATACAAGCTCTACATCTATAGCATAAGTTACCTAGTCCGTTAGAAGATGATAACTTACAACGACGATGTAGACCGAGAAAATAGATATAAGAATTATATGGATGGAGACATCAAAGCAATGATAATAATAGTGATGTAATATAATTTAAACTAACATTACTTCATGGTTGATTTTTGGAGACAAAACTCAGTTTGATTTGAAAATGTAAGTGTTCAAAATGTTTTGATCCTCGCATTAGTTCATTTTTTGTTAATGTATATACTATGTTTGAGTGTAAAATGGATGTTTTTAGCATATGTCCATGAATTTTGGTTCTCACTGTGAAATGTCTATTATTTTTTATGTCTTTTGAAAAATAACCCACTGTGTCGAGAGTGACCATTCAACGTGCATAAAGCAATGTTGACAAGGTTCATCTGAAATGTATAAATCAATGTCGAGAAGGTCCATCAAAAATTCATAAAACAATGTCGATAATGTCAATTCGACACGATTTATGCCTAAAAAATCCACTGTGTTGAGATAGGCCATCTGAAATACATTCATCCGACATTATTTGATCCATGTCAAGAGGGCCCATCTGACAAAAAAGTAACCCATTGTCGAGAATGGTCATTTGACGTTCATATAGTCATGTCGAGATGGTCCATCCTACATTCGCAAGGCCATTTGCAAAGCCATTTCGAGAGTGTCCATCTGACTCGAATCATGCAAAAAAGTAACTTTGTGTTGAGAGTGGCCATCCAACATTGAAGGAGCCATATCAACACTGCACTTTCGACATGGATTTATGCACGTCGAGTATTTGTTCTTGACATGACCCTTTTTTTAGTCCATAATCCATGATCTTGAAGTAATATCATTGGCTTCGTGTATTCGAAGTTCTAATCATCAAACACTATAATAATGCATTCATTTAAGGGGGTGAAGTATGATGTAAATACTGAATTTTAAGGGTTTGCCACTGAGGATTTACCGACATTTTTCATATTTCTAGAAAATATAGATTCCGATTATTGGTGTTGTGGCTTGAACTTTCCGGCATGTTGGTTCATCGAAGACAACAACGGAGGTGTAGATGAAGGAGGACTATAGAGAGGTGGTTAAGTTCGTGGCACCTTAGAAACAAGATTTTTAAAGGTTACTTGTTTGACCCACCCTAAAAAATTAATGGCATGTCAATATAACTCGCCTTGTTTTATATGATACTGTTTTATGTTAATGTATGGCAATATCTATTTTATTAATGTGTACGTAGCTACTTGTCATCTTCTCAATTTACTACTGGTTTTAAAACTAGGTACATCATCAGCTCACAATGCCCCCCCCCCCCCCCCCTTCTCCCACTTCCCACACACGCACACCACCACCACAAACACACACACAAAAAAAAAAGATATTGAGTTGAGTCATCTTGTTTCAGCTAGTCAAACCATTTAAATTAAGGGTTGGAATCCATGGACTCATGGAAAAAAAACATATGATTCCAACCGTGTAAACATGAAATCCAACGGTTGAGATTTATTCTCGAAATAAGTATCATTGAGATTTATGTTATTTGGATGCTATAAATCCTGATCGTTGGATTTCATGTTTACATGGTTGAGATCACGTGTTTTCTCACAAGTCATTCTTCATAAGTCACTGAAACCCAACCCTTAAATTCAAAATAGTATTACATATTTATATTGAGAAATTATATTTTTTCTTTATTATAAGGTGGATTAGCAGATGGTTACTAACAAAATCTATATTTTATATAGATAATAAAAAAAATTAAATCAATAAAATCAAAAACACAAAACCTGGTTGACTTGGCCAGTATTTTTAAAATATTGGACTAGTGGACTGGAATCTCTGACGAGTAATTGTCATGGGCAAATCACATTGGCCATCTCAGCTGGTTGCCTCCAAGACTGAGATGACTGGTTTAAGTCATATTGATCTCGAACAAGTTTTAAAACCATGGTGTGTGGATGTAAGATTTGATAGAGTATCTTTGTAAATGTTATATTTGTTTGGAGTTTAATCACTATCTCCCTTTGTTCATTTACCTTTTGTCCTATGTTAATCTATCATTTTAGTTCCTAACATGGTTTGCAAACAATGATGTTTGGCGTTTTGTTTACACAAATGCATCTGTGGAATGTATTTGGCTCGCCTCAATGATCCGAATTCTTAAGTATTTGGTCAAAATGCTTTTGTTAGAATTTCATATAATATGGCTTTATGCTCTTGAGTTTGGGATAAGATGTCCATTTTTGGATAATGGTTTAGATACTTATTTTGAGTGGCTTTAGAAGCACAAAATTGCTATGTTCTTGGTTGTATTTGAAATATTGAGAAATGGTGCTTTTGCTTCCTTCTCTTTGTTAATTGTTATAATGTCATCAACTTATTAGATTTCTCCTACCCTTGGTGATGTATTGAGTTAATAAGGGTGTTCGTATTATAATCTTAGTCCGCGTTTTTGCTATAGGTTGTGGAGGTTTCAACTTCCAAGACTGGCAAGCATGGTCATGCAAAATGTCACTTTGTTGCAATTGACATCTTCAACGCCAAAAAGCTTGAAGATATTGTCCCCTCTTCCCATAACTGTGATGTTAGAACTCTCTGTTACATATCTTATAATATTTTTCCCATTATGATGCATTTGCATCATTAACTCTGTTGGGACATTAACATGTGTTTGAAGTTGCATCACAGGTTCCCCATGTCACTCGTACTGACTACCAGCTGATTGACATATCTGAGGATGGATTTGTACGTTCAGTTTTTGTGTTAAACTTTCCTAGTTATCTTACTCGGTTTCTGTTAACGTTTTTTTTTTATAATAATCATACTTAATGTCCCAGGTGAGTCTGCTAACTGAAACTGGTAGCACCAAGGATGATCTTAGGCTTCCAACTGATGACAATTTGCTCACCCAGGTTTGTTGGAAGCTTACTAAGAACCTTTTAATAGTTGTAACTAACATCGATGATTTTTAGTTTTGTACTTGTAAACCAAATAATTACGGGAAGTAGAGTGGTCAACAGTTCTTTCTCATCCCTGAGATCATGACTACTAAGCAATTACGAAGAATAATTAATTTAGTTATATTTTTCAAGCATTCTTTATTACTGTTTTTAGTGTCATCTTTCCATTTGATAGTTAAGTTCGTTCTCTGCTCTGCTAGAGGATAATTCTCTCTATTTTCCTTCATCGAAAACTGAACTGCTTCATACGTTTCTTATATAACTGTGTTCCAACATTTTTTAAGAATTTTATATTTGAATTACAGATCAAAGATGGTTTTGGTGAGGGGAAAGATCTGGTTGTGACTGTGATGTCTGCCATGGGAGAAGAACAGATCTGTGCCCTCAAGGACATTGGCCCCAAGTAACAAAGCTGTATGTATTTATTTCCCAAACTATTGCAACCTTAGCTGAAGTTTTTCATAAAAGCTCAGGCAGCTCTTTGTTTTGGACTGAGAACAAATATAAGTTAGTAGCTTTCAGGTGGAAAGGATTTTCTACTGATGGGTTCTTGTTCTTGGGTCTGCCGTCAAAAACTTGTTTTCTATTGGAGTTGTTGCCTCTCTCATGGTGTGTGTGTGTGTGGAAAGTACGTTATACTGCAAGACTGTATATTTCAAGTTATAAAAACCTAAAATGTTGCTATTTATGATTACGTCGTGTTGTGTCGTGTTTTATTTGGTTGTTTTGCATTTGTATGGGGAAAACAGTTGTTTACACATAACAGTATTCTTGGGTTTCTCTCTTGTTAATTGTTTGTTTCTGCTGTCTATTTAGGAAAGCTTAGGTTAAAAGTTATGGAGAAATACCATCTTGATTAATCCAAGGAGACGGATTGACACCGCAATCTCAGGCTTTGCACCATTCTCAAGAGGCAAACGAGATGAATTGAACGATATTTTGAAAATCTTGGACGAGTTAGTAAAACTTGGCCGAGTCAATAGGGATTTTATATATATATATTTTAATTACAATAATTATTTTTTAGGATTTAAGTAAATTGTTATTTAAGTTAAAAAAAATGATCTTCTGCCTAATGAATTATCATTTACCTTGTTTTTGAAAAAAAATATAATTATTTATATGTAAATACATTTTAGTAAATAATTGTAAACCCAAGTTTAATGGTTTATCTTGTCTGAGAAAGCCCGTCTCGTCCATGAATGAGGTCAAACTGTGATTTGAGACTGATTATTCTTGGCAATGGATCGGCTTAAGCATATCTCCCTATCCTTACACATCTTATTATCCCAAATTTCAAGTGGATGTACGACTTACCTCATTTTGAAGATGATGGAAGAACCTTGATCTTGGGTTATACATATATCTTACTATGAATTTACTATATTAAACTTGGATAAATATATATGCGGATTGATAAGACGCATATCTATCAGATCCTAAAATAATTCCAGAGAGATTTACTCAAATTCTTAATCAAATGAAAATTTTGTACCCTTACTCAGATAACTCGAGTCGGATGAGTTGGATAAGTTGATCTTATCCGACCCATTGTCAGCCCAAATTTGCAGGTATAGCCATCCATGAAGGAAGGATTTATGCCAGGCATTAATATTACTAAGGGTGTCAATGGGTACCCAATGCATCTGACATCAAGAGGTTGATCAACATGTACCTGATCATTTTAGGGTCTGGTTCTGGTTAGCCATCAGAAATAATAAGAAACAGGTCTCCTCCAGGTAGCTGACGGATATCTGATGGCTACCTTGGCAAATAAATTTATTTTATTTATAATTTTATTATAAAATTAGTTGTTTAACTAAATACTAACCAAGAAATATCTTGAAGTTAATTAAAATTAAAATATAAAATATAAAGAGACTAAAATCTTTATTTTTTTACCTTTCTCTACATGAATGTTCATTTATTTTTCATATTCTTATTCAATTTCAACAATAAACAAAAGCACCACACCTTATTAATTTGCTCACCCAGGTTGGTTGACGATTAGCTTTAAGTTGCACTAACAAGCATGTTTTGTTTTTTGTTTACTGCTTTGCTACCTGGATACCTGTGCAAGCTATATGTTTAGTGTAGTCATTTTGATATTGGTGCAGTCCTTCTAGTGAAATGGAAAATAATGTTCTCCCCAAGAAAGCAGGGGGATTGGGGATTCCAAATTCGGTTTTGTGAGGTAAATGACTACAGTGTTTTGAGAAGGATAGGTCAGGTTTTTGGAGGCGCGAGCTATTAAGGCAAAGTATGGGGAAAAGATCCACAAGTAGGCAAGTGAGGAGTATAAATCATTTTATGGTTGTAGTATGTGAGGGTATTTTAAAGGTGTTGTCACAATCTCGGTTGAGGATTGCATTTAGGGGCCACCAAACCTTCTCGATTTGCTTGCCCTCAATCGTATTGATCCATTACAACTTGATAAAAGAGAGTGGGCAGGAAATATGGAGAAATGCTTTTTGGTGAGATCGTTTCATAAAGTCCCATCGAAAGTTTCTTTCTTTAGTTGGCTTGCCTCTTTGAAAAAAACTTCGGACTAAAGACAAGTTGATGTCTAGGGGATTTTTTATGGCCAGTTTCTGTTTAATGGGTAAGAAAAATGAGGAGTCTGCGAGTCATCTACTAATTCATTCTCCCTTTTTAGCTGAAATTTGATTTCATTTCCTTGATCTTTTCCAAGCTCTTTGATTTTTCCCAAGTCAGTTTTGTCTTTATTACAAGAATGGTTACTAAATGCATTCTCTCAAAAAGGAAAAAATGATAAAAATCTATGGTTAATTCTACCTTTTGCAAATGTTGGGGAATATGGTAGGAAAGAAACTCAAGAATCTTGAAGGAGAAATCACTTCAAGATTTGATTGTGACAAAATGATCTTTTTATTTAGAGAGCTGCTCTTGGAATTCCAACTTTTACTTATTACTTTTACATCCCAATTTCTTAAATTATTTTTCACATCCTAATTAAAGATTAAAAACATCCCATTCAAACATTAAAAAACTTGGTTCAAGTTATTACTTCAACATTACAAAGCTTTATAACAAGTACAAACAACTTCAAGAGGTGTTAACAACTACGATGAGGCTCATGTAAAATCCTAAATCTAATAAGTAGAAAATCAAAACGAGAAAGAGAGAGAGAGAGTTTCTATTGGCACCCTAATTACTTTTACTTAATTCTCAGTCATCAACTTATTTTTCTTATTTTAATTGTGGTGTAATAAGTAAAAGTTGGGGTGCCTAAAGCAGCTCTTTTTTATTTAGTTACATCTCAATTGCATTTTTTGTTACTGTTACAATATTTTTGGAAATTTTCTATTTATAGATCAAAGGTGGTTTTGGGGAGGGGAAGATGAGAGAAGAACAGATCTGTGCCCTCAAGGACATTAGCCCCAAGTAGGGAAGCTGTATGCATTTATTTCCCAACTATTGCAACCTTAATTAGCTCAAGTTTTTCATAAAAGCTTAGGAGGCTCTCCATTTCTGACTGAGAACAAATATAAGAAAGGATTTTTCACTGATGGGTTGTCAAAAACTTCTTTTCTATTGGAGTAGTTGTCTCTCTCATGGTCATGGTGTGGTGTGTGTGGCAAAGTAAGTTATACTACAAGACTATAAGTTATAAACACCTAAATTGTCTCTATTTATGATAAGTGGTGTTGTGTTTTATATGGTTGCTTTGTACATGTCTGGGGTAATTTGGATTAAATAATTACAAATAAATTTACCTAACTTCTTAATCGAATAATAATAAAAAATTGTACCCATACCAATTTAACTCGAGTCATGAGTTGGATAAGTAGGTATTATCTGACCCGTTGCCAGCCCACGTCCATGAGGGCATATATGTTAGGTATTGACATTAAAGGACCCTCGCGAAAGGTTCTTTCTAAATAATCCCTAAGTTTTGCACGATAGCTTGATAGGACATTTAGTAAACTTTTTCTTTCTTAATGGTCCCTCGTTACTAGTGAACTCATTGTCAAGTTCACCATTTTTTTATTACCATTGAACTCAACACTAGTAAAACCCACCCATTTTTAATTTTTGAGTTTTTCCGACTAAAATACATGGAAACATAGACTAAAAACTTAAAATAACGACTCGTTTAGATTATTTCAACTCAAAAGAACTGTTCTTGATCGATTTTTATTCAAAAACTAAGAAAAAAAGTGGGAAAAAAGAAATCCAGTTTTTTACATATATCTTCAAAATCCTTGAAAATGACTTATTCCTCTTTCTTAAATCCTTTCCGACGGAATGGAGTCCCCGAAACTCAATTGAAATGTCAAAAATCCAAGTTTTAGATGAAAAAGATGAGTTCGAACAATTAAGGCATTCAATCATGAGAAATGTGGGAGATGAGGTCCAAGGACTATTTAGAAAGAAACTCTTCCGCGAAGGTCCTTCTAGTAATTTTCCCTTGATATTAGTAGGGGTTGTCAATGGGTACCTTATTGCCCAATGCACCTGAAATCGAATGGTCAATTTTGGGTCATCAACATGAACCTAATCATTTTAAGACCTGATCACAATGTGAAAAAAACCTATATTTGATGGTCCAAGGCTGTCGAATTTCATAAAATTTGACGGACCAAGGAGTCAAATTTTCTAACGTTAATTTTTTTTTTTTTTTTCTTGACGGACTGAAACTATTAAATTAGTGAAGGATGAAAGAAATTTGATGGCTCTAAGCTATCGAATTGGGGATCATCAAAATTTTCAATTGTCATATAGGCTGTGAAAATCAGCCTTCTAAAATTTGTGGGCTTTGGCCCATCGAATTTTCTTGTCAATCTTAGGGAAGTAAGATGACTACCCGACAAGTAAATTTATTTTATTTATAATAAAATTAGTAGTTTAATTAAGTACTGACCGACTTCAAGTTAACTAAAATTAAAATATAAAGAGATCGTGAAGTCTTTAATTAATTTTTTTTTACCTTTCTCTACGTGAATGTTTATTGAATCGTGCTAGAGTGAAATTCAAATTAACATCGTTTCACACATTGCTGACGTGGAGATGCACACATAACCATAGATACTTTTCACTGGAATCTCGATGAAAAGCATCAATGGTTTTGTACAGATCCACATCAATAATGTGTGAAACAATGTCACTTTTAATGTCACTCTAGCATTTTCCATGTTTATTTATTTTTTATATTCTTATTCAATTTTAACAACAAATAAATGCTCCACACCTTATTAATTTTCTAAGATTTTTGTCTCAGAAGATTGATTTACTCTAAAAATTCATTGTTGACCTCATCTCTCAATTGAGGAATTGCAAGTTGGAATATTTATATTTAGAAATAATTATTTATTTTATTGGATATTCATTTTTGTTCATTAAAAAAAAAAAATACTTATTTTAATGGGCATCCAACGAGTATCCAATGGGTATCAAGTATTATAGGGCCGGTTCTGATTCCAAAGATCTCATATTCAAAATCAAAACCAATAAGAATGGGAATTGAAATTTTAGTTAGGTCTCGATTCTAGCAATATGTGAAATTTAGAACACAATTATGTTATAAATAAATACCATAAGTGATTTTAATATATGTGTTAAATAAAAGAATTTTGTTAATTTGTGTCATAAGGGCTCACGTTAAAAAGCACTAAATACACTTGGGAAATTGGAATTTGGGGGGATTTTGGTAAAATTAATTTTTTTTAAAATGTATTTCCGGTACAAAATTCAAGTTCCCAAGTGTATTTATTTCACTTTAACATGTACCTTAACAAGACCCTAAATAAAATCACTTATGATGTTTATCTATAACATAATGGTGCGGCAATGTCGAAGCCCTTTATGTCTTAGAATAATAAAGTCGGGACTTGGGATCCATGGGTTCCTTAAAATGGCTTGGGTTTAATTGGCCCATGAAACTCAATTAAAAAAAACACAATCCGAACCGTGTAAAGTATGAAATCTAACGATTATCACTTAATCTCAAGATAAATATCAATGAAATATTATATGTGTTAAAAGGAGGCTTGGGTTCCATTAGTTCATAGAAATGACTTGAGAAAATGATTGAAGAAAAAACATAGAATAATGCTAAAATGACCTCAAGATTGGATCTCACATCGTACACCCTTAGGGGTGTCAATGAATAGTCGAAAATTCGAATCCAATTCGAATTTGAAAAATCAGATATTATCCGAAATTTTCAGATATCGGATTTGAATTCGGATAGTTTTATATATTCGAATCCTTATCGGATACGGATTCGGATATTAACCTTTTGAATCCGATAATATCTTATTCGAAATAATATATAATATATATTATTTTATTTGATTTATTTATTATATACATAATATAATATATAATAGGTTTTTTAAATAATAATAAAAATCAATTGGATAAGAAAAAATTATGCTTTTTTTAATATATAAATTATTTGAAGTCTAATCGGATAAGAATTCGAATTCGAATTCAGATATCAGATAAAAAATTTATATTTGAATTCAGATATATATTATTGTATCCGAACCGATAAGCATCCGTTGACAGTCCTACACACCCTTATGTGAAAGTGTGTGAGAACCATAGATGCTTTCCTCGAGATATAAGGGAAAAAGTTTCTATGGTTCCTATCTAATTTCACTTCAAGATGTACGATATGAGGTCCAGTCTTGAGGTCACTACAGCAGTACTCAAAAACATATGATCCTAAGTCCAAATTATGTAACTATGAAATCCAACGATTAAGACCAAATCAGCATATTTTCGATTCAATTGCCGGTTCGGTCTAACATTGATGTCCGGTCCGACCGTCCGAGTGGATGTCGAGGCAACATTTGCTTTAGCTTCTAATAGCAGCCAAGGCATGCGTTGTCGTGATTCAAAAAGAGAATCGATTTATCTTTTTGTTCATAAAAGGGTGTGGTCCAAAGTTCGTCAGTGGCATCAGTACAAAAACCCATCAACAACTACAGTGATCTTGTGATGATGGCATTTCAACTTAAATATACATATATAGAAGATAGACAAGTCAATTTGGGGAGGGGTATTTTGGTAAAATACCTTATTGAGGTAAACAAGCTAAGAATCAAACAAGCATTACTAAGATAACGAGGAAAAAACAGCCTTATTAAATCTCATCCACCATCAAAAAGATCTCGAGATTCAAAAATAAATTCTCGAGAATTATAACAAATCTCGAGATCTTGTTTTACACATTTCGAAGTCTTTTTTACGGTGGATGCAGTTTAGTAAGGCCTTCTTTCTCACTATCTTAGTAAGGAAAAGGTTTTTCAACAAATTATTTAGACATAGTGACAATCAGGTTGGGTCTATTTGGACCAATTTGATAAGGATATGATTGTAATTTGAACCATTTGGATGTGAATCAGATCGAACCTTTCTGATAGATTTCTAGATCGATAAAATCTAAGTTTTTAAACATTATATAGATAACCTTTGTATATTTTAACAAAATAATTTAAACATACCACTCATGTTTTATGTGATCAGGGGGACCTATTAGATCAAGACATGGTTGACAAGAATCAATCCAATAGATTATTAAATTGGATCCTTAATGGATTGGGTCCTTTTTGAAATTCAAATCTTTGGTCCATATTTTAAGTTATCGGATTCAAACCCTACTTTGGGTTTTAATGAATAAGGGTGGAAAGATTTGAACCCGTGACCTATATGAACCAGCGGTCTGATATCTTGTTAACTAACCAACTACTCCAAAAGACCGACTTATTGGAGAAGGGGAGAACTATGAATATAAGAGGGTCACAGGGCTTAACTGGAGTATAACTCACCTGATAGTGGAGGTAAATATACACTCAACAATAATCCTAAATTTCTTCCAACAAATCTATCAATTTGAGTGAAATCCTGTAAAATTAAATGTAAAAAAAATGAAGATTCTTTCCAGCACAACGTTTTGTTCACTAAGTTAAAGAGTATACATAGGAAAGGTTGCATAGGCCACATGGACTATTTTGTTGGTCTAAATAACCACTCAGACTCTTGTTTGTGGTCTAGATTGGACTTGAAAAAAAAAATCCTCAAAAAAAGAGTAGTTTTAACGTCAAATCTAGATTGGAGTTTAAAAATGGACGGTTATTGAACTCTTAGATTTAAATTTTAAATCCAACGGCGATATCATGTAAAAGAAAAGTTACATATACGGAATTAAATAACAAAAGACTTGGTTGTATAAATAATTGAGTGGTGAACATGATTTGTTTAGCCTAAAAAGTCTTTAAATTAAGCTAATATATATATATATATTTACAACTCATATCTTACACATTCTAACTTAAATATACATACAATCTTTGAGCATATTGGAGGATGGTAGCATTTTATGTATTTTTTCAAGGAGCATTTTAGCTTATGGTCATCTCCACACAATATAAACTAAAATAAATTTCAAGAGTCCAACATAGCACATGGGTGGCACCAATGATTTATTGGTCTTTAATTATTATTATTTTTAATATGCTTTGGACATACCCCTTCATATTTTGCACAAAATCTGAGATTACTCACTACGTTTTCAATACTCTAACATACCCCCTTTTCCCACAAGGTGGCATGCACATAAATCTTAGTAAGATTTTCTACTTGCGGGCAATAATTTGCACACGCTGAAATGGCTCAATGCACCCTCTTAAGTGACTTTTGTTATTTAAAAACAAAGTGTAAATTATCATTTCATCCTTTCATTTTGGCTTATTGGACCCACTATCACGTACCGAACAAAAATCCAAAACCCACTTCCTTCCTCCTCCTCATTCTTTTTCTTATTTTCTTTTTCATATTCATCGATCTCCTTCTAAGTTTTGTGAGAGGTTGAATTAATGGAGATTAGATGTTAGTTTTTTTTTTTTTTTTTCAAGTTATCTTACTTTTTTTAAGTTGCTTTTATTTTTATTTTTTACATTTAATCATGAAGGAAGGTGAAAAAATCATTATTAAAGTCTCAAAATGTTGATTTTAAATCAAAACCATCGAAGATTTTTAGATAGTTCTATTCGGAAGGTTCTGACCAAACTTATTTGAGTATATTTGATAGGAATTTATCGAATATTACCAAACATATTTGATAAGTATATATCGAACAAAATTTTCTACCGAACATTACAAAATAGATTCAATAGTTACCGACTGAATCTTATCAAATAGATTCGGTAGATATCTATCGAACAAAACTTTCTCATGTGAATGACTTCCACTCGATTGAAAAGTGTTTAGAATAAGAAGAATAAGCAAGATCAAAGTTTAAAACTTTCATTGAAACCTTTTTAGATGCGAAAAAGAAGAAGAAGAAGAAGAGAGAGAGAGAGAGATGCAGAAGAAGAAGAAAAATAGTTCAATACCTTTAGATGGGTAAAGTAAGTAATTTAGGTTAAAGTATATTTAATAGGTGTGTGTAGATAGTTATTTTAATGTTAAGGTGGGTATCACAAGAAAGTGGGTGAAATGAGACATTTTGGTGTGTGCAAACAACCGCCACATTTCTAGTTAAGAGCCTATTAATTAGGCTAACATTAATTGTTATTTTTAAGTTTTTGGAACTCATCTTCAATCCATCATCTTCAATATCGTCTTAACCCCTTGTAGAAACTTTTTATTTTTATATCCAAAATTATTTTATTTAATTTTTCTTTTTTTATTAGTCAAAATTCCATCATTTTCTATTTCTGTGAATATTATATTTTATCATTGTGACTTAAAAGTTAAAGTAGATAGAATGAAAGATGAGGGAAAAAAAATAAAAGTACATGGGGAGGCAAAAAAACTTGCTCCACCTAGAAATCCTCCCTGATGCAAGTCATTTTTTTTAATGTGCTTACGGGAGGTCCTGTAATAAGACCACTTCGACGTTCAAGTAAAAAATTCCAATGCCAGTTCAATAAAGTATCTCCCAGAAATAATTTTTCATACATTTTTTAGTGTGTTGCCCCTTTGTACATATAGATTTTTATGCCCTTAGATCTTCCTGGAGTTTTTCTGTGATTCCTGCCTGAGTGGTTACACCTGTTTAGCGATTCACCTTGATTTCTACAGGAGCAGTTACACCTAATCTCTCAGTCGCGAGAGTAGTTACACCTAACACCCCAGATTTTACGAGATTTACATCGACCCCCACACCAATGTAGCTTGGGAGATCGATTTTAATGTTGGTCGAATGATCCTTTGGCTCATCATACAATTCAATTCTTCAACTACGATTTCTCGAAATTGCCACGTGTCACTTGTCCGAGAAATACCCTTCACAGTACCCGAGAAGTCAAAGATGCTTGGTTTTGGGATAAAAAATTAAGGGTTACTTTACACTATCCATTGAAGATGAGGGCATTTACTTTATTTTCTATTAATCCATTAAAGAAGATTGAGGTCAAGGGGCATTTCAACAGTTTGAAAATATAGAAGGTATTTTTTAAAATAAAAAAATTCACCAAAACGTAGAGGGGGCATGCTTAAATTACCCTTGGTTCTTTCACCTTTGTGTTGACCGTTGACCCTTTAAACCCTAACCACCAATGCAGTAACTTTTTTCCTTTGTCATGTCATACCAATAGGCATGAATCATGATTTTGCTTCAAAAGTATGTCATCAATAGTGTGACGGCTTTGAGCTTGACCACCCCTTGTGTGCCCCCATTTACATAATTTTGAAAAACAAGTTCTGTAAAATTATTTTAAACAAATGAAAAGAGAGATACTATTGCCACACCAATTTCTTTATAATTACACACAATTGGTTTGGCTTTAGTAAAAGTTGGTGTAGCAATAACAACTCTCTAAAAAATAGTGTAAAATAAGCCAATAAGATGGTTTTAAGATGGGGAAATTACTAACACAAGTATCAAACTATGTATTTTGTTAAACCATCAAGGATTAGTTGAGTTGGTAAGGTTAACTGATTTGCTCCCAATGTCATGTCTTTAAATCTCTATACGCCCTTCCACCTAAAAGGTAGCTATTTAATATTGTACACGTGTCGGATGGGATAGCAAATGCGATCTGCCAAAACAAAAAAAATAAAATGTATTTTGCTGAAAATTAATAACCCATCAATTTTTATTTTTTATTTTTATATTTATGAAAGTGATCAAATAAACCTTTTTTTTTAAATAATATTTATGGAAATTATGTGGTACCCTCCAAGTTTGGTGAATATTAGAGATGCCTCTATGTGTTTCCAAAATGATGATTTATCACTTTGGTCTTGTGTGAAAGACAAACATAAAAAAGGACTAGAACACCTCCTTCCTTATTTTGATGAGAAAAACCCTTGATTTTTTTTCTCAAAGATGTCATTATCTTCGACCTTTAAAATTTTCCCTCCAAAAAATGAGAAGTCTTGTGGAGCTACCCACTTTGGGCTTTGAAAATCCCACAACCCAAAATGGGTACTGGGATGGGTCATGCTTTGGAGATCTCTATTTTGGATTTCACAACCCAAAATGATAGTTGGGAGGGGATGGGTAGTGGGATAAGACGTGCCTTGGAGTTGCTCAAACGTATTAAACTTCTTAAACTTTGTCTTCAATTTATTGGCAAAAATCCTTATCTTTCTTCTCTAGAACCAATCATCGTCAACATCCTCCAAATTCTTATCTTGTTCTTAAGGTTTGATGGTTGAAGGAGATATAATCTTTAGGTGAAAGAAGAGAGCAAATATTATTACCATAGAAATTGAAAGTAATTATTTTGGAAAAAAAAAATTCAAGGATTTTCTGTCTAAGGTTGAAGATATGGCATTTCAATCATTTATCATGATCTCTCATAAAAGACTAAAGTCAAGGGATTTGTCCTTAGCATAGTCACCAAGTCATAAATGTAAAAATTATATTAAAATTATAAAAAATACATATATTGTAAATATTATATTGGACGTTTATTCTAAATTTCCAATATATTATTGAGTAAAAAAATTATTATTGAATATCTACGCATTATAACATATTTTCACATAATTATACACTTTATGATGTTAATTTTTTTTAACGACTAACATATCTTTTGCACATAATAAAACACTTGAAAAAAAAATTCAAAAATCATAACATCAAAACATTATCGTCGAATCCCACATTAAATTACATTTATGAACCAAATTACAAACAATCATAAGACTATAAAATTTAACCATAGGCTTAAAAGAATTAGGTATTTATTACCTAAAAAGATGTGTTTTAAACGTAAAAATGTTGTTTTTAAGGTCTAAAAACATAGTCTTTTCTATTTTTCCTAATGGGATTAATACTAACACTTTTAAGTGATGCTTGACAAACAAGGTTTAACTTGTGTCAAGATTGATTGAATCTATAGAAAATTATGTAACGTCTGAATTACAACGTTTTAAGAAATCAAAAGTCACCATTCCAGCAATATTAATTTGAGCAAATTTTAACATTCTTGATATCTAGAAAATCCTTCTTGATACCTTAAAATATTAAACTTTCCATTACACATGATTTTTGAAATGGTGACTGTTTTAATATTTGTGTTGATTTCTATGCAATATTTTGATATTTGTGTTGGTTTCTTAAAATATTTGGGAAAAATAGGCATGTGAAGAAGAGCTATTAAGAAAGATTTCTATAATTAGGGTTCAATTTTTTTTATATCCATGTTATTTAGATAGTATCCCTACAATGATTATAACTTTTTTTAATGTTAAGTGTAAACACCACAAAATTGCACATTGATCTTTTCTAGCACAGAAGAAGCCCGCAAGCAGAGAAGAAGCTAAAATCCCACCTCCTAAATTACTTCACTGAATCCCTAAACCAAACCCTAAATCCTTCCTAAAACCCAAACACTTGAACCCCATCCAAACCCGAAATCCTAAACCATTTCCAAACATACTCCTAATCCTTCTGAGAAGCTCAGAGCCCTTCCCAGACCTTCTCATAGCCTTCCCAAACCTCCAACACCCTTCCTGCAAAGCCTTGGACCAATCCCCCAACTTTCTCAAAAATCGAGATTTTTCTCAAGATACCAAACTTTTTGAAATACTTTTGGACTCATTAGGAGGTCCATTAGACTCAGTTTATGTGAAAAGTCAACCCCCCCCCCTCACTTCCATAGCCAAATCAACCTGATTTGACTATGGACTATCCATACCGACCTTGAAAATTGGTTTGGTCAATTCAGAATGACCTGCCAACCACCCTTAACATGTGTTCAAGTATGTTTTTGACAATACAACACACAAACTGACTTTCAATATCGGTTTGTGTTGTGTGCTATAAAAAGGGCATTTCCCTCCTCATTAAATACACTAAAACTCATCTGATTTCATGTCATTTGCTCCCACTTACTCCTTTGTTGATTATTCATTCTCTTAACGATCTAATCTAGTGGACCCAATAAGCCCGAAACCCTACTACTTTACCCCAACCTTTATAAAAATCGTCCTCCATCACCCACATAGTCAAAAGCATGTTTGAATTGACCAGACCATTTCCCACATTTTCTTAATACTACTGAAACTCTACCCAATTTACCTAATCTATTTCCCATTTTCTCTTGACACCATCAAACCTCTGCCCAGTCTTCATCAAGCACAAATCCTACCTCTCCTGACACAATGGAAGCTCTGTCGGTTCCCCGATTAGGAGAAGCAAAACCATATCAAAGCTCGACCCAATTGTCTGTTGAACTCACAAATATAAATTTGTAAATAAATAATTTATTTATGTTTTAAGTTAAAATTCCTGGTTGGATTTTCAATTTTAGTTATTACTTTGGCAGAGTAATTTGGAACACTTCCTTATGCATTGTGCACTTGGAAGAACCAAACAAAATGATTGAAAGTCGTTTTGTCAAGTTCTCCACTCCAAATCAATCAATCGAGCTCACTTTGATTCACACACTTTCTCTTGTGCAATTTACGATTCAAATTGAATTCCACTCACTTATCATTTAGGCTATTAATTCACAAAACAAAGCACGAGGTATCCTTCAAAGTAACTATATAAATAGTCATCCTTTAAGATGGGGAATTGGGGTGCATCACCTTCTCTTTTCTCAGTTGAATCGTTTATCCAAATTACTGGAACATATAGACTGGATTGAGAGTTATCTCAATTGACATTTGATTGTTCACACCCCTCAGACCTGAATAATAGTGATTCTATCAATTTATGTAGTATACTCGATGACCCCATATACTAAACTCTAGGCAGGATAGGACCCCAGCCTAAGAAAGAATTAGGCCTAATTGAAAGGTTAGGCATGGGGTGATCGCAATGGCAGATACTACATTAAGAATTCTCTCAAGTGTTTGGGATATGTAAGGAAATATCGATGGAAATAAAAATTGCATGCACTTGTGATGAAGGAATTTGCCAAATATGCATTATTGGAACTTCAAGAAATCCAAATCTTCATTATTTAAAATGTCCAAATGTAGTTAGTTTCATTATTTAACATTTATTTGGATAAGGCATGATTTCTAATTATTAAAATTCATTTGTTTTTCTATTTCAGTTTGAAAATAATAATGGATGTGGATATTGGATTTTGATGGATAAACTAAAATGGTGTAAATGTAGACCTTGCAAATTAATAATCGTCGTATTAAAAACTAGAAATAAAGGAATTTTTTTTATTATTGTCCTAATTCAACTGTAAGATTTCATTTAATTTATTTGTGTTATACAATTCATAAAGTTAAAAGTGAATATTCCAAAAATATATTCATTTATTTCTTTTATATGAATTTTCTTCTTGTCAGGAAAAAATGGTTGTGACTTTTTCATGTGGGATGAGGAGCCAACGACAAACAACACTATTGCAAGTATAAATCTATATTTTTTTTTTTGTTAATTTTAATTTTGCTAATTTTTTTTATCATTTTCATGTCAATGAAACTAAAGCGATGTACAAGGAGTTTGTGGGCAAGAAATTTTCTTATGAGCATTGTTGAGAAATATTGAGGGAAGAGCAGAAATGGACTGATACGATCAATATGAAAAAGTCAAAAAATTCTAGCAATGCAAATTCTATTTCATCTTCTCCTGCAACTCTAGATTCAATTATTTAAGGGATGATAATGACCCCTCTTCCAATATGGATAGGCCATTGGGTAGAAAAGCCTCAAAGAAAGCAGCGCTTAAAAATAAAAAATATAAGGAAGATAGTCAAGACATGACTGCAACAATCACTTTAGAGAAATATATGAATAATAAGCTGGAATTAGAACGTGAGGTAAACGAATGACAAGATCAAGTATTTACTCAACATAACAAACAATTGGAAATTGATGCTCAAAGAATTAAAATGGAGCATGCTTGAATTGAAATGAAGGATCGTATGCACAATGAGTGAATATGCAAGCTGACACTAATACCATGGACCCGATCATCGCTCAATATTATATCATCCTTAAGATAAAGATTTTTAGCAAAAAGCGGTTTTACTTTCAAGGAAAATTTTAATTTGTTATATTTCAAAGAACTATGTTGGTATTATTAATCAAATATATTTTAATTTTGAGTAAAAATGCAAATTTCAAATTTCAACTTCATTTACTAACTATTAATATTACACTTATCAAAGAAAAGAAACAAGAAAAAAAGAAAATAAAAATTCATAGTACTTAGAGAATTAAGTAGTACAACAATTTTGCATGTTTTTTTGAAAATAACAGGAAAAATAATAATTTTGTATTCTGTGTTATGTCGTTCCCACAAATGCTAGATCATATCCGACTATAGTTGAGAATGTCTTCCTTAGTCTCTAATATCACGATGGGTTATTATGAAGTCTACCAATCGACATGTACGTGCATGCAACATTGATATAAGCAAACTTGCATCAAATGCATCAAACTCATAATCACCGATATCTCATTCGTCTTCAATGATCATGTTGTCCATAATTATGCATGATTTCATAATATCAACAAGGGTTCCTTCATCCCAAAAATGTGTTGGTCTACACACACGATAACAAAGCGTGCTTTTAGCACCTCAAATGCGTGTTCTATATCTTTCTTTGCCAACTCTTGTTGTGTAGCAAAATAGTATTTCTTCAATGCTTGTAAACATGTAATTATTTTTATAAAGGTCGCCCAAGTCGAATAGATATCACCAACTAAATACTAGCCCGTCGAGTAGTCATTCCCATTAATCGCATAGTTGACCAGAGGGACTCGTCCTTCAACAAGTTCGAAAAATATATTCGACCGATCAAGTACATTGATGCATGATTTTTAAACTCGTTCGAGACCGTGACGTATTGCCCGAGTTAACTCGGTATCAAAGCTGAATGAGACTAATGTGCTGTTTGTTAAACTGAACAAATAAGTGCTGAATGATTATACTTGCTGAAACTGTATAAGCGTTGAATTTAAGTGCTGAAATTATTGTCTGTTTACCGATCTGAATTGTGCTGAATTGATTCAAATTAAGCGTTGTAATCACATAAATCTGTTTGTTACTTAATACTGAAAACTGGTAAATTGACTATATTACCCTTTTCAACAGTTGTATATTTAAGAGAAAATTATTAATAAAATTCAAAAATAAAAATTATTTATTAAAAAAATATTAAATTTAATGAAATTTGTTTTGGGAACCTAGCCGAACAAATTCTCTCTCCCCCACATTATTTAAAAAATCATTTAAAAAGTAAATTTTAAAAATTTTTAATTCAAATTAAAAAATAATATTAATTTAAATTAAAGAGAGAGAATATTAAATATAAATATTTCGTTAAATATTAAATATTCCAAAAAAATAAAAGAGGAAATTTCTCTCTCCTCTTTTATTTTTTTGAAATATTTAATATTATTTAAATGCGTGGAGGAGAGAGAAAATTTAGGCCATTTAAGGGTCAAAATTTTCTCTCTCTTTAATTTGAATTAATATTATTTTTTAATTTAAATTAATATTATTTAATTTGAATTAATATTATTTAAATACGTAGATGATAGAGAAAATAGGAGAGAGATAATATTGGTGTGGGTTGCCTTATTAATTTGTGGGGTGCTTATATCATTATCAATAGGACATAAGAGGTAATATCATTTCAAGTATAAGGGAATACTTGTCCGTGTTGAAAAAGACCGATGCTTACTACTTCAGCAAAAAAATTAAGTGATCCAACTTCACTTAATGCTTTTCACTTATTTTTCTGCAATAAGTACTGAAAATGTGGAGTAAACAAACGTGCTGATTGTTGAAACTAAATTGCATTCAGCATTTAGTGCTAAAATCAGCGTTAAACAAACACCCCCTAACTCACAAAATCATTTTTTGACTGAAATTTACGAGTCACGTTTAATTTTTTGATTCGTCTCACGAGACGTCTCAAACATATTAGAAAACTCTTCCTAGACGACTCGATATTGAAGCTGAACGAGCTGAGACGAGATACCAAGTTAAAAAACCATGCGTTGATGTCATTAAACGATCCTGGTAGTCCTAAGATAACATGCCATATCCTAAGATAACATGCCATATCCAAAGATCACGTGAAATCACAACTTCTAAAATTATAATCGATTCACAAATGGTGACCAATATACATCTTTTGCCACGTTGGACAATTTTTTATTTCCAATGCATACAATCGATACTCTTCAACATCTTACGAAAATAATGTTGTTCATCAATCGTTAGTAATTGAGTGATGTCATTGGCATTTGATGATTGTAGGTATTCATCACTAAATACTGCATCAACAGCTTTCACAAACCTTCACAAGTTTTCTATGGACGTGCTTTCTTTGATCCGCAGGTACTCTTCCTACTGAATCTTTCAATGCTCCATAAACGAGCATTTTGAGTGCGGTTGTTACTTTCTGAAGGGAAGACAGATCAATAACTCCAAGGGAATCAAATCTTTGGACGAAATATGAATCGTAAGCTTCCACCAAAGTTTGAATCCAACAAAAAAATGATGATTCATTCGAAATCTTCTCCGAAATAAATTGCTAGAAATCTAGGATTTTCAACAAAATAATCTTGATAGAGTCTTTAATGGCCTTCAACTCTATTACGATTAATGGTAATGTGATTGGGAATGGAACAAAAATATGAAACGTTGTTTGACGGGTTGATTGTTCGATTTCCATGACTACCATTGTTAACAGCTCCATCTCTTTGTCAGATTCATCCTCAATCCTGAGGTAAGTTTTTAAAATGTCAGGATAAAGATCCATTAGAATACTTAGAATCTATTTAGAAAGAAAATAGAGTTAAGTATAGAGAGAATTTATAGAAAAGATGTGTGAAAATGAGTGACGAAATCAACTTATTTATAAAGAGATTTTGAATTTTGTTGGTTGAGATTATAAATTTTAGTGGGTGGAAATTAAATTTTAAATTTTGTTGATTGAGATTTTAAATCTTTTAGAAGAAGGAAATTTGAAACTTGTAATTTGTAGATTTTGAAGTTTTGCATTAGAATGTTGAATATTAAATATTGAATTTTTGCCTTATTGAGATCAAGATTCGAACAATACTCATACCCATGGGATTTGAACAATACCCATTTTGAATTTTATTTGAAAATTAAATTAAATAAAAAAATATTTAAAAATTTATAAGATCGACTTTATGGGTAGCATAATTGGAGTAACCACTTCATAAATACCCATAATTGTAGTCCACTAGACCCAAAAAGTTGATTTATGGGCATGGGTATTGAGTGTCGGGTTGGAGTTACTCTTAGAATAAATCCTTGGACTTGGTGTAAAAATCTTTGGTAAAAGATGTTGGAACTCAAAAGATAATAACGTAAAATGTATTTAATTGATTTGATACTAAATCTGGAGGGTATTTTGGATATTTTGAGAAGAATGTGATGGTATACACCCAAGGTGGAGGATGCAAACCCTCCTCCCACACCCCCAATATATGCCACGCAAGCGACATTTTAAAAGTTACTGTCCCACTCCCTCCTAACTCACAGGTCCATTAAATAATTTTTCCCTTATAATACAATAACAGTACCATGTTGTTGTGGTAATATCTCAGCCACAATTTCTGTCCGATACGTCCAACTGAAAAACGTTTCGGTGTGGTTTCCGAAATCCGACATTTCACCTACCTAATAAGAGACCCGAACCAAATGCACCAATAATTTCGGTTTTCGGGTTAATATATGTATATATATATATATATCGTCCGATATACCAAACGAGTCTCTCTCTCTCTCTCTACTAGTCCCAGACAAAATTTGCTAAAACCAGAGATCGCAACAAAACCCAAATATTGAAAGTAAACAGAGGCGGTTGCCGTCCGCTTTATTTTTCTGTCTAGTAACTAAAATACTCTCTCTCTCTCTCTCTCTCTCGTGCGGTTGCCACGTGTTTTCCTTTTGTCGACTGTCGAGCCGATCGAGCCTAACAAGTTGCAGGTCTCAGATTTTCGCTTTTTCAGTCCAACTCTCTCTCTCTCTCTCTCTCTTTTTCTCTCTCCATGTGACGATAAGAGAGAGAAATGATCGATCTCTCCTCTGTTTCACCAATATCTTCGGAAAATTTCTTCAACCCTAGTGATCTCATCCTCTACTACTGCTACAGTTCTTCTCTTCGATTTATATCTTTTGATCTTCTCCAATTCGTTGTTGTAATTCTTATTATTCGGATCGTGGTAATTGAAATTGAAATAATTCGATTGATCTGTAGAGAGATCTGTTCTAATTTCGATCGTTTTGATCTTGGTGACGTTTCTGTTTTGGTGAATTATCGGTTTGGATCCGATCGAGGAATCGACAGCGTCGGGAAATGGCGCTGTTCAGAAGATTGTTCTATCGGAAACCACCAGATCGACTTTTGGAAATCTCTGAGAGAGTTTACGGTATGATTATTCTTTATTTGAATTTAGGTGGATCTGGAAATTTAGGTTTTTTTTATACCCCAATTTTTACGAAGTTATGGTGAGAATGTTAGTGTAGTTGCCTATCCAAAAGAAAGAATGTTAGTGTTGTTGTTGCTTAATTGCTGATTCAATGATTTTTTTCTTCAATTTGTGTGTGTGTGTGTGTGTGTGTGATTTGAGGAAATTTAGAAATAGCCTCTCTAGGAGATAAAATAAAGGAGTGTGATGATTTGCACTTGTACAAAGGAGAACAGTACTTTACACCAATGATAATGAGTGCTGTGGTGAAAGTTGAGCAATCTAAAATGGTAATGAACGTAGTAAGAAAGGATATGAAGAGTGCTCTGGTGCAAGTCGAACGATATAAAATGACAAGAGGGAGGTCCAAATTGACATGGATGGGGATAGTAAGAAAATATATACGGATACATGTCCTAACTTACTAATGAGAACGAGTGCTTTGGTGCATAGGGAATCCCAAAATGACATGGATGAAGATAGTAAGAAAATATAGAAGGATACATATCCTGACTTACTAACGAGAATGAGTGCTTTGGTGCAAGTCGAGCAATCTAAAATGGTAACGGGAAAGCCCAAAATGACATGGATGGAGGTAGTGAGAAAATTTATGAGGATACATGGTCTGACTTGCTAATGATAATGAGTGCTTTGGTGCAAGTTGAGCAATCTGAAAGGGAAAGATGGAAGTCCAAATGACATGGATGGAGGTAGTAAAAACAGATACGAAGGTACATTCCCTGATTTACCAATGAAAATAGTGCTTTGGTGCCAGTGGAGCAATCTAAAAGGGCAAGATGAGATTAATGGAGGTAGTAAGAAAAGAGATGAGAATACATGCTCTGCCTTCCAATGAGAATGATTGCTTTGGTGCAAGTCGAGCAATCTAAAAGGGCAAGTGAGGGATCTAAAATGACATGGATGGAGTTTATAAGAAAACATACGAAGAGACATGCTTTGATCGAAGATATGACCCAAGACAGAGAATAATGATGAAATAGGATTCATGGTGCCGATTCCAGTATTCGGGATTAGGCGCATGATGATAACTTTATTTATATATTCATTTTTTGCCTCTTCTACGATGTGGTGTACTAATTGTATCATCAATTTTAATATATCGATTTCCTCTCCTAGTTTGAAATTTTTGCATATACTATTTCTAATTACTACATTTTTGTTTTTTCTTTTTGGGTGCAGTGTTCGATTGTTGCTTCTCCACAGATGTTTTGGAAGAAGATGAATACAAGTTTTACATGGATGGAATTGTGGCCCAACTACAGGATCAGTTTCCGGATGCTTCTTTCATGGTTTTTAACTTTAGGGAAGGAGAAAGGAGGAGCCAGATTTCAGATATATTGTCACTATATGACATGACTGTTATGGACTACCCCCGGCAATACGAAGGGTGTCCTCTGCTACCGTTGGAGATGATCCATCACTTCTTGAGATCCAGTGAGAGCTGGTTGTCATTAGAAGGGCAACAAAACGTGCTTCTAATGCACTGCGAGAGAGGAGGATGGCCCATGCTTGCTTTCATGCTCGCGGGTCTCCTTTTATACAGAAAACAGTACACTGGCGAGCAAAAAACTCTCGAGATGGTATACAAACAAGCTCCTAGGGAACTCCTCCATCTCTTATCTTCTTTAAACCCACAACCATCCCAGTTGAGATATCTCCAGTATATCTCAAGAAGGAATCTTGGTTCGGATTGGCCTCCATCAGATACACCGTTGACTTTGGATTGCCTTATTCTTCGAGTTCTTCCAATATTAAATGGTGAAAGGAGTTGTAGACCAATTGTACGTGTTTACGGTCAGGATCCTTCAACTGCATCCAACAGAAGTTCGAAAATTCTATTCTCAACTCCAAAGGCGAAAAAACATGTCCGTCACTACAGACAGGTAATAATGCTAAATTCACAGACTTTTCTCTCAATTTTAGAAGGAAAAAAAAAGTTTGATATGAACTGTAATTGCAGGGTGAGAGTACACCAGTGAGGATAGAAATACATTGTCGCGTTCAAGGGGATGTGGTTCTCGAATGCATCAATTTGGATGAAGATTTAGTACGCGAGGAAATGATTTTCAGGGTTATGTTTAACACGGCATTTGTTCGATCCAATATTTTGATTCTCAACCGTGAGGAGATCGATGTTTTGTGGGATGCCAAGGACCATTTTCCAAAGGACTTCAAAGCAGAGGTACGTGATGGTCTTTCTTCGTTGAGTCTGCGTATTTCTGATATATGATGGGAGTTGAACAAACACTTAACTCTCTATCAGGTACTCTTTTTGGACTCCAATGCTTTTGGGTCTAATATCATCACAGAAGTGGTAAGTGGAGATGAGGAGGAGACGGAACGTACTTCAACGGAGGAGTTCTTTGAGGTGGAGGAGATTTTCAGCAATGTAGATGGGCAAGATGGAAAGGGGGATTTGGATCTTCACGTATTTCATGACAGCATAGTAGATGATGGGAATCACATAGTTCAAGACAGCACATTGAATGAAAATCTCAAACAGTATGTGAAGGGGGCTTTTGATTTTCCCGGGATTCAAGATGGCACAATTGGTGATAAAAATCATAAACTAGATCCAAAGACAGTGATTGCTGATCCTGATCTTCACATAGTTCAAGACAGCACTTTGGATGATGGAAATCTCAAACAGGAGGAGAAGGGGGCTTTTGATTTTCCTGGGATTCAAGGTGGCACGATTGGTGATAAAAACCATAAACTAGATCTGAAGACAGTGATTGCTGATCCTGATCTTCACATAGTTCAAGACAGCACCTTGGATGATGGAAATCTCAAACAGGAGGAAAAGGGGGCTTTTGATTTTCCCGGGATTCAAGGTAGCACAATTGGTGATGAGAATCAGAAATTAGATCACATGGCAGTGACTGCTGATTCTGATATTTACATAGTTCAAGACAAGTCATTGGACAAAAATCTCAGAAATGATGGGAAGGTGGGTTTTGATCTTCCCATTATTCAAGGTAGCACAATTGGTGATGAGAATCACAAATTAGATCCCAAGGGAGTGACTGCTGATGTACACTACAAATTAGATAAACAGGATATAGGTAATATTGCTGCCCAGGAGAATTTAGAATCCAAGCTTTTGTGGCCAAAATTGGAAACAAATGTTCGAAGACAGAAACCTGAGAAATTATTATTGCCTCCCACATCAAAGAAAGAGCCAACTTCCAATGTTCCACTACCCTCAGATCCAGTTGTAACAAAACAAAATGTTGAACATGATGAATCTCAGAGGACTTCCGTGAAATCAACAAAGCCAAAGATTGTATCACGTTGGATCCCCCCTAACAAGAGGTCTTATTCTGAGCCTGTGCATGCATCATTTCACCCGCCATCAAGATATAACAGTGCACCAGCTGCTCTAGCCATATGTGCTGCTCTAGGAGGAACACTTGAGTCCCCTCCCCCTCCCCCTCCCCCGCCCCCGCCTCCTCCTCCTCATATTGCAGTTAAGTCACTTCCACCTCCACCACCTCCATCTGGGAGCTTGGGTGGAGCCTCTCAAGTCCTAGCTCCTCCTCCTTTTCCACCTCCACCACCACCACCACCACCACTGCCACCTGCTCCTCCTTCAATGAGAAATGTAGTTGGATCTATTGTCCCTCCACCTCCTCCACCACTCCCATGCTTAGGTGGAACAGTTTATCCAAACACTTCTTCTTGGCTAAATGTCTTCAAATCTCCTCCACCTCCACCTCCACCTCCACCCTCGTTTAAGGTTGAGGCTTTTTCAAATGGTTCTACCCTAGTGGTTCCCCCCCCACCACCTCCTATGACAAAGTTTGTAGGAGTTGGAACCCATAAGCCACCACCTCCACCACCACCATCTCCTCCTCCTTTGCATGGAGCCTCACCTCCTCCGCCACCCCCTCCTCATCTACGTGGAGCCCCACCTCCACCTCCACCACCTCCACCTCCACCACCTCCGTTGCATGGGATTCCACCTCCACCTCCACCTCCTCCTATGCATGGAGCTCCACCTCCACCACCACCACCACCACCACCACCACCGCCACCCCTTCCTCCTATGCGTGGAACTCCACCTCCACCACCACCACCCCCTCCTCCTATGCATGGAACTCCACCTCCACCTCCACCACCACCACCGCCTCCTCCTCCTATGCATGGAGCCCCACCTCCACCACCACCTCCTCCTCTTATGCGGGGAACTCCACCTTCACCACCTCCTCCTCCTATGCGGGGAACTCCACCTTCACCACCTCCTCCTCCTCCTATGCGTGGAGCCCCACCTCCACCACCACCTCCTCCTCCTATGCGTGGAACTCCACCTCCACCCCCACCTCCTCCTATGCGTGGAGCCCCACCTTCACCACCACCTCCTCCTATGCATGGAGCTCCATCTCCACCACCACCACCTCCTCCTCCTATGCGTGGAGGCCCACCTCTACCACCTCCTCCTCCTATGCGTGGAGGCCCACCTCCACCACCACCACCTCCTCCTATGTGTGGAGGCCCACCTCCACCACCACCACCTCCTATGCATGGAGCTCCACCTCCACCACCTCCTCCAATGCCTGGAGCACCACCTCCGCCACCCCCTCCTATGCGTGGAGCTCTGCCTCCTCCACCTCCTATACGTGGAGGTCCACCTCCACCACCTCCTCCAATGCATGGAACACCACCTCGTCCTGGAGCCGGTCCACCTGGTCCTCCTGCTCCACCTAGACCTCCTGGTGGTGCAATACCTCCCCCACCCCTTGGTTCTAAGGGGCCAAATGCTGACTCAAAAGGTTTATCTTCTGGAAGAGGGCGTGGGCTTACACGTTCTGCTATGCCAGGGTATCAGGGTTCTACTTTAGCAGCTCGAAGATCATCACTAAAACCATTGCACTGGACTAAGTTCACCAGAGTAGTTCAAGGAAGCTTATGGGCAGAGTTACAAAGGTCTGAAGAATCACAAAGGTATTGTTACTATCTTGTATTGATGTCATTTTTGTTAAAATCTAATGTTTGTGATTTCTTTTTATAAATATGATTGTTTTTTTGCTCAAACTCCCAAGATTCATGTCCTGCAAAATACATTTGGAAATGTACTCAACATTCTAGCATATAGGTTGGATTTGGATGCACTTTTGAATTTGCAAATCCATCAAGTTTGCTGGATAATTATAGTTTTTATTTTTGAATATGGTTTATTAAAAAACAAGAAGAAAGGAGGTCGAGGAGATCTACCAAATACAATAGAGGAAGGGAAAAAAACCTAAAAAGCAAACTACAAGCAGACATCAAGATCCTGAATTCCTGATAACTATAGTTTCGAGTTTTGTTGTATTTGCTGTTGATCTTTGGAATAATTAATAAATATTTTATTGCTGGATTTTTCTGATGGGGATTCGTTCAGCCGACCCCAAATTTTTGGGATGAGGCTTCGATGACGAATATTGGATTTTGTCAAGTACATCATCGCTATTGCTGGAATTTTCTGTTGCTAATATTACTAATCATGTTTACTTATCAAAAAAAATATTACTAATCATGTTTAACTCTTGAATGCTAGTATGTCAGAATTTGATGTATCAGAGCTTGAGAGTCTTTTCTCTACTGTGGCTCCAAATATGGGTGGGAGCTCAGGAGGTAAATCTGGTGAACGACGCAAGTCTGTTGGATCTAAAGCAGACAAAATCCACCTGGTAATCCCTGCAGATACTCTGCACTGGAAGTTATGTTAGTGTGAATTCTAATATTGCTGCTTGTGAGGATTCCTAGTGGTAACTTCATTTGCTCTGTGTGATACACATTTGTGGTGTTTGGTTATCATTCTCATTTCCTTTTGTTTCATAATCTCTCATTTAATGGTTTCTCATTTACCTAAAGAAAGTAAGACTGTAAGTGTGACTTAATGAGGAGGAATGCTAAATTGGTAGACTTAAAGTTTGAATTTGTAAATGCCTCAAGGTTATTATTTTTAGAATACACACAGTCGCTCATGCACATGTATGCATTTATATATGTATGTATATCAAGAGGAAATAAATTTATTATGGAACGGGAATATAGAAGCCAGTTCGAGGCTGGGATAGAGGCCTGAAATTCAAACTACCAGCAAAAAATCCAAATATCAAGAGAAATTAGCAGGATAGGTGTACTAAGTCCGTACTCATGTTGAACTATGCTAGTCACCAAATATCATGGAGAAACTCAAACTTGAAGATAGATCGAGCCTTATTTATTTGATTATGTGTATCAAAGAACCTTGACTTTGTTTTTTTATTTAATTTTTTTTCTCTCTTGCACGAAAATAAGGGAATTTTTTTTAATACATTTTTATAGGAAAAATGAAATTTTAATTCTTAGCGATCTGTCATTATTTGGCTGGAATAAATTGTAGATTTTGAGGAATTTGTATTTGGGTGGGATTCCTTGTTTGTGTAAGTCTGTGGGGGTGTTCCCTTTGGCTTCCTCTTGGGAGGTTCATTTATGCATATGTCGGTGTGCTTCAGTTGTACTCTGTAGAAGATCTGATTAGGGTTTAGAGAAAAAGAAAAGAATGGAGGTAGTGGGAGGAGTCGAATTTGACTCTTATTATGAATCATGGTATATATAAAACTAGAAAATAGATGAAATGACATATATGCCCTTATGGAACATATATAAAATGCCGTATATCTAACACTCCCCCTCAAGCTGGAGAATATATATCATATAATACCACGATTTGAACGAGTCACCTCAATTTTTTCAAGTCCTTGGTATAAAATTATTATTGAAGATAAGATTTCAACCTCTATATCTAATTAGCATCACTACCAATCAAAACAATGTCATCAACATAGACTATGAACAACACATACCCCTTTTTCAATTTTCTAATGAAAAATTGAATGATTTGTCTGACACCATATCATCCCAAATGCAATAACCTCGTCACTAAACTTACCAAACCATGCCCGTGGGGATTGTTTCAAACCATAAAGCACTTTTCAAGGCTTACACACTTTCTCAGTCTCCCCCTGAGCAATGAACCTAGGTGGTTGATCCATATACACTTCGTTATGCAAATCACCATGTAGGAAAACATTTTTAACATTTAACTTATATAAGAGCCAGTTAGACATAGCAACTAATGCAATCAACACTCAAACTGAAGTAATTTTCACAACTGGAGAGAAAGTCTTAGCATAGTCAAGTTCATAAGTTTGTGTCCCTTAACAACTAACCGAGCTTTCAATATATCATTTGTGCCATTATGATGAAATTTAATAATGTAGACCCATTTACAATTGACAACATGTTTCCTAGGAGGGAGAGAAACCAAAGATCAAGTATCATTATGATGTAGAGCATCCATCTCATAAATCATAACTGTTCTTTATCCTTGGTGAGATAAGACATCGTAGAGATTCTTAGGAATAGAAGTAGAAGAAATGGTGGAGAGAAAAGAAGACATTGAAGAAGACAATAAACCTTCATCTAAAACATTATGGCACGATTAACCTCAAGAAGGTGGCATTTTTACGTTCAGCTACCCCATTTTGTTGAGGGGTATGAACATAAGATGATTGATGGATAATACCGTGAGACTACAAATAAGTAGTATAATGACTAAGAAAAAAATATTTTGCATTATTAGAACGTAAAATGCATAAAGAATTACCAAATTGAGTTCGAATTTTCTTATGAAACTGCTGAAATATATTAAATAGCTCAAAACGATTCTTCATTAAAAATAACAAAGTCATCATTAATTAGTCATTCACAAAAACAACAAAATATTTAAAACCTAAATAAGAAGTAGTGGGCAAAGGACCTCATACATCAGAATGCACCAAACGAAAAGGACTGGACTCTCTACAACTCACAATAAGTGGAAAGACACTCAATGGTGTACGGACATGCTTCACAATTAAGCGTGAAGTCTTTATTTAAAGTAGAAACTATACTCCATAAAACGTGAGAAGGACGATCAAGCTGACAATGCCACTGGAAGGTGCTAGAAGATGAATGAAGAGCTGCTAAGATTAGAGTATTGATGAGAAGATATAGACCATCTACTTCACATCCACCACCAATCATCTTCTTCGTCTTTAGATCTTGAAACACATAGTGAGAAGTGAAAAATATTATTGAACAATCCAATTTCTTTATAAATTGACCCACAAAAAGAAGAATAAATGAAAATTTAGGAATTACCGAGGACAAAGAAATATTAAGATTGGGTTGTGCAGTTCCTAATGCAACAACTTTTGAAAAGGACCCATAAGCTAATTTAATGTTTTGACAAGAAGATGGAGAAAGAGATGATTACATGTGAGAATTACCTATCATATGATTTGATGCACGAGAATCAATGATCTAGGAGCTCGTAGATGATAATAAACAAGTGGATACCTTACATGTCTAGACTAAAGTAACATTAGCTAATGAGTTGGAGACTAGTTTGTCATACTTCTCTTGAGAAAGGATAATGAATTCCTTTACTAAATTTTGATTAGATTAAATAGTAAGCTGTATAACATCCTGAACTGAAGATAATGATGCCTGAGGGGCAACTGGTCTCTCATGAAGATCCCCAAAAGTCAATAGTGTGCCTATTCTTACCACAATGGGTACACTTTCGCGTTCCACGACCTCCCCCTGAATCTCTACTACCATCTCTACCTCCATGACCACCACCACGTCCCCCCACGACTACTCTGTTACCACAACCACCACAATCTTCAAGAGTAGTTAAAGTAGAGCGGTTTATTGTAGGTTGGCCACTATCTAATAGAGTGTCTCTCTTTAGCCTGGAGAAAACATTTATCAAGGAAGGAAGATCAAGACTTCCTAAAATTTGAGACTTGACTACATTATACTCTGATTGGAGATGTGGAGGAAGACGAATAACATCCATATCCTTTCTTTGTTTTTGTATTTGAAGGATATCACTGGAAATAAGTTGATATTGATTCAATTCTTCACGCATTTGCATCAATGAAGCGAACGTCTGATCTGGAGTTTTATCATCATGTTGTAAGGAGAAATACTGTTGACTGATCTCATAAATTCGGTTTATATTGTTGGATCCCGAATTCACTTACCTCACTCGTTCCCAAATCTCCTTCGTAGTATCCAGAAACATAAAGTTAACATTAATCTGCGGCTTCATACTATTCCACAACCAAGTAACAATCTGAGCATCTTCCTTTCCCATACCTCAATGATTTTTTTCATCAAGAGAATCAGATTTCGCTTTGGTTAAATGAGATTTCTTACCCTTGGCCTTCAAAAATTTCTTACCCAATATAGGTTTATGCTTTATGATGAAATGATTGATTGCCCAAGAATCAATAAAATTGCTCTAAAATTTTCGGCACTTCTCCCACTAATTTTCTTTTCCTTTGCTCATGAGATTTAGAGATTTTCATTAACGATTTTCAACTGGCGGAAAATCTCCTCAACATGAATTCCTTATAGTCAAGATTTGTAAAAAACTGCCAAAAAATAGAGAAAAATATATCCCAGTGAAGTCGTAGGGTTCTAAGGCCCCTCCAGATAAAATCGAAGGCTCCAAAATTCTTTCCAAATAAAATCGCAGAACTCCAATGCCTCTTAAGATGAAATCGTAGGGCTACCTTGAAGGCCGGAAACACATTCTGGAACCTAATCACCACACCGCATTATAACCAACCACTAATAATTGACAAAAATCCCTTGATCTATGATGACATTAGGGATATTTTCTACTAGAGAGATACACCACCGCGAGGATAATAGGTACAAATCATATCAAAAAAATTTGGTTTATACCAAGAGAAAAAAGAAGAGGAAAAAAATGCGGAAGAAGAGGAGAAAGAATTAAAATCTGATCACTAGAGAGCTCTTACCATGTAGAATATAAGATTAAGGTTTAGAGAATAAAGAATGAAGAAAGTGGGAGAAGTCGAACTTGAATCTCTCACTATGAACCGTGGTACATATAAAACTAGAAAACAAATGAAATTATATATATGCTCTTATGGCACATATCTAAAATACCAATATATCTAACACACTCCTTTATAGGCTTTCTTCAATGCTGATCGAGCCTTCCTTTTCCTTGTATCTTCATTGTCTTTAATTTAAGGAATATCTATAAAAAAAATAAAATAAAAGAAAGCTTTAAATCATGAGATTATAAAAGACAAATTTTTTGAGTGAATTATAAATTATATCAGAAAGTTAAGATACAATTTTCTATTTTTTTTTTTTTTTTTATATATAAAAAAAAATGGATATCTCAACAATTTCCAACTTTTCATCACGTGATGATGGATTTGTTTCCATGTGAAGTTTTCAAAATAGTTAGGAATGCTTATTCTCTTAAAATTTCATCAAGGCTTTTTCATTTTGCTGTTTTTATTTTCTTCAATCCCTACCTAACGTTTCACTAATGAGCCCTTTTATTATTCTCTGTAGATCGATCTGAGGCGGGCCAATAACTGTGAAATTATGCTTACAAAAGTTAAGATGCCACTTAGTGATATGATGGTAAGTGTGATCTAGTTCAGATGCATTTATATGTTTGAGATTTTCTTTTCATGAAGGTGTTCCATCATATCTGGCTTAGTAACCTCTTTGTGAAGAAGGCCTATACAGTAATATTTGCGTTATGCATCAAATTTTCTTTATTTGTGAGATGATTAAAAGTTCTAGAACTAGGAAATACTGACTTTATTGGGGATCTGATGTAGTGTGGACCCAAGTCTTCTATTTCTTCATCTGAAACACAACCAATAAGGGAAAGTTAGGGACATGGGGATATTGTTACAAATGATAATGAGTTATTTGGGTATCAATCAAAAGGGGTAATCTTGTAGTTTGCAAGAATGAGTGATTGAGATTCAAGGGATAAAGCCTATGCTAAGATGAATCCCAAGGTTAGGGATTTCTTGTGAAACCTGTTTTAAAGGGGGATGGGTAGTTTTTGGAAATTTGTAGGAGAGGACTTCTGTTGAGATTTGAGCTTTAGTCTTCTATTGAAGTGCTGGAGTTGATCAAGTAAAGCTTGATTCCTCCCCTTTTTCGTACCCTTTGAGTCCCTTTGATTGGGCGATCTTCAAGTTGTTGCATGAGTAGTCCAAGCTGGCAATCCTTTGTGGTTGAGGAGTCCCAGACCACCACCATTAACACTAGTAATGATATCTCCAATTTTTTTTTTTGATTCTCAACTATAATTTTCCCATCTAATCAATATCAAAACATGTTCCAATCCTTGGACTTTTGCTTTCGATGCGACTCCTTGAGTTCCACAATGTATTGTCCCCGCCTTTGTCCGGACGATTTATTGTCATACCTTTTGTTAGGGAGCAGTTTCCGACGATTTATATCTCTAAATCACCATGGAGCAATCATGTGTTTCAAGGAGGATTTCCAAACTTTCTCCCATTTTGAGTGTTTTCACTCGTTAATTTTTTTTGTAAGTAGGACAAATAAAAAGTCCTCATTAAATCGGTATGGGTCTGAATGGGTTTTTTTTTTTTTGTTGGGTTTTTTCTCCATGCCATGTACCAACTTCCTTATTCAAACATGTAAATTGTTTGTTTAAAGATTTCCCAATTAGCTGATGGTGTAGATGATGTCTTACAGGGTGCAGCTCTAGCATTGGATGAATCAATTTTAGATGTTGATCAGGTTGAAAATCTTATAAAGTTCTGTCCCACAAAAGAGGAAATGGAGCTCCTCAAGGTGGAGATATGTAAACAATCACGAGTTTCTTTTTCAACTATTCCATGATTCTTTTCACGTGACAGGTTTCTCTTGTCTAGATGTGTTTTAAGCGTATTTCTTGGGTTCTCTTCCGTTTTATGATAATTTTACCTGTCCTTTATCTTTCAGGGCTACAGCGGCAACCCGGAAAACCTTGGAAAGTGTGAACAGGTTTATATTTCTCCTCTGCTCTGCTTCCTTGACCAAACTATATTATTTACTCTATTAAATGATGCATTGCTATTATTTATCAACACTGTTTCCTAACATTAAAGAACAAATAAATGGTTTGTGGATAGTACCATACTGACAAAAATCTGCGATTAAATCACAATTTTACTAATTGTCGATTAAATCATAAGTTTTTGAAAAAATCACGATTAATTGTGATTTAATTCTAAAAATCACGGATTATTTTTTTCATTTAATGTATAAAATACATTTTTTATACTTAACCCCGAATTTGTCATGATGGATAGTACATGTGTACACTGGTGCATTCTTAAGAGTAGAGAATGTGTACACTGGAAGTCTTTTCTTACCTGTTCACAGATAATTTGTAGTGTATTTTTGTTGATGTCTTTATTGATATTCTGGTTTAACTCCTGATTTGTAGTTCTTTCTGGAGCTGATGAAAGTTCCCCGGGTGGAGTCCAAATTAAGAGTATTTTCTTTCAAGAGTCAATTTAGTTCTCAGGTTGATTACTATCTTGACTATTTCACTGATTTTAAGAAAATGTTCAGCGTAACTTCTTTGAGCTCGGTATCTTCCTAAGGTGGTTTAGTTGTTTCACCTCTTTTGCAGATTTTAGATTTTAGAAAGAGTTTAAACACTATAAATTCGGCCAGCGAAGAGGTATTTATTAGTGGTTCTGCATCCATTCATGTGGCTTGATTCATGATATGTTAGAATTTATTGTCTATATGATTGATCAGGTTCGAAATTCCATCAAACTGAAGGAAATCATGAAGAGGATTCTTTACCTGGGGAATACGTTAAACCAAGGAACTGCAAGGGGTAAGCTGTGATCATATAAAAATAAAATATTCTGAAGCTTTGGTTTATTGAAGTTCCATTCATTTACTTTGGGGAGAAATAATTTATTTTTTCTATATTTCACTAAAGAGGCTCTTATGTATGCCACTTTTTTTGCTTATTAAATAGTAGTTGCTGATTTAAAATTGGAGAACTATAAAAAATGTGGGTGCAGCCTTAAGGAATGTATCTTTTTTATCAAAGAAAGTCTGAATGACAGTGGAATGTGGGATTAATAATTATGATATCACCTTCAATGCAGGCTGTGTGACATTTAAAAACAATACTTGTATTACTGCGTTTTTTGTGGAATTTGAGTTTGTTAAGAGTTCTTTTTGTTCATTGCTCTTCACCGAGTTGTGATTTGCATTGCAGATGCTTGGTGGTTTAATTCTTTTTTGAGAAGTATAAATTTATTGCAAGAAGAAAGAAAGTACAACAGGCGGTCGGGATGACCAACCGAAAGAAGCAACAACACCCCCTAACTCTCGCACAAAGAGTCCCATCTAAACACAAAGTCCTAAGAAAAACACCTTTAAACTCAGGGAAAAGCTTACACCAATAGAAGAGTAACCCAAGAACATCTAACAAAATCTCCTGACTTGTAGAATCTACATCCTTGAAAACTCTCCTATTCTTTTCCCTGCCACAACTCCCAGCAGGCTCCAAAAGGGAGGAATCTCCACAAGATTTTCCTCCTTCCATAGAACAAGGAATCATCCCAACTCTGGAATAGAGCCAACACCGAACTAGGAGTCACCCAAGATTTTCTTCCTTCACACTTGATCTATGTTTATGACAATTGGACTACAATCATAACATTTAAGGGTAGTTTTGAGGTGATGCCTTGGGTTTAGCTGAAATTAGAGATATATCCCCCCACCCCACCGCACCCCACCCCCCGGTTTTGAAACTGATGACGTACCTTGCTCGACTCTGGTCTTCCATGAGAGTCTACCAAAAGATGAAATCGTCTTCAACTTGCCAAAAACCATTGATTCAAATCCTTTCGTCTTCAACCTCTAAGGTTTAAATTTTATCTCATCTTCAACCTCAAGACTCTATTTCCTCCAACCTTCAAACTTCAAGAACAAGACAGGGTTTAATCTTGGGGGAGGTTGAAAACCATTGTTTTTTAGAAGAAAGTACAACGTTTTTTGGCGAATGGTTCAATACAATGGGTTGGAGATGGATTTTAGAGGAAAAAAAGGTCAAGGGCCTTTAGCAAGAGGATGAAGACGAGGTTATGTAATTTATCTTTTGTTAGCCTCTCATGTAAACTGAAGTCAAGGGGGGTATGCCATCTGTTTGAAAACCTGCTGCGCTATCTCTAATTTCCACCAAAACCAGGAGGGGTGCCACAAAATTACCTAAAATGTTATTGTGTTTATCGAACTTTTTATTTGGATGATATGATGGCTTACATATTTCTAATTGTACATGGCTATGATCTTGTTAATTGAGAAGGTTCCTATTATAGCACTTATCTCTTCAATGGTATCTTTATGGATAACATTATACTGGCTTTGAAGTATTTAGAATGCAAGTCTATTAATAACTAGATCTCATATCTTCAATGCCTCAAGATGGGACATGTTAGTCTAAATTCCTAGCTAGCTGTATTTCCTTTTTTTGGGGGGGTTTTATCCATTTCTGATTTTTCAACCACTCGGGGGGGGGGGGGGGGGGGTTCAGTTTGTAATCTTTATTTTAGTTGTTTTCAATAACTTCTCAGTCTAATACCTCTCAGATTTTGCCTGAATATGAAAACTTTTGGCCTTTTGCTACTGTCGTGTTAATTGTTGTTTTGCCCAACTAGAGTATTTTCCCCCCCTGAAGTAGACAATGGGTTTCAATATTACAGGTTCTGCCATTGGATTCCGATTGGACAGCCTTCTAAAACTTAGTGATACACGTGCTTCTAACAATAAGATGACACTCATGCATTATCTTTGTAAGGTATGGCTATTGAATTCTTCTTTTTTCATGTTATGCAATTGAATTCAATATTTATGGTGCAAAAATAGGTGATCTGCTATGGATTCAGTTGTTGTAAGTTCATTGAATGTCATCTAGCGGTCCATCATGGTAGAAGAGAATTTCAAGATATCTTTTGTAGTTAGAGTAAAACCTATAAAAATTATTAAGGTCATGCGTCGGTTAAGGTGTTAGCTAGCTTATTTTGTAAAGTCTATGGGTGATGATACCTTAAACTTGAGTCAATTTCCCACCATCATCGAGTTACTGATCTCATTAAAAACAGGCTTGACAATATAAAATATAAAGGTTATTCTTTGGTGGTTCTCTCACCACCATCGAGTTACTGAACTCATTAAAAATAGGCTTGACAATATAAAATATAAAGGTTATTCTTTGGTGGTTCTCTTGTGGATTCTAAAACTAGAGTACTTCATAATGAAATTTGTTATTTGTTCAAAAAGTCTTACCAGTCTAGTTTGGCTTGATCACCTCTGGATCCCAAAGGTGGAAGGCTCTCCTTCAGATTGGGATTTTGAGGCACACTCTTGAAGACAACTGGAGGTTATTTTTTTCGTTAAAAAAAATTCTTAAGTCTTGCATAAGGTTTTGTATTTGATTTCGATATATAAGATAATTTTGAGAGCTGGAATGATTGTCAGCTTACTGTATTTCTTACATAATATTAGTATAATCATCTTTGGATTCCATACTGGTTTAGTGGAGTAGAACTCTGTAGGCCATATACGTGGGTTTGTGCTGTGCTTGTCATTGTTTGTGCAGAGTTTTATGTCCCCCCTGTGAATTTTCATGGAAGCATTAATTTTATATTATTTCTCAAACCTCAGGTACTTGCCGCTAAGTCACCCGGACTACTAGATTTTCACCAGGACCTTGTTAGCCTTGAAACAGCATCAAAGGTTCCCATTCTCTTTTGTATTTCTGTTGTCGATTTCTAATGTTGTCTTGGCGTATTGTAAGTTCTGGAAACTGCCTTCTCTGCAGATACAATTGAAGTCCTTAGCGGAAGAAATGCAGGCCATTATTAAAGGGTTGGAAAAGGTTAAGCAAGAGCTGGTTGCATCTGAAAATGATGGCCCTGTGTCGGAAATTTTTCGTAAGGTATTCTGAATTATTATTTCCTGCACAGAAACCCAGATTAATCCACGGCATTTAACATTTTCTGCCATCTATTATTGACAACATGTTGATGTCTATTTTTCATTTAAACCATTCGTGTAAAACACTTCGATTTAGGACCACATACAAACTCCTAGGTTACTGCTACTGATTTGCCAAACAGCTCTAACCCCCGATCAAATCAAGCACGACACCACCAAATTATGTGTTGGACATTCAACCATTGGACCAGCAGTCGTAGAAAACTTTTCATAAAATTAGTTCTATTTCAACTGAAAATTCTCAATCTTTAATACCCCATTCCGTATCACCTGTTCCCCCCTAAAGAGACTCTTTTCCCAAATCGTTATTGAACTTAAACCAAGTGATTGGTTTCCTATAAACGTAAGAGTACCAACTCCTTGGTAAAATGTATTTTTGATCAACTCCAAGTATGACGAGGGTTAGGAATGAGAAAAATAGAGTGGCATATAGTATGTAATTAGAGTTTTTAACATTATTGAATTGAGCTTGGGTTTTTCATAGGGAAATTGAGCTTGAGCGTTTTAGGCCATGCATCTAGTGATTGTTGAAATAACAATCGAAGTGACTGTTAAACCAAACATTTAGATCTATTATAGAGGCCCTAGGCACAAATTTCTATACATACAAAGACGAAAATTCTACCCTCTAACAAGCAACTGTGTGGTACCTTTGAAGGATCATATTATTTGTGCGATTCTCTTTCTTTGCAACGCAACAATTTCTAATACAAAGGTTGGGCTTGTTGTCTCCTGGAGACACTTCGTTAGAGCCCTGTTGCAAACTTGAGTTCAGACTTGAGCAAAGAGCGAATAACTTCTTAAAGCAACGATTATGTGCCTCAAGTTCAACTACTCTTTCTGCCTTTTATATTATTTTTTTTTAGATTCTGGGCCCGATCTTTCTTTGATCTTCTTCTTTCAACATAACTAAGGCTTGGAGTCCAAGTTTTCTATTGTCAAGGTTTAGTTTCTGTGCAGACATCCCTTTCTCCCCTCTTGTTCTTCTTTTCTAATTTATTTTCTTTTTTGTTCTTCCTACTAGGCAGCTATCTATTGTACTCTGGTAGGATTTTTCCTACATCATCCTCTCTTAGACAATAGCCAATGCCCAAGCTTTTGGTCACACTATGCTCAGATCCTAATAATTCTTCTGTTCATTTTACTAATAATTGGTAATTCTTTTTTTAACTAATTCATAGCTATGACAACTCTTTGAGTTTTCTGAACCTATATTTAATGAACTTTGACTGACATTCTCAGTTTTTTTCTAAAAGTTGAAGTAGTGTTATTTGTAGCTCTAACTTCCTAGAATGCTAGAGCATTCTTACCACTTGTCATGAAAAGTGACGAGGTTCTATATGCAAGTTTTTCTGGATGAGAGGTCCTTTTGTGCTTGGGTTATCTTATGCATTTGGCCAGAGCTGAAAGGATATAGGAACTAGGAACATTTCAACAGTTTGGTGCTGTTGGAAAAGGAGATTTGGTGGGGACCAGTAAAAGAAGACTAGACTAGATGCAAGACGATGAGGGAAGAAAATAAAAAATAAGGGAAATCTGATTTGGGATTTGGAATTGGTTCAAGGATTTGGGCGATAATAGGTAAAAATTTTCCAAAATCCCAATTGATTATTGAGATGTAAAATGCAAAGTTTTGTAAATTACGATATTTTGGTTGGGTTTGGATAAGGGTTAAAGGAAAGGGGGAAGAATTAAGGGTTGAGGTTTGTAAGTTTTAAGAATCAAGAATAAAGAATTAAGAATTAAGAATCAAGAATCAAGAATTCAAGAAAGTTAAAGAGAAAATAAGAAAAAGAGAAGGGATAGAAAGATAGAACCTTGGAATCACACCAAGAATGGTGGAGAACTCACTTCATTTCATGAAAGAAACTCATTCTTTATTCATCAACTCCTTTGTTAAAAAAAAAATCATAATAGCATATAATATAAAGAAAATAAATTTAAGAATCCTAATAAACTAAAATACCAAATAAATAACCTAATTTTCGTAACTTCTCTCTCCTAAATTTCCAACCCTTATAAACTTAACTAAAAGACAAACTAAATTTACCAAACTACTCCTAAACATTATATTAAGACCATGAGCCAGTAAAACATGAAAATAAGCCTAAAAAATATAAAACTAAAGTCCTGAAACAGAAAACTAAATAAAAATAAAATCTAGTCTTCAAAAACTGATGTTCCTATCAATTCTCCTTGGCTGGGATGATTTCGCTACTGGAGAAATAAAATTGTAGTAATTCCCCAACATATAAAGTCTTTATAATCCACATGTAATCTGACCGACTTGTTTCTCAACCAATGCATCCTGGGGTGGGGTCTTCCACTTTAGTTCATCCCGAAGTAAAGTCTTCCATTTGATATATTCCTAAATGTTGAAATCATCGAACCAAATTTGAACTCATTTTTTGACAGGAATTAAAACTGGCATAACTCATTGATTTATCCAAAACATTATCTACCTTTTTTTTCATGAGATAAAATCAGTGTTAAAAGTTAAGGATGTAGTGGCTCCACATTTTCCTATGCCAATTGTTCAGATTCTTCCTCAAGAACCAATAATGATGTCTCACTATTGCTTAAATCAGGTTCATAGATTTCTTTCTCAATTTCTTCGTTACTCTCCTTGAGTTTAAGCGCATGGACTTTGATCACATTTGCTTCATTCTCCTAGTTCAAGCACTCTGATTTATAATGTCCACGACATTGCACTTGCTGTATAAGTTTTGTTGCCTGAGCTCTTCATACTATTGTTCATATCATTGTTTATGCTCTTCGTTTTCCTTTATAATACGGTCATGAACACAACGAAAATATGCCTAAGAATGGCTTGTTTGCCATAAGTTTGACAACATAGTTGTTAGTTCTTCTAAGAACATGTTTGTCGTCCATCTTCCCTTAACGTGATTTGTAGTGTCTAAACCTAGGCTCTGATACCAAATTTGATGCAGGACGGTGGGCGAAGAAGATGATAAAAAGAGGTTGGAAAAAATGATTTTTAAGAAATTAAGATTCAAGAATCAAAGTTAAAGAGTTGAAGAATTCAATAATCAAACTTCAATAAATCAAGAATCAAGAATCTAGAATTTAATAAAGTTGAGAGCAAATAATAAAAGGAAAATAAAGATTAGAAGAAAAAAGAGAAAATATTGAAAGATAGAATCTTTAAATCACACCAAGAATGGTGGAGAACTCACTTCACTCCATGAAAAAACTCATTCTTTATTCATCAAATTCTTCATTAAACTAAATCATTATACAATCTATATATAAAGAAAACAAATCTAAGAATCCTAATAAACTAAAATACCAAATAAATAACCTAATTTTCATAACTTTCTCTTTCCTAAATTTCTAACCCTTATAAACTTAACTAAAAGACAAACTAAATTTATCAAACTACCCTTAAATGTTATATTAAGACCATGAGCTAATAAAACATGCAAATAAGTCCAAACAACATAAAAAATAAAGTCTTAAAATAGAAAATTAAATAATAATAAAATCTACTCTTCAAGATTTGATGTCCCCATCAAGACTCCATAGGAGATTTTCCTCATGTGATACTTGGAACTTCATTCTTTCTTCCATTTTACAATCTAACAAACATTTGCTATGAAGCGAAATTCCGAATGTTTGATTTCATTGTAATTATTTACCTGCAATTGTCGGATTGTTTTAGAAACCGTAGTTTTCACTTCTCTGGTTAGCAATCTGCTTATGAAATCCTTCAATAATTTACAATTCTTTTGAGGAGATTGATAAGCGCAAACTAAGGTAATATATCTCACTAACAGTTGAAATGACCACCTAACCTTATAATTAAGGAGAGATTCTATTGTCACACCAACTTTTGCTAATGCCACCCCAATGCATTTGTAAATCACCAGAGACTTAGCAAACATCTTTCTTAAGGAAAAAATAAGGTAATATATTTTATTCACAGTTAGAAATGACTGAACCACAGCCGACCAGCCAGGAAATTTTGGTAATGCCTTAAAAATTATTCAAACTTTTAGAGCTTTGCATTCCAGTAATAGTATTTCTTCACTGATTTTATTCTTTTATAAAAGCAGTAATTTATCAACACTTTCTCATTATTGTCAGTGATGTTTCATCTGCAACTTCAGATGTGATCTGTTTTTCTTCTTTTTAATTGATTGAAAAGGTTTCTAACTCATCTAGAGAAAAAGATTCTGCAAGTTTGATTCATATCTATATACATATGTATAGATATAGCGGAGTGTTCGGAAGCCCTAAAGAGAGCCAAACATTTTTCAATATAGGGGCTAGAAGTTTCGGAATGGGCTGATTTTTTTTGTGAGGATGATCTCTATGGTGAGGAGATCATCGTCACCAAAATCATCCCATTCCGAAACTTCTAACCCCAGTTTATAAGTTGAAGAATCGTGGACTGTCAATTATTTATAAACCACATTTGATGGGGTTAGAAGTCTCAGACTGGGCTGATTTTTTGTGAGGATGATCTCCTCACCATAGAGATCATCCTTACAAAACAAAAATCAGCCCATTCGAAAACTTCTGGCCCATGTATTGAAAAATGTTTGGCAATATTTGGCTCTCTTTAGGGCCTCCAAACGCGCTCCCCATATATATATATATATATTGCATTTTATTTTTTTTCACATTTTAGATGTGTGATTGTTGATTTTTTAATACCATTATAACAATATTTTATTTTTATTTAGACATTGAAGGAATTTATTGGCGTTGCTGAAACAGAAGTAGCATCGTTAACATCATTGTATGCTGGAGTGGTATGTCACCAAATGTTCAACCATGTGCTTGATATTATATTTATTGGCTTTGCTTTTCTGATGGCTCTCTCTTTCTCCTCGTATCACGTTTGATTGGTGAATAGGGTAGAAATGCAGATGCACTTGCTCTTTATTTTGGTGAAGACCCTGCACGTTGCCCATTTGAACAAGGTAACTTATAGATTATCACGACGTCCCTGTCTCCTGTACTCTTTCCTGCATCAGTTTATCAGTAATTATAGTCTAGATAAGAATAGAGAACATATATGATTTTTTGACTCATCTCGATGATGATTAGATGAGAATGGTGTAAAAAAATGGTAGCTTAGACAATTAGATCTGACAATGAGCAGGAAAGGAAATATTGAAGAAAATGTTGTGGATGATACTTATGTAGTTTAAGAAGGGTCTACCTTGATCTTATTTTACCATTTGTTGTTGCCATCAAAGATCAAGAAAGAAAAAACTAGAAAATTCATTTCAGATCTAAGGCATTTAATTCTATGGACCCAAGCAAAAAAATTATGGTGATATCCTTGCTCCTATACCATAAAGATTTGAGAAGCTTAAGGAAGCACAGAATCTGTTTATTATTTGTATACATAATGCTCCCTTCAGACTGGAAATGAAAAGGATCTACAAAGCTCATTTTTAGCTCTCAGAACTTGGACTGTACAATTTCTTGTTGAAATCAATGTGAAGGAATTGAAAAGCTTAAAGAAGTTTTTGACCTTAAATGGAATGTGGTAGATCACATAGTTACAATTATATGGTCACAGATTTATGGCATAGGAGACATGCTAGTTGTTGGTGGGTGGCAAGGTTTAAAATGTCGTTTCGGACAAATGTTTCAGTCAAGTGAAAAACCGAAACATTCACCAATTTGCAATGAGAAAATCTGAAGCATTTGTAAAAATTAATATTTCAATAATAAATAATGTGGGAAAAAATATTTTCAAGGTTATGAAATGGCTCTTACAACTATTTATTTTAAGTATGGCACATGTTTTCACTTTATACGTGCTATTAAACACATGTATTCTATTCACTACCCTAAGTTAGATTGCATTGAAGTATGTTTCACGTTTTCAACTTTCAATAAGCTTTCAAATACCTGTAGCATAATGGATAATGTGTCTGACTTAATCAGAAGATAGTGGGTTTTCCTTCTGTATTTCATTCTCAGAGCGGCCTTAAAATATAACTTCCTCTGAAATAAAATTATAGAGATTCAAAAGGACTGAATATTTTCTTTTTTTGCAGAGATCGCATTTTTTTATTAGATTCTTGATATTGTTTGAATCTTATATGTTTTTTGCACAGATTCCATTGCTTTTTCTGGTATTTTTACTTTTCTAATTTTGGTTTGTAATACAAAGGATTCCTCTTATCAACATACTTACTCTGGCAATTCAACAAGCCAAGTCAATTTGGTTTGTCTCGATGAGTAAGGTTAGAATTTGATATATTTTTGGTCGAAACATTCCAATGTATTTAATTCCAGGAATGTTTCCTACCGGAATATTGAAAAATCTTTACATACCAGCCAATACATTCTGATACAATACAATACTTCTAGCCATGGTTGGCGGTACACATCACATAATGAATGGTCTATTTTTCATGATTTTCTTTTATGAGCAACACTAACTATTAGATTTAATCTAGATTGATACTTGTGTACCTGTCCAAAATGACGGGTTATCTTTTTTCCCTTAATTTTTTATTTATTTTCTTTTATCTGTTGTTATACTGAAGCTGCCACTTAATCTGATTCTAAAGTCTATGTATAATTTTTTGGATTGTTGGGTTTGCATTAAATAAGCTGTGTGGTATCATTGGGAGAAATTCCTGGTATCATTGATTCTTTCTCGTCTTTTGTATGGTGCGGAGATTAGTCTCTTTTTATCACATCTTATGCTGTATTTGAAACTGCAGTTACCGCGACACTCTTAAATTTTGTGAGGATGTTTCGGAGAGCACATGAGGAAAACTGCAAGCAAGCTGAGTTGGAGAAGAAGAAAGCTCAGAAAGAGGCCGAAATGGAGAAGGCAAAAGGAATAAATCTAACAAAGAAAACTGGGAAATAGTTAAGATTGGTTTTTTATGTGCCCTTTTCATGGCAACCAAAATCTCAGTTTCAACTACAAAAAGCAGCAGCTGGTAACTGTGCCTGGGATCGAATGACTTCAAAGCTGACGCTGCTGCTGCTGCTGAAACATTTTTAAAGCCTCCCTTTTTCCACCAACCCCACTATGGTATGCTTTCTAGTATCACTAACACTTTCCTTAGTAAGATTTTAAGCCTTACTAATGGTCATTATGCTAAAATGGATTACCACATTGGCAATCCAACACCACAGCCCTCTAGATTTCATGGAAAAACTCAGATCCAAAAAAAAAAAAAATTTATGTTATGATCATCGGAACGAGTTATTTTTCGTCCTAGTGGGGAGGTCCCTAGGTAGGATCCATAAAAATTTCCCTGCTTTTGCCATCTTCATCATTTATAATATTGAATTGGTTTTTCAAAAAATATTTGCAGGTATTTTTGAGAACCATGGCGGCTGTAAAGGATTTAGCTCGGATTGTATCAAACAGTGTACAAAGCTCTAACCCCAACTAACAATTGATTCTTTTCCATGTAACGTAAGATGTGGTTTTTTTAGTTTTTAATTTTTTGGTTATTTTCAATTTGATTGAGGTTTTCACAGGAAGCTGTTGTATAAAAATTTTAGAAATGAAAATGCAGAGGACTCCCTCTAGTGTAATTGTAACATAATAACCAAATATAGGTTGTGAGGGTTGGAAACTGCTTTTCTTTAATGTCACACTGCAATTAAAATATCATTTCTATAAAGACTTTGCTTCTTTTTACTACTTTTGCTTTCATTGATTTCTTTAATGTCACTGCAATTAAGTTCTGATTGTTTAGTTGGCATGTCTGTAAAAGATCCTAACTAATGACAAGATGATCATGGTCCATAGTATCACCTCAGTTGACTTCTGTTTCCTTTTTTTTTTTTTTTTTATAACCTCTGACTACAGGTTGCACTTCTGTAACCGTCTAGGGTTTGAAATTTATTCATCTTCCTGCAGTTTTGTATTCTTCGCTTGTGATTTATTTTTCTCATGATTGATTTTGCACGTGCTCTCTTTGGGTTCAATCTAAGGTGTTGTTTGTCCAATCTCTCTTAGATATGGTTTAGAAAAATAATGTAAAGCTGTTTGAATCTCATCTCTTGGATTTTCATGATTTCAAATCTACTTGAAGTGTCGAAAGAGTTATATTTACTTTTGTTTCTATATTGTGGAGTCATTGTGCTTATGTTTATTTTTTCAATTGTTCTTCTTTTAAATAAAACAAATCATAGGCACTGCATATTAAAGTTTATATATATAGGCAATGTTCAGCAACCTACTATTTACCTTACGTTTTGCCCTACATGTTTTGTCCTACATGGGTTAGAAGTTTTGGAATAGGCTGATTTTTGGTGAGGATGATCTCTATGGTGAGAAGATCATCCTCACCAAAAATCAGCTCATTCCGAAACTTCTAACCCCATGTTTACAAGTTGAAGAATCGTGGACCGTCCATTTTTTATAAATCATTTTTTATGGGGTTAGAAGTTTTGGAATGGGCTGATTTTTGGTAAGGATGATATCTATGGTGTAGAGATCATCCTCACCAAAAATCAACTCATTCCAAAACTTCTGACCCATGTAGGACAAAACACGTAGGGCAAATAGTAGGGTGCCGAATATATATATCTAATTACAAACACTGATTTTTAAATATAAAATGTTGCTGGTTTTCTTAAGTGGAATTTTCTTTGTATTGCTAATATTTCTTTGGACATGCCAAGAAAGAAGAAAAGAATTATAAAAAGAAAAAAAAAGAGTGCAATATTTTTTTAATTATTTTTGGAGTGTAAGGATCCAAATGAAGTGTAAAGGGGAATTTTTAAGTGATGGAGTACAATCGATAATGGGTGGTGTGCAATTAGTCTTCCTTATCGGTTATTGATTTGTATTTTTGTTCAAGTCTTTTAAGGCGCTTTCTTTGAAGAATTTTAATTTAGGTCGGATTAAATGGGTTATGATGTGGAGTAATATGTAATAAGGTCTGTCGGGGCTTCCCTATTTCCCTTCTTTTTTTGTCTTTTTTTTTTTTTTTTTCTCTTTCTTTGACAGGTCTGCTCAACCTCATATTTGTTTTTTGATAATCTTTAACATATGCTAAACTTTTTATCAAAAGGATAATGCTGAAGTAACATTACAATGTATTATCGATTATTCATTTTGATGTGGTGGTGCACACATAATCATAGATGCTATTCATCGAGATATGAGTGAAAAGTATTTATGGTTATGTGTGCACCACCACATCAGAATGTCAGAATTGTTGTACATTTCAATGTTACTCCACCACGACTTTTATTAAAAATTTGATCTCAACTTCAAATGCACTCAACGATTCTTGTCTTAAGGTATTGTTTGTCCAATCTCTCTTTATATGTAGTATAGAATTATACTTTATGCTAGATTTGGTTAAGAACAGAGAAAGAATTGTTGTTTGGTACACTTCAAATCATTTGCAACTGCAATGAGAGCTTGGCGAAGCCAAGCTTGCATGAACTACCTAATTCCGTCCCTCCCTCTCTTTCTCTCTCTCTCTCACGCAATTGATTAAGCTTTCTCTCATGAGCTTAATCAAATTATTACAACCATCAGGGGCGGAGCTTGTAAGGAGCTGGTGGGGGGCAATTGGCCCCACAGAACTTTGAGAAACCCTTATTTTCAATTAATTACATGCTCCATTTGTCCCCACTCCCTCACCTCTCTCCCCATTTACCCCCACACCCTCATCTCCCTCCAATTTTTGCCCCCACAGAACTTTGAGACACCCTTATATTTTCAACTAATTATATACCCATTTGTCCATACTCTCTCACCTCTTTAAATTTTTTTTATTGATGACATTGCCTCTTGACCGTGACTTCTCAAATATTTATTGGAAATGACCTAAATATCATTTTCTTCAACTACTAATTAAAAACCTCTTAATTTCTCCTTAAAGCCATTCATTTTCGTTGTACAGCTAACCATAGTTTGCCCCCACTATAGGAAAATCCTGGCTCCACCCCCAGACAACCATTAATAATAATAATAATGATTACAACCATTAATAATAATATTATTATAGTTAAATAATAATTGGAATGGTAGTAGTTGTTGTTAGAGTAAGCTTTAATTATAAAAATTTCAAATCATCAACATTCCTTTGGTGCTCACTCTCTTGGGAACTCACTGAAAATGACTTAAATGTCATAATCTTCGATTATCATCTTCAATATCTTGGTAAGTATATTTTACTTACTGCCATCTTCAGCCACAACATTCTATCCCCTTCAACCTTCAAACCACAAGAACGATATAGGATAAGTTGAAGACGATGGAGTTTTGGCAAGAGGTCGAAGATGAGGTAGAATAAGTCAAAATAAAAAAACTCATCAACATTTTATTTTATTTTAACAAGAAAGCAATGTAAAAAAAATTTGTATTACAAAAATCAAGCAAGATATCAACACTGATTAGTAGGTGAGATGGGGTATAAACCCAGTCATTATATTAACACTCACAGACTTTAATCAACTTAGTAAGCTGACGCCTTCTTTGATCCAAGAGTTCTACTAATGTTGCAACAACTCATATTGATCAACTTGTGATCATTTTTTTAGTTCATCTTTGGCCAAATAATACTGAGTTAAATCATTTTCGGGCGGTAATTGGGATTCTAATTTTAGTAAACCACAAATAACTTTCTCATAAATTTACTGATCCATAGTCATTGCAAAAGATATAAAGGTTGACTGACTATACTTTGCATCATAAAACTTCATTAATTACCAAACTATAGATCTGTGATTGAATGAAAATTAATGATCTTAAGTTGAAGGAAGGTTTGATAGTTTCTCTCTTTCATGCCCAATGCTTCAACTCAACTTAAAGATCCATAAACTAATCTCAACTCTGATGCAAAGGTTACAATCTCTCAATCCAACTTCTCAGAGAAACTCACAAATGATTTATTCTAAGAGAATTTTATTATTAATTTTGGATTTCTCAATGAGGTTACAATAAATCCATTTTGCTTGATCATCTCATATTTAGATCACTCCAACTTGAAAAAAAAAAAAATTAATAATAATAACAGAAGTATTTCCTTATTTACCATGTTGAAATTTCATGGGGAGAAAAAAAAAACTTTTGGAATTTCTACGACACAATATCCGTAGCGGTCGTCAATCTACAAATAAACCCAAGCAGAGATTGAAGTATTAACTATACACAAATGGGGCAATTTGCTCTTTGAGCTGACCCATAAGGGCTCTCACTTTCTCTCTATCTTTCTCTCTTTTTCATCGTAAAGGAATTCATGGGGATTCTTGGAAGGTCTTCTGGTTTGCAAATTCGACATTGTTTTCTTCGTCCGCAAGCTGCATCTGGTAATATCGAGATCTTAACTTGCAATTCTTGAAGAATATGCAACTTGTGACCGTGTCAAGGAGAATGAGAATCGAGTATAAGTAAGTGATCAACGTCACTTCTAAAACCATAGAGAAGCTAAAATTACCATAAAAGTGATAAGCCCTCACAACACGATATTGGAACAAAGCTTCAATAGCGGCCAAGCCCAAATTGAGAGGAAGAGCCAATGATAGAGCGGTCGATGCCCTTCCCCTTATCATGACACATGCTTTAAGGATTGCTAGATATCCACGGCAATTGTCCATCCCTGACACGATCAACGCTAGATTACATATGATAAGAGCGTTTGCAAGGATGACCGAGTATATAACCGCACCCGCTGCAGAGAGGAAAAGAAGGAAGTTGGGAGAAGAGAAGCCGAAAGCTTCGAATGAATTGAAGGCAAGGAAGAGGAGAGAGAACGCTGTGGCGTTGGCTGAGAGGATGACAAATGAGTTGCAAAGATGGGTGATGAAAAGAGAATTATAGAGAGATAGGAAGGAAGATAAGTTAGGTGTTAGAGATTGTTTGTGATGTTGAAGTACTCGAATTACAGCCGCTTTCCCGATAAGGAAGAATGAGAGGGTGAAGGGGAGAGTGAATATTGAAGAACAAATGGTTTGAGAGAGTTTTAGATTGATAAGAGAGAAGAATTGCGATGATGGTGGGAAACCTGCGGCGCCAAAGAGGGATCGAAGACGAGCGTGGATGATCGGAAGGAGAGGAGACGATGAAGGAACAACAATGCTTTGTGAGAGAAGAATTGCGAGTGAGAAGGGGAAGACGAGGAGCGCGGCCGTGGAGGTGAAGTAGTGATAGTTTTGGAGGAAAGTGTGGATTGATCCTCTAATGATCTTTCTTGTGCTCTCCATAGGGATTGAAGGGTACTGTTCCATTGAGTTGTTGAAGGATGAGAATGGGTGTGTGTTTGAGAAGTAAGAAGTATATATGAAAGAAATTTCTCTAGTTTTCTATGAAGGATTGTAGTTTTTTTTACTTGGTTTTTTTTTTTTTTCATTGTTGTTGTGGGTTTGGGTTTGGGTTTGGTGGTTTAGACTAATAGATTGGCCAACTACCAAACTAACACAAACTGCAAAATTGGACTGTTTGAACTTGGATTGTAACGATGGGTCTTTGTGATAATCAATCCATTTTTAGTTTGTTTTGTTGTGAAGTGAAGGAGATGTTAAAATAACTTTCTCTTGTAATCTTGGGTAATTTAGAGATACCCCTATGAATTTTAATGAAGATTTGAGATATCCTTTATGTTTTCAAATTGAAGATGTACCCCTTGACTGCGGTCCTCTATAAGAGATAGAGAAGAAATAGCCAAAATACCCTCCCCATCTTCAAGTACTTGTTAGAAATCCTTGATTTTTACCCCAAAAGTTTTCCACTTCTTCAATCCTTTGGATAAAAACACTTATTATTTGGGAATAATGTCTTTTATCCCCCCAAAACTTTTGATCTTCAATGAGAAGAGAGAAAAAAAAAATTTGTTTTCGACCATAGTTTTAAAATTCATTGAATCGACTCAACTCAATTTGATTTCAAGGTGGCTCGACCCCAAAACTAGATGGAACCAACTCACCAAGTCAACTTGATAATTTATTTATTTATTTATCTTTAAGCCTATTTTTAATGAGTTCAGTAACTTAGTGCTGACAGGATTTGAACCTAGGTCTTTTGTATCATCACCTAAAGACTTGATCAACTAAGCTAAATGCCACCAACCAACTTGATAAATTATCAAGTCAACTTAGTCTAGCCAACTTGAAAATGTACCAAGTCATTGAGAAACTTGGCTTTGTTGTTTGACTACATATCTTAATATTTCTATTGAGAGCAAAAAATATTTTCTTTTTAAAATATTAAAAATTATTTTGATGTACATAAATTTTAATATATTTTTATTTGACTCGTCCAAGTCGATTTGCAAGTTATCGACTTGGTCAACTTGATTCAGCGGACATTCGATTCAAGTTTTAAAGCTATGTTTCCCTTAGTTTATTTGGCAGAGTCATCTCATTAAGATATAAAAGTGGGAACAATACGAAGAATAAGGTAACCAATCAGGACAAAGGGGGGGTATCGAAATAAATTTTAGTTAATCTTTCACATAAGACTGCAGTCAAAAGGGTATATCATCATTTTGAAAACAAGGGAGGGTATCTTAAATATTCAAAAAACCCAGAGGGGTTTGTCAAAATTACACTATTATAATTTATATGGTTTTGGCCTTAAAGCCTGCTTTGGTGAAGTAAAAGAGAATTTGCTTTGTTTAGACTCTAGTTCGATCACACCAATCACCATATCGTATGGTGGTTGATACGTAACTTGGAAGAAAACTATTAAAATAAGGTTGAGCTATGATGATATCTTATTTTGAAGGCATCTAACAACCAATCAGGTGGACCCCAGGATGGTCTGCCATCATTGTAACAAGATAGGTGACATTAGTGTTGGACCCACCTTTCGAACAGCGATATCTGATGTCTGATCATCACATTTGGAAATTATTTTTTTTCTCATTGTTTTGAAATATAGTTACTAAAGAAAATGAGAGGGCAAAATATACCCTAATTGTGCAAGTAAGTGAGAAAAAGATTTTCCCCAGAAAATAAGATTTTTAGGTGTTTGAATATTATGTGTTTTTCATGGAATTCATTTTTCTATACAAAGTGATTTTTCATTCTGAACGGAAAAATATTTTTGAATACAGTCCCAAGGAAATGATTTTCAACCTCTAAATGTGAGTCCCAAGGAAAATCTTTTTTCCATGGAGTGCACTTTCCCATGACCATTTTCTTGAGAAATTCATATTCTATTGAAAATGAATTTCCTAAGCTAATACAAGCTTTTGATGAAAACAAAATATATGAAAAGATATGCGTTGACACTTAATTTTCTTATGCCACCTTATTCTTCCTTAGTATGGTATTTGCCAAAAACACTTTGAAACCTAATTATGTGATAGTTTATCAATATCTAATAAAAATAAATGAATTATCTTTTTAAATTTTATTTTTTATTTTAGCGAGTCGTCTCATTATTAAATTTAATTACATTGACTTATGTGATTTTTGAGACTTTCCTTAATCTCCTTCAATATCTAATTGAATTGCTCAAGACCTAATTCAACGAACTTTTGATAACTATCATTACTTTTAAGATGATTTCATGTTGTGCATGTCTCGTAACTTATCTCAAGATCCATTAATTATTTCTTATCTAGAAGAAATGCATGAATGATGGTGATAAATTTTTCTTTTTTTTTTTTTTTTTGTCATTGTAGATATGGTAAAGGAATATATACGAAAATATGATCAATTTTTGATGAATTTATGATTCCGGCTCACTGTTCATTTTAATTACCAAAGCGTGAATAGTAACAAATACAGGGATTTTAAAGTGATGATATCGTAGGTTCCCGTTCCCATGAGATAGTCACTTTTAAAACCTCTGAATTCGTTATCATTCACGTTTTGATAATTCAAATGAACAATGAGCTAGAATCGTAAATTTGTCCAAAGTTGTTCACTTTTTCATAAATATCTCAACATTTAATGGTGTCTACTAAGTGGTTGGCTTTAGTCTTATAGCTTTTGTTTTCCTTAAAAATGGTTAGTGATTTAGTTTCATTGTCATCGTCACATGAATCATGATGTGCCAACCATATTTTGTTTTTTGATTAAGGAGGTGAAAGCCTTTGGTGTTATAATAACTACTACGTCATGTGTGGAAAGGCAATATATAACAAAAACAAGGATTTAAGTAAGATTAAACTTTTATAAATAATTATTTTAAAATTTTAAATAAATCATCTATTTATTTTATCATAATCTACAATTTAATATATTGTAAGGGTTGCAAAGGTATTTTATAATTTAAAATATTAATTAGGGAGATTTTGATGAATTTGACTCAAACCCTTATCTCTTTATAATATTGAATATAAGAGTACTTTTGTAATTAAAAAATAATAATAATTAACATGGTTATGAGGTCATGCATGTGCAATTTTATTCATTTTTATTATATTAAAAAAAAAAAACCTAATAAATAATAAGTTTAAATATACTCTAAGAATATTTTTGAAAGAAAGTTTTGGTGTCAACACACTCTACCCACTCTAGTGTCAACCTCAGTATGAGGATTTCCATCAAACAAACTATTTGAGTCTCGTGACTTCGGCCTACTCAAGTAGACTAATAAAAATGACTTAAATGGCCTTTTCTTCAACATGTAATCAAAACCCTTGATTTTTCTTCTTTTTGCCAAAGGAAAAAAGTAAAGTGATGAGTAATTAGTGGGTGAAGGTGGATTTTAAACTCAAATCGAGGTATCAATACTCACAAACTTAGACCAACTTAGCAACCGTTAAATCAATCATCTTTAATATTTTTGATAGAATTTTGTACCATTACATTTAATCTTAAGATTCTATTTACTTCATGTTTTAAACCTCAAGAACAAGATATTATTTTTAGAAAGTAAAACATGATGAAATTTTCCCATAATGGTTGATGAGCTTGAAAATGATAGTCTTTTGGGAGAAAAAACAAGGGTTTTTGGCTAGCAGTGGAAAATTAGTCATTTAGGTCATTTTACATTTGCTTGAGCTTATCATCAGCTTATTTCAAATATAAAAATATCTCAAATATTCACCAAAACATGGAGGGATATGTCTAAATCATCCAATAATAATAATCGTGATTTTTGGATGCCCCTTAGGACATACGCCCCCTAACGTGACATGAACCACAGATCTTTTTCCTCCAGATATACAACTCCACGTCCCCATAAATATATGCAACTATGTATCCCGAGGAAAAAGAACTATGGTTCTAATCCATATCATGTCAGAGGGAATATGGGGGCGTATGTCAAAGGGGGCCGTCAAAAATTCATTACTCTAATAATATGTGTGTTTTATAAATACCCCATCTATGTTTTGGAGAATATTTTGAAATAGCCCTATTTGACATGCCCCCTTAAACTCAATTTCTGTGATAGATTAATAAAAATGACCTGAATTCCCTCGACTTTAATTTGTAACAAAAAAAATCTTTTATTTTATTTTTTTTCTTCAAAATCAGTCACCTTCGACCTTAGTCATCCATTTCTACCTTCAAAATATAAGATAAGATAGGATTTTGAGATAATAGAAAATGATAAAATTTGGGATTGAAAATTCAAGGATTTTCTACAAAGTGTTTATTGTGGTCGAAAACAATGGATTAAAAATAATATTTGAATAGATGAAATGAAATTTTCACTTTTCAATAGAGGTAGATAAGGAGGAAAAATAAGGGTTTTCAGCTAAAGGAGGAAGATGAGGACATTTTGGATATTTAAAATTAATTATCATAGAAGACCAAGGTCAAGGGGGCATATCATACATTTGAAAAAAAAAAAAAAGGGGTATCTCAAATATTCATCTAAACGTGGAGGGGTATGCTAAATTGGGTCTGTCAATGGGTCAACTTTGACCCAAAACCCTATCCGTTCCGATAACTTTGGATCTAATTGAATATTTGAATTCCAATGAGGTTTCTATCCATAGATTCTTGGATCCATTCAGGATTAAACATGTCTCGATCCGATCAAAAGTGAAAGTAAATATTACATTTCAAATCGGGTTTGATCCAATTTAAATCAGATCTTAGTAATGAGATCCAATAAAAGTCCGATCAAATCCTTATCAGATTAGTCCCAAATCGACCCTGAATCCATTCAACCCGATCCATTGACGGCCCAAGTCTAAATCACTCTAATAATAATCACTTTATATTTTTCCTTAAAGTTACTACATGTTGTACATGATCATCATTTCCTTACACCAAAAATTAGTTCAAGATTATCCTAACTAATGTATAAAATAAACCTTCAACCAATAAATCAAATAGTCACATCGTACAGTTGACAATATTATAAAAAAGTCAATAGGTTCTGACTTTCTTGATGCCATATGATTTCTCGGCTGACGTGGCATGTCTTATCATGTAAATGGGAATTTAAGATTATATTTTAGGATTTGAAATTAAGTATTTTAGAAAAATGGTTATGAACTTAGTAAAATTTACAGAATTTACATTAAGTTAATCCCAAGGGGTTGGTTCAATCGCAATTTCGGATCAAGAAACGCTTAATGCCCATAGGTCATGAGTTCGATACTTAGTATGAGCATTAATTCCTCAGGGGCCACCTGCGATGACACACCCTCACTTACCCGGTGCGTCTGATGTGCGGGATTAATCCTTGGACAAGATCATGATCTATGGATTGGACAAAAGCCCAAATACTAAGCCGATCTGTTTTCTACAGGACAATGCCCCTCAGGACTAGTCCTTAGACAAGATCATGATCTATGAATTGGACAAAAGCCCAGATAGCTTTAACCGTTTTAGTAGAAAAAATAGTAATTTTTCAAAAATGGGTGTATACAGATACCTCCATTTTTGTAAAATTGATTTTTTTATTTATTTTAAAATACCTATGCTTATAACTTTGCGAAAGTTCAAATATATAGTTTTGTAATTCTCTTTTTTAAATTTGTGTTTGGAAGTACCTCGACTTTTTGCTTCTTGTTAAATAAGAAAAATCTAAAAATACATCGAAGATGTGAACTTTCTAGAGCAACTTCCTGCTTCTAATTTTTGTTGGAAGTAAATCAAACTTAAAATTACCATTTCTTTTTGTACGAGAACATGAAAATATATTGGAAAATTTGTTTGTTTGTTTGTTTGTTAGTTATTATAAAACTTTTTAGATCTCAAAAAGTACTTCCAAAGCACTATCACCCGAGGATCAATTTTGCATTCGTGAATTCTTTTATAATTGATTTGATGTAGAAATCTCATTGAAAGCAATGTTTGGTTCAAGTGAGGCTCAAATATTTTGATGTGAATCCATGAACTTATAACGTGAAGGTCAAAGGATTTAAAGACACCGACTAATATCATATAATCTTGTTTATGGTGGAGCAGGCAAGCTATGTATGATATAATACTCAAATTATAATATTAGGAACTGTAGATAAGGAGACAAGTTAGGAATCACATTATTTTGTCATATAAGGTGTGTTTATCATATAATATTAAGGTAAGTACGGATTTAACATGCTGAAAGGACAGCCTTGGAATTGACTACATCATTCTATAATTGAAATATTGCATTAAATTGTAAGCATGAAGCATGTTTCGATCTTGATTAAGAGAACCATTAAGTACATTTTATAGTTAATAAGCATATCGAGAAGTCCAATTTGAAATTATGATCGGATGGTATTAAACAAAAAACAGATTTTGTGGAAATAAGAAACTCATTTGACATCTCTTAATCTACAAAGAATTCTCATCTATTCTCAATGGATTAAGCTTGGGAATAAGGTTCTTTCAATTCTAATAAGGAAAGTACCTATCAAATGTCAAACTTGAAATACTTTCCTCACACATTGAAAATCATAGTAATTAAGTTAGAAAATAATTTTATCTAAAATGAAAAGTTTCTCCAATTAGCCAAAGTTTCAACCTCGTTTACTTAAGGCTAAATCCTAGGAAGACCTAGCCATCCCCATCTAAAGAATCTAGTTTCTAGAAGTTCTAATCCCATTAGGAAATCCAAGGATATTTTAGACATTATCCTGTTTGAAAAATAAATAAAGTCATCAATAAAAATTAAAAATATTATGTACACCTTAAAAAATCAAAATAAAGAGGAAAAAAATTATTTTTAAACGAGATTACGTCAACCCTTGTAAACCCAAGTCAAGTTAGTCAATGTTTCAACTCTTTTTAACTTAAGCCAAACCAAGTCATCCCACCTAAAATCCATTGCTTTTAGAAGCTCCAAACCCTTTAGGAAACCCAATTTTATTTTAGAAATTCTCCCAACATTCCAAAAAAAAAAAAATGTTCAACAAAATTTCAAAATATTAAAAAAGAGTCCACATTTGCTATTAAGATAATTTCGTGCTAAGCTATTAAATTAATCTTGGAGTGCCACATGTATATAGAGATTTGTGTCAAATTATCAATTAATAAATCAAGCCCCTCAACTCATTTGAAATTCTAACTCATTACACTCGCATCAACTTTGTAAACTACTTTTTTACACGATATTTTTCCTTGTCTAATATGCTACAATTTGTATGTGTGTGTGTGTAGTACACTCTTCACCTTCTTCCTCTCTTTAACTATAGTGTATGAAAGAGAATTTTGAAGTCGATTATTAGATTGAACAAAGTCTTTTACTTTCAATGTAAGATTATTATTTTTTAAATTAGATTAATTTTAATCTTAATTTTAATTTAGATGTGAAATCAAAGGTGTCAATTTTGAAGATTTTCAATTTTCTATTTTGTGACTCGCATATTTGAGTCATGGTACAATGTTTTTCGTCCGAGTCATCTCATCTTGTACGAGATAAACCATTTAATTCGGTTTACAATTATTTGTTTATATTTAAAATTAGATTGGGTTTTAATTTTAATATGGAGTTGAAATTAAATGTTTCAATTTTGAAGATTTTAATTTTTTCTATTTTGTGAATCACATATTTAAGCCATGGTACAGAGTTTATTCATCTAAGTCATGTCGTCTTGTACGAAATAAACCATTTAACTCCGTTTACAATTATTTATTAATTTTTAAATTAGGTTAATTTGTAATTTTAATTTAGATTTGGAACTAAAGATTTTAATTTTGAAGATTTTCAATTTCCTATCTTGTGAATCGCATATTTGAGCGATAGTATAGAGTTTCTTCATCTGAGTTATCTCGTCTCGTATAAGATAAACCATTTAACTTGGTATGCATATTATTTATTAAAAATTTTAATTGGATTGTTTTTATTTTTAATTTAGATTTGAAAGTAAAGATTTTAATTTTGAAGATTTTCTATTTTTTATTTTTTATTTTCTATTTATTGAATTGCATATTTGAGCCATGATACAAAGTTTATTCATTCAAACCATCTCTTTCTGTATGAGATAGACCATCTAACTTGGTTTACAATTAGTGTAATGATTTTCTAACTCAAATCTAATAGACTAACTCAAAAACTCACTGACGTGGCATGTGCAAGAACCATAGATTTTTTTTCCTCAAGATACACAACTGCACATCCCCATAAAACATGTGCAATTATGTATCCCGAGGAAAAATCTACGGTTCCATGTCAGTGAGTTTTTGTATTATTCTGTCAGGTTGAGTTAGAAAATTAGCGTTATTACAATTTTTTTTTTTTTTAATGAAAATAATTATAAATTTTTATAAGATAAGATGGATTAGACGATAGTTAGTCATGATTTCATATTTTTATTTAAAAAATAGTTATTTAAATTATAGAAATTACTTATTTTATATACAATCTCGTTGATTCAAACAAATGTACAAACTCTGATGATATTTAAAAAATATTAGATGAGTCATATTAAATCTCATACAAAAGATTTTTAAAATCATGTTCTGAGCTTCTATGTTTCTTTTTTCTAAAACCTTACATTGCTTAATTTTTTATTTCTAATTTGATTTATTGCTCTATTTGTTTGGTAATAGTATTTGGAATTTGGGGTTTCAATTGATCAGATTGAAGAAATCGTAGAAAAAGATTTTTATTTTTTTTAATTAAAGAAGACTATCAACAACAAAAAGTCTCAAGGTATTTCATACTTTTCTAAATCTTGCTATTGTTGTCATTTTTTTTTTCTGTTTGTCCTATCATTTCTATTAATATTTTCTTCATTTTTAAATCAGATTGTCGTCATTTTAATTTGAGCGAACTATCACCAGAAAAAGTATAAAGGTTAGAAATTAAGTTATTCTACAAATTAATTTAATTTATATCTAATTGGTTTTTTCATGCTATGCATTAGTATGTCTTAATCATTTTGAAATTATTTTATGTTAAATTTAATTAGTAGATCTTTTCATTTTTTGTTATGTTTTATTATATTCTAATAGGATGGATAGTGGATTGAATGACTTTACACACCTCATTGAAACAGAGCAATTGCTAGGTCCAGTTCTTTTGGAAGTTGATGATGGTTTATCGTAAAGATTAGAAGGAGATGACCATTTAAATGTATATTCTAAGAAGTTAATTGATGTTAAGACTAAAGTACAACTTGGATGATTTTTGACACAATAGATGAGGTATATATTTTTTATAATTCGTATGCTAAAAATATGAGATTTAGTATACAAAAAATTAGATGGAAAGTTTATTCGAAGAAGTTATGTTGTTATGTTTAAGGTGAACCTCGTAAGAAAATAATTCCAAAGAAAAAAAAATCCATAAAAAGAATTAGATGTAAGGCAGTGATAGAAGTTAAATTGGATTCAGATGAAAAGTACTATGTGACCAACTTTGTTGAGGGATATAATCATGAACTCATTCCTTCATCTAGAGTATATTTATTGAGATCCCAACGAAATATAAAACTTACCCAAGTAACATTAATATTTAATTTGTGCACTATTGGGATAAGAACTGGTGAAATATTCTCATATCTTTGTAAAGTAGTTGGAGAGTCTCAGAACTTAAATTTCATTCGAATGGACTATAATAATTTTCTCAATAGAACATATACAAGTTTTTTAAAAAGAGAATAAACACAAACAAAGTCTTTTGACTTACTTTAACGACAAATAAAAAAGTAATAAATCATTTTTTTACTTGATACTACTAAATGAGGACAACAATATATGTGATTGTTTCTGGTGTGATGCCAAATCAATAACCTATAATCATTTTTTTCAGTGATGTTGTATGCTTCGACACGATATTTGAAAAAAAATGATTATTATATGGTATTTGCACTGGTTGTTGGAGTTATTGTAGATAGTCAGGCTACATTCTTTGATTATGGATTATTTGAGAATGAAATTAAATAGGTATTGTATGGTTATTCAAAACTTTCTTAGAAGCAATAGGCGGAAAACATCCACTTGTAATTTTCCCAGACCAAACAATACCTATCAATTAATGTGGTATTTTCAAATACACATAATCGCCTTTATTTATAGTATATTTTTAAGAATACTACTAAATATTTATCTCATGTATTCAATGATTATAAAGTATTTACACCTGATTTTAATAAATGTATTTATAATATGAGACATGCGAAGAATTTGAATCATGGTAAAAAGAGTAACTTAAAAAATATGGTTTCGTGCAGAATGAATAGTTGCATGCTCTATATCGTTTATATAAAAAAAAAATGGGCCTAAGTATATATTTGTGACCATTTTAGTGTAGGAATTACAATCATTTAAGTAAGTGAGAGTATAAATCATTATTTGGAAAAAAAAATTACAAAAAATTTAATTATGCATGAGTTTGTGGATTAATATGAGAATGGAGTAGTGGATCGACACATGAAAGATGAATATGAAGATAATGACATAAGACAAATAAAAAGCTAATATATATTCAAGATGAGAGGTAGAGGTTCAAGTATCAGAAATATACACTAAAAAAAAGTTTGAGCAATTTCAAAGTGAGTTACTAAAAATATGGAGTTAGAAATAGAACTTGAAAACGATAATAGAACCACTCACATGTACAAAATTAATTGTTTATCACATAGAAAAGATTGTAAATTTATATATGTGCTATTATAATAAATAGTGAAATACAGTTATAACAAGTTTGAGTTTGAAGGAAATGTTTGTGTGCATGTGTTGAAATTGTTTCAAATTTTAAAAATTACTAGTTTGTCAACTCAGTATTGTTTGAAAAGGTATAATAAAAATGCTACAACGGTGTCGTATTTAATAGTTAAGGAGATTTAATCATTATTGATTTAAATTCAACTTTCGCATTACGGTACAATGAATTATCTCACATTGCTCAATTCATAGTAATTAAGGGTGCAAGAAGTGAAGAATTGTGTTTAAGTGCGAAGAATGAATTGAAGCAAGTATTAGCTAGCTAGATTGGAATCTATCTTTATATCTCATAGGGATCATGTTGAGAAGAATCAAAAAATATTTTAATAGATAAAGCTCACATATTTAGAGAGAGTATTATACATCATTCATGTTCAATTACAATATTACCGGATCCTATATATAAGAAGCGTAAAAGACAATCTAAGAGTAGAATAAAGAATTTGCTTGAAAAAAAAATTAAAAAGAAGAAGATAAATCAATTTAGAAGAGAAATAATAGGTATTTAGTTTAATTTACGTTAATTTCATTAAACATGAGAAACTCAATTATTTTGAATTATTGTAATAAACTTTTTGTGCAAGTTTTGAAGTAGAGACTAGTCAAAAAAATATTAATCCACCTACAATACCTAAAAGAATAGAGATCCTACAAGCTCAAGTATAGAAATGTTATATTACTTAAAGAGCCTATAGGCTATATAAAATATTGATTTTTTTTAATACCTATGGCTATATCTTTGCGAAAGTTCAAATATATACTTTTGTAATTCTGTTATTTAAATTTGTATTTGGAAGTGAAATCGCATCGACCCTTTATTCACTAAATAGTGGATAGGAGTCTGATTTACTAAATGGAGGATTTTTAAAGATAGGAGTCGCCACCTAGTTTAGGTCTACTAACCAAAAATAACTTCAAATGAATATGGATCGGTCCACGGATCAGAGATATGGGTAAAGGGTCAGATTACGGGTTTCGGAAGGTGTTAAGCACCGAACTCGCCCGATCAAGATGACTGGTCTCTACTACGATCCAAAATCATCCTATGGTCAACATACAAAGACTACGGTCAAGGTTACAGTCCAATTATAATCATCAATTTATGTTGAGTTTACCAAACAAATCCTATGGCTAAAATTGTCCCAATTATTACATGATCATTTTTTGAATTCCGCAAAATATGGAAGGGTTTGAAAAAGTCCTAATTAGCTCCATGATCTGAAATCAATTACGGAATTCTATATGCAAGTATTTTCCAAATCGCCAAAGTGGAAACTACCAAATTGAAAATTAAAAGCTTCTAAATTAGGAATTTAAATTTTCCCTAATTAGAATTCGAAAACATGATGAGTTCCAAAATTAGAAGTTTATAAAATTAATCCTTCAAAAGGGAAATTTTCCAAAAGAAATCCAATTTTCGAATTAGAAAGTCCCAAATTGATAGACATGAAATTTTCGAACAAGAAAATACAAAATCTTCTAAATTGAGAAATTGCTAAAACATGAAATTTCTAAAATAGAAATTTATAAATATACATCTTCCCAAGACAGAAAATTATGCCATTTCCATATTAGAAAGTTTCAAACATGGGTTTTTCAATAATTTACAAACAAAACTTCCCAAGGTAGGATTGTAGATCATGGAATCCCAAATTAGAAAATCATGAATCCATAATGAATCACTGAATCAAAAATATATAGATATCACAAAAGAGAATCCACATTCATACAAATCTTAAATCAACCAAACGGGCATGCGTATTTGTCAACTCAAGGAATACATTAATCACATGGAATAATCTTAAACGCATCACCAACTCATCACAACAACATATTTCCCAACCTTAAAATATTGCAAGGAACTCGAATATCATCGTGAGTCATATAAATCAAATTCGGGCACAATGATTGTAGCATTCTAAAAACAAAAACAAAAACAAAAAAAAAACAAAAATCCTAATACTATTAACATGCAAAAATAAAAAAGAAAAGAGAGGCATGAGAATATTCTCCTAATCCTATCGCTATGTAAAAAGAATAAATATATATATATATATATAACACAAAACAAATATTCTCATAATCTATGGTCTCAAGTTCAAATCCCACTACCCATAAAAAAACCTTGGTGGCCATGCACCACTCCACAAAGTGGGGTATAGCTTAAGTGCGGGGCGTAGGGATTAGTCTGGTGCGCACAAGTTGGCCTGGATACCCTTCGTTATCAATATATATATATATATATATATATATATATATATTCTCCTAATCCTATCGATATGAAAACATAGAAAAAGCTAAATAAACTAAAAATATCCTCCTAATCCTACCGAGTGTAAAAGCAAATAAGAAAATAAAAAGTTCATAAAAATTAACAATGTGCCATGAAAATGAGGGGGAAAACTAAGAGAACACAAAAATAAAAATAACAATAGACTTACCTGTTGGACCGGGACAGCGAGTTGATTCCTTCAGGTATGACCCGAAGGGCTTGTGAGTATTTGTGGCGCGTTGCGTAGAAGATGATGTCTGAGAGATGGCTGGGAGGACTATCGGTTAATGATGTGAAAGCAACGGGGAAACTGTTGCAGCAATGGGGGTGTTCTGGAGATGGAAATAGAGAAGGGGACAGCAAGGGTGGTTTGTTTCAACAAAACGTGGTTGTATTATGGGTGTTGTGAAAGAGAAAAGAATATAGAGAGGGTTGGGGAGGTGTAGAGAACGTGACAGAGAAGGCTGGGAGTAATGTAAGAGAGATGAGTGTTGGTCCTCTCTAAAACGTGACTGGGTAGAGGGACGTTGTAGGTGCTATGGAGTGCAGGATCAATGGTCGGGGGCGCTGGTACACCAGCCAACAGAGAAAGAGAAGGGGGCTGGGGCGTTATGGTTGCTATAGAGTGCAAGATCAATGGCCGGGGGCGCTGGTACAATAGCCAACAAAAAAAGAGAGGGGGTTGGGGCGTTATGATTGAATTGCAGGTTTAATGGAGATGCTGGGGGGCATCAATGGCGTTAGAGATGGATAAGTGAAAGAGAAGGCAGAGAGGGAGAGGAGGAGATTAGAGAGATGACTACAATGGCCACGTTTTGAAGAGAAGGTTGTTGTCTAGTGGCTGTAAGATGAGGGCAACGTTGTTGTCGTGGGTGTTATCGGTCTGTAAGAAAAAAAAACACAGCAACTACACGTTGGAGAAGGGCCAACAACGCGTTAGAGAAGAGAGAGGGCAAATAAGGGAAGTGTTCAGCCGGCCCTAAGAAGAGAGCCAAATGAGAAAATGTGAAGAGGCTGGCCAAAAGTCGAGAGAGTCGAAGGGGCTGTCTTTAGCCGAAGAAGAGAGGAGGAAGAAGACGTGAAGGGGCTGCTTTTATAGAACATAGTTTCTATTTTGATTATCTTTCTAATTCTTTTATTTCTCTTTCCTTTTTGTTTTTTTTACACGTCCTTTTTGGAGAATGATGGTGGGGCAATCCCACGCTACTCGTAATTCGTTAATTCTTCGATGCTTACGTCTTGATTGGTTGATTTTGATTGTTTTGATTTGAGTCTTATGGATCAATTTTTAGTTGAAATTTTTATTTGTCGATTAATTTTAATTTTAATTTTAATTTAATTTTAATCCGATTATTTGATGAATCAATCAAATTTTAATTGGATTTGTGTTTTATTAATTGATTAAGTTTTAGTTGTTTAATTTTAATTGTTGCTTGATTTTAATTTTAATTGTTTAATTGTTTTATTTTTAATTTGAGTTTTATTTGTTTAATGGTTTAATTTTAATTTGAGTTTTATTTTTAGTTAGATTGGATTTTTAACTATATTTCAATTTTTATTATATTTTCGTAACAATCGGGATCTCTAAGTTGAATTTGGAGGTTGAGGGGCATTTCGATCATTTTTATGAATTTTTCTAAATTTCTTTGTTTTTGTCGGTTTGAGTCCTGTTAGACTCGAAATCATGTTCTGATTGCAATGGAGGTACTTTCGAAATCTTTCGGAGGTCTAAAATTTATGAGTGGTATTTTCGTCATTTTGTCAATTTTTACAGATTTTTACAAATTTTAGCGTGAGGTTTCTTTCAGTCTCAATGTGATTATTTCTATGTTTCAAAGTTTCTTTGAGGGGCATTTCGATCATTTTTATGAATTTTTCTAAATTTCTTTGTTTTTGTCGGTTTGAGTCCTGTTAGACTCGAAATCATGTTCTGATTGCAATGGAGGTACTTTCGAAATCTTTCGGAGGTCTAAAATTTATGAGTGGTATTTTCGTCATTTTGTCAATTTTTACAGATTTTTACAAATTTTAGCGTGAGATTTCTTTCAGTCTCAATGTGATTATTTCTATGTTTCAAAGTCATGTTTTCCTAGCGTATCAAGGTTTCTAAGTTACCGAACTGTGTATCGAACCTAAAACGTACGTGCTTACTAAATCAAGTGTAAGGTGTAGCGATCATAAGCGTGCGTAAATTTCTATGTCAAGTCGTAATTAGTAGGGGAGATGAAAAGATTGGAAATGGGAGGAAATAGGGATAGTACTCACAATCTTTGAGTTCTTTACACTCATCATTATGAATTTACGGTAACCGGGTGACAAATTGTCAAATTAGGCATATGCAAAAATGGGGTGTCTACAGGAAGCACATCAACTTTATGCTTATTACTGAATAAGAAAAATCTAAAAATGCATCAAAGATGTGAACTTTCAAGAGTAACTTCCTGCTTCTAATTTTTGTTGGAAGAGAATCAAACTTAAAATTATCATTTTTTTTTTTTTTTTTTGTATGAGAGCATGAAAATTTTTGAAAAATTTGCTTGTTTGTTAGTTGTTACAAAACTTTTTAGATCTCAAAAAATACTTCCTAATCACTATCACCCAAGGATCAATTTTGTATTCGTGAATTATTTTATAATTGATTTGATGTAAGAAATCCCATTAAACACAATGTTTAGTTTAAGTGAGGCTTAAATATTTTGATGTAGATCCATGGACTGATTTGGAAAACAACTAATGGATCATATAGAACGTGAAGGATCAAATATCTCACACCAACTAATATCATCTAATATTGTTTATCATGGAGGAGCAGGTAAGATACGTATGATACAGTACCCAAATTATAATATTAGGAACTATAGATAAGGAGACAAGTTAGGAATCACATTATTTTGTCATATAAGGTGTGTTTATTATATAATATGAAGGTAAGTGTGATTTAAAATACTGAAAGGGTTGTCTTGGAATTGACTTCGTCATTCTATAATTGAAATATTGCATTAAATTGTAAGCATGAAGCATGTTTTGATCATGATTAAGGGAACCATTAAGTATATTTTATATTTAATAAGCATATTGAGAAGTCTGATTTGAAATTATGATCGGATGGTATTAAACAAAAAACAAATTTTGTAGAAGTAAGAAACTCATTTGACATCTCTTGATCTGTAAAGAATTTTAATCAATTCTCAAGGGATTAACCTTAGCAATAAGGTTCTTTCAATTCTAACAAGAAAAGTACCTATCAAATGTCAAACTTGAAATACTTTTCTCATGCATTGAAAATCATGTAATTAAGTTAGAAAATAATTTTATCTAAAAATGAAAAGTTTCTCAAGTTAGCCAAAGTTTCAACCCTTTTTGACTTAAGTCTAAATCCTAGGAAGACCTAGCCATCCCCATCTAAAGACTCTAGCTTCTAGAAGTTTTAATCCCATTAGGAAATCCAAGGATATTTTAGACACTATCATGTTCGAAAAATAAATCAAATCATTAATAAAAATTAAAAATATTATGTACACCTTAAAAAATCAAAATAAAGAGGAAACAAAAATTATTCTTGAATGAGATTACGTCAACCCCTATAGACCCAAGTCAAATTAGTCAATGTTTCAACCCTTTTTAACTAAAGTCAAAACTTTTGAAACCGAATCATCCCACCTAAAAGTCATTGCTTTTAGAAGTTCCAAACCCTTTAGCAAACCCAATTTTATTTTAGACATTTTCCTAATATTCCCAAAAAAAAAAAAAAATGTTCAACAAAATTTAAAAATACTAAAAAAGAGTCAGCATTTGCTGTTAAGATAATTTCGTGCTAAGCTATTAAATTAATCTTGGAGTGCCACGTGTATATAGAAATTTTTGTCAAACTATAAATTAATAAATCAAGTCCCTAAACTCATTTGAAATTCTAACTCATTACACTCACACCCACTTTGTAAACTACTATTTCACACGATATTCTATTTCCAAACCATCTTCCCTTCATAAAGACAAAACACCTCAAACCTTCTTTCCTTGTCCAATATGCTACCATTTGTGTGCCGGGGGGGGGGGGGGGGGGGGGCGGGGGAGGGTATACTTTTCACATTCTTCCTCTTTTTAATTATAGTGTATGAGAAAGAATTTTGAAGTTGATTATCAAATTGAACAAAGCCTTTTCTTTTCAATGTAAGATTATTATTTTTTAAATTAAATTAATTTTAATTTAGATGTGAAATTAAAGGTGTCAATTTTTAAGATTTTTAATTTTTTGTTGTGTGACTCACATATTTGAGTCATGGTACAAAGTTTTTCATCTAAGTCATCTTAAACGTATGAGATAAACCATTAACTTGGTTTACAATTATTTATTTATTTTTAAAATTAGATTAGTTTTCAATTTTAATATGGGGTTAAAATTAAAGGTTTCAATTTTGAAAATTTTTAATTTTCTATTTTGTGAATCACATTTTTAAGCCATGGTACAGAGTTTATTCATGCAAGTCATCTCGTCTTGTACGAGATAAATCATTTAACTCCGTTTACAATAATTTATTAATTTTTAAATTAGATTAATTTTTATTTTTAATTTAGATTTGGAACTAAATTTTTAATTTTGAAGATTTTCAATTTCCTATTTTGTTAATCACATATTTGAGCCATAATATAGAGCTTATTCATCTGAGTTATCTCGTCTCGTATGAGATAAACCATTTAACTTGGTTTGCATATTATTTATTAATTTTTTTAATAGAATTGTTTTTATTTTTAATTTAGATTTGAAAGTAAAGATTTTAATTTTTAAGATTTTTTACTTTTTACTTTTTATTTATTGAATTGCATATTTGAGTCATGGTACAAAGTTTATTCGTCCGAGTCATATCTTTCTGTACAAGATAAACCATTTAGCTTGGTTTATAATTAGTGTAATGATTTTCTAACTCAACTCTTATAGACTAAATCAAAAACTCACTGATGTGGCATGTACAAGAACCGAAGATTGTTTTTCTTTAAGATATTCAACTGCGGTAATACCTCGAGTTTTAATTCATATTTCAAAGAAAAAATCAAATATTGGAAATTTGAGAAATTCCAAAAGTGGGATTTAGGGTAAAACTTTCGAATTTTTTTCTATTCATTTTTAACAAAATCTAACTTCGCCATTAGATTCAAAATGGTCGAACAACCTACTTTAGCCTATAAGCCCGCTCAAATTTGAGTTTGGACAGAAAATGTACTAAATTCTCGATTTTCGTGTCGAACAAGGCCCACAAGAGTGAATTTTCGTTAGAGAGAGAACTTGTAGAATACAATCGCATCATTAGATCCGCAATGAAAAATTATAAAGAATGGAGTATTCATTCGTCTATTTTTTAGTCTAGAAAGTCGAACTACCGCCAACAATATAAACAAATTAGAAATACCAGGATTGCCCCCTCAAGTCTTTATATAAAAGAACTTATACATCTTTTATTTCATTTTCTTCTCTCGAACGAACTAAAAAAACCCAGTCTACTCCAACCCAAGGGCTTCAATCCTTTTCACTTCAAGATCCGTCGCCAACGAGACCTCGTTGATCATTGCTGAAGAAGAAAAAGTTACTGGCGTCGACAAGCTCTACAACTTCATGATATTTGATCCTTATTTCCCTTTCTTCTTCCCCATTCTCCATAAAAAAAAACCAGCCACAAATCAACGAGTGGGTTTCAACGCATCCCACTCAAGGTTTCATATATTTAACGGTTGATTCATCCTCTGTCGTAGAAGGGAAAGAGAACGCCGTCATCAATATCTACACAAACCACCTGATTGTTTCGGACCCAAGTCCACTTCGATTTTCGTGTTAATTCACCTTGACTTTCATGTTAGCTCTTCATTTTCGAAAATCATGATCTTTGGTAGGGGACTCTTAATTCCTATTGGTAATCATAGATTGCGAAAATTGCATTTAGGGCTTTTAACAGAACTTATGATGTGTTTTAAATGGTATAATTCTTTGCATTTATTTTCAATTTCATGCAAGACGTATGTGTTGATGTGTTTAATCGCATTTTACAACAATGTATACAGGGGTGAGATTGTGTCTCGAAGAACCGGTGAAGAAACCCAAAAAATTGGACAAAAATCCAATTTTTTAACATGTTACCAATTCTGACGGTAGGATTGGCGGTAGCACCGTAAAAAATAAGGTTTTACAACCGCTAGTTGCCGACAGCCTTGATTTTGGTAGTTTGACTTCCGCACATCTGTTTTGACTACATTTGCGATAGTTTTCAATTAAATAATTAAAAAATAAATTTTAAAGTTTAAAATTTTATTTAATATTCAATGAACTCATATTGAGTTGATGAATATTAAAAAAAATGTTGTATTCTAAAAATCAAAAAGTGAAAATATCGATAAAAAAAGAAAAAATGAATAGAACAATAAAATGTCAGAATCACACCTGAGAAGTGATATCTGCATTTTACATGGTTGTGTTGTGTGTGGGTTGATAATTAGAGAATTTCTATTTTTTACAGATAGAAATGCGAATATTCGGAGACAAACAGAAAAAGTGAAGCTAACACTGTAGTATTGAAGCCAAGTCAGATCAGTCGCCCCAAATTTAGTCTGGGTGTCTCTACTCAGACCGCGCCGTGGTAGAAACTTGGTGCGTTGCGGTGGTTCTAGGAGGGACAACCTTGAGTTTTGTGCTAAAATTTTTTGGTAGCATTGTCTTTGCATTAATGAAGTTGTCTTACAACAACTGGAGCGAAGATGATCCAGAAACTTGGGATAAACTCTATAAATTGAGAAGATGTCTAAAAGGAAAGGGATCTCTCTCCTCTTCCTAATCTTAATCTTTCATTTTCTATTTTATCTTATATGGGAGAGAGTTCTTGTAGAGTGAGAGTTGAAGAAGTCTCTCTTCCCCTTTCTTTTCTCATTCTTTTTGTAATTTAAGTATAGTTCGAAGTATGTTTTCAAAGCTGTGTAATCGAAGAGATTCAAGCTGATCTTCGGAATAAAAAGTAACAAAGAAGCATCCATTCTCTTTTCCATTCTTCTCTTTTTCTTTTTTACTTTATTGCAATTTGTTCCTCGTGATGATTATCGGCTAAACTCTCCATAGAGAGGTCAATAAAGCTAGAGCGACCAGTTTTATTGCCTTTGCTAAATTGTGTACTTGTGAAAACTCTTAAGATTGGGATTATCAGATGACATATTTAGTGTTCTAAGTCTGATGATTCATGCTTAGATGAGATCAAGCTTAATCATAGTTATTTACGAACATGAGATTAAAATCTGATAATCTCATCTTATTTAAGGATTCACATACATTTGAATCACATAAGAAATTTATAGATTTACCTTCCGATTCACGAGCAATAGCTTTGTTACGTGGATCGAGATAAACATAGAACCGTTGAGATGTTGAGATAACATGCAAAGGTGGATTTGAATCCTCTAACCTTCACACTGCATTTTATTTTTGTTTCACTTCCATTTTAGGTAGCAATACTCTCTCCTAAAACTGTTTTAATTCGGTTACTTAAATCTAAGTCAATTTTGAGTTTAAAGAAATATTGAATCATTGTTTCTCCCTGTGGATCGATGCTTGCTTGCCAAGGTTTAACTTTGTTCATACCAAACATGAATCATTTCCAATAAGGATCCAATAGGACTCGAAACTGATTATGTAAGAATTGAATTAGACCCTAGTTGGATCAAGGCAATATTATGATTTAATAAAGATTGGATCAGAACTGGATTCTATTTGGTTACAAGATATGAATAAACTCATATATTTAAACAAAATATGTAATACAATTTACATAATTTCTCCTATTTTATTATATTTGGACATGGTTGATTTAAAACCGATTAATAGGTTATCAAATTGGATCCTTATAAGAGCCCAAATCATTGATCCAAACTCAAAGTTATCAGGTTGGATCAGATTAGATTTCGGGTCTGATTTGATACAATTGATGACGCTACTTGAAATATATAAGGGTGGATGTTGTCCTACTTCTAAGTTCATATTTTGTACCTGTTGAATCACATCCGTATGATCAAACCAAAAAGTATGATCATCTTAAGAGAACTATATCTTGAGTGGCAATTGGAGAAAATGAAATAAGAGTGTAGCTTTTTTATCTTGATCATTGATGCTTTGCCATTCATTTAAAAAATTGTGACCATCTCAATCATTTCTTCTAGGGGTGCAACTTGGTTTGGTTTGAGGTCAAATTGGAACTGAATCGACATTGATCAGTTCCTCTTAATAAGAACCAAAATAAAATCAAATTCCATTGGAACCGAATCAACCCAAACCGAACTAAAGTCGGTTTGGTTTGGTTCAGTTCTATTGTCAATATTCTATATGTAGACACCCCAATTTGAACGGGCCCCATACTCGAAAGGGTCCAAAAATATCGATTTTCCAAATAAAATTTGCCAACGGGCCTCAAAAGCCTGAATCACTAAAACATGGCATGTCATCAAATTGAGGGTCCCTAAGACCCCTTAAGGGTCTAATGGACCCACCCAAAAGACTTGGTATACCCTCACATTTTTCACCTTTCACCACTCCACTTTTGAAATCGAATATTCTACAAGCCTGTTTAGGGCCCATAAACCTTCAACTCTCCAAAAATCATTTCTCACCCTATGCAACCTAACCTAGACTTAATCCCCCATCACCTACCCTAATGCATACCCACCCTCAAAAACTCATTCCAAAATAATCTTAACCAATCCCTAAACAACCCACAACATTCCTAAAACCCAAGTCCAACACACTAAAGCCCACAAAACCATTATCCATATCAAATCTATGTTCATTATCCATAATCCATAACCCATAAACCACTACCTACATCAACCAATCACCCTTTGATCATCAAAGGTGGCACATGTCATCACCCCAACTCACCTCCCTCATCCAACTACTTACTCTGATCACTTTTCTCTAACAATCCATCTACCCACATCACCTCTCCCTAAAAACCTTCTCAACCCATACCCTTCCTTAACCTACCACATTATCAATTCTCTGAACAAATCATCTACCCCTACCCTCATCATCACTTACAAACCAATTTCCATAAACCAAACCCACACCAATTATCTCCAATCAAATACTCATTCTCTCCAATCAACTCATATAATCACCTCACCTCCCCATCCCTTTTAATACATGTCATCATCTCCTTAATCCTCCCAAAATCCAATCAACTAATCCCTTACACAACCCATTCTTCTAACCTAAACACCTCACTTCTTCAACCTACCTAACACTCAATCAACAAACCACTCATTTACACCCTTCATTCTTTCCATCTTACATCACTCATCTCACCTCACCAAACACTCCACCCAAATGAATTAGGTAGGATCCAAATCATTTAGATCAAAACACTACCCATTTACCCTCATTACACAATTACCCTCATCTCAATTCTAAATTTCATACCCTTCACCTTCAAAACCTATGTCATTCTCTACTCTTTTATTCATTCACCCCATTATATCCCTAAAGTAACTTCCAAACACCTATAAATACCTCTCTTTCCAAAATGTGAACCAAGTCTTACACAAAAAAATATCAGTAGTTTACTCCCTTACTTCATTTACTCTAAAAAATTACATTCTCATAATTCACTAAGGACTCAAGAAGACATCGAATAAGAAGAAGAATGAAGGAAAGAAAAAAAGACTTTAAAACTTCAAGGTGGGTCAAAGGAATACTCCCCCATCTCTCTCTACCATCTCCATACCCCTTTTCTACTATCCCCTTCCTCTTTTTATTTTTTTTACTAGAAAGCTTTTAAGATGTAATGCTCCCTCTCCTCTATTTCCGGTAGATCGGACTTTAGTTCGGTCGAAAGTATAAGAGTTGTAACCATCTTAAAAAATAAAATCGATTTAAACTTGTAAACTATTTCAGGCACTTAGCATTCGAGTTCATCTCGACTCATGAGAATGGACTCGTAACTAAAGCCAACACTTTTCAAAAATATGTTATTTTCCAAAACTAATGCCTATTTGGATCATCTCCATCAATGAGATGATCCTTATAAGTCAAAATTGATAGTAAATCCCTACTTAATGTACAAGTTATCAACACGTGGCATTTTATTTTATTTTGTATTTTCATAAAAAATGATTGAGTTGAGTTGAGTTGAGGTTACCACCACTTGGTGGGGAGAAAAGGGTGCCTAACACCTTCCCTTTCCTCCAATCGAGTCGCTTACCTTGATCTCAAGGTTGATTGGTACCTTATCCAAACGAGAGTCACTAAACGCCAAAACTGACAATTTTCCTAAAATGTACATCGGGTGACCATTCACACCCTTTTACAATATGAATGGTGGCGACTCCAAATCTTAGTAAAAGTGTCACTCGTAATCGAGAATCACGTATCTACACTATACATTCTAAGTAACATTTTTAATAAAAAAAATAAATATATAATAAACATAAATTTTTATAAAATAAACCACTAATTTATCCATAAAAAGTCATTAGTTTATCCATAAAAGATCATTAATCTATGTCCTAGCTCCTAAAATAATTCGTAATAATTATTATATGCATATATATTTATTTATTGCATAAGAGGTTTGGTGGCAACTCCAAACCCAACTAGGAGAGATCTTCGGACTTGAAAATCTCATGTCTATAGCATTGTGAACTTATATGCTTGCTTTTGCAGAATTGTTATAGCACTCAAGGTTTCAAAAATCATTAAAAAAAAATTGTCTTGTCTAAGATAATTGAGATGTCTCATCAATTTATCTTACTTCGCGAATGAGATGGAAAAACAAGTTTGCAACCATGGTAGCACTAAAAAGTTCCATTGGATTATATCGTATCCAATGCATGGTTTTAAAATATGGGAAAGGAGAGGAGAAGAGCTCAGTTTGTTTTTTAAAAGAATGTTAAGAGAGAGAATGATAAGTTATAAGAAAAAGGTATTTTAGTCAAAAATCGCGGATTACGGTAGCAAATCGCCCTTCTAACTATTTAGTTTCAAAACGTCATTATTTTTTCAACTGTCATAGCTACGGAATTATTAGCTAAAATGCCCTAAATTCTATAAGGATTAAAGTGTAATTTTGCATTTTTTTGTGTGAAAAATGTAATTCCTACTATTCTAGGTGGGATTTTTTTTTTTTCACCAAATCAACTTCTTAGAAAAATGGTTTTCCATTGTGCGGAAAAATAAAGTGGGTTGTTTTTTCACTGAGACTTACCATAATTGGACACAAACTCTTACCATGTTCGCTCCAAGAACAAAATAGATATGCTTCTTCTTCTCACTCTTCTATACTTTTTTCAATATTTTTTAACTCTCTTCTCAGAGAAGAAACAATTTGTTGTGCCTTCAGTCTTACTTCATTATTATTCATCTTTTTTTTTTTAATTTTCTCCATCTCCTTCAATATTTTTGTGTGTTTTCCTTCGAAACCCTTTTGAAGTAAAAATAATTAGATTGCACATTTTGTTTTTTTTACTTTATATTTTGTGAGAAAACCAAAGACAAAATTATTGTTGTTGTATTTTTTGTATTTTATTTTTACAACCTCCTTAAAAAACCTAGAGGTGAAATGAATAAATTATTGAATAGAGTTCCAGTCAATTTTGAACTAAAATTGAACAATTGAACCCTAATAGAACTATAATCAGTCCATTAGGATTCAATTTATGATTTCAATTCGATTTTTGAATAAAAGCTAAGCAAACGAACCCCAATAGATCCAAAATCTTTCCATTAGGTTCAACTAATTTGGAATCAATTTCAAATCAAAATCAAATAAATCAATCATAACAGAAATTTTCTGGTGAGTCCTATTTTCATATTATCAAAGTGTTTTGATCTATAATTTTTTTGAGTATTGGTGATTTCTTGAAATAAAGTTTCTTGTTAGTATATATAAATTATATAAGCCGAATCTAATAATTCTTAGAGGATGTCATGGTATCACATATATAATGCATATTAAAATAAAATTTACATTCTTTTTACGAATTATTAATATATGGGTGAAATGGACTTATTTATAAGAGTATGATTGCTTCTTTATACGACATGTTAAATTAAAATTATAATGTACTTTTTTAGGTTGTTTAGCAATTAGATGTGGGATCTTCATCCAAGCTCAAACGCAGAAATAAGATCACTAAAATTTCGTAGATTAATCAAATAAAATAATTAAAAGCTATCTACAAATTAAGTAAATCACATGCCCAATTATTATATGATGGAAATTCGACAATTACTTCGGGATAAAACACTCCTGAAAAATCCAATCATCGTCCTTCAATAATCTTCAAGAATAATTTCCGCAAAATAATTTAAGTACATAGCTCTACCCATTACCTTGATGAATAGTCTTCAACAAGGACTTGACAATTGTACATGAATAGGGGACGACTACCCCTATTTATAGATAATTTTCCTCCTAATTGCAGCCCATCAAAGAAATAATAAGAGATTAAATTGAATGGTATTAATCTTTTATTTAGGAAATCACGAATTCTACAAATTGAAATTTTCAATTAGATTGCGAACAAGTTTTCAATTTTACTCTTATTTTACTCAAGCAACAATCCAACCCATTAAAAAAACTAAATTGTGATGGACCAATTAGGAATTTTAACAGAATAAAACACCCCAACGTTTTGAGAAAAATATCTCTTATAAGGATTAGAAAATCCAACATTAGAATTTAGAAGCTTGATTGGTAGGATGTTGATTGTAGAAAAGAAGAAAATAATGTCGATCATGACATTGATATGTAGCACATATGGGTTCTCATCACATCTTAGGTATAAGAGATATTTATGTAGAGCTAGAGATATAGAGAGGAGAAAATTCTAAATAGTTTTACAAAGAAAGTGTTTGGCATTGTCATAAGCAACTTCAAAAGAATAGAATTGCATTTCATAGATTATGTAACAGTTTTAGGACACATGGTTTGGTTGATCATTGATCAGTAAACGGGGAAAAAAGGTCATTTAATTCCTATTACCAATTATATGTGATTTGAAGAATTGAATGAAGATTTTTTGGTTCATATGTTTTTTCAACCATTATTTTCATACTATTTTTGGAGCATTTATTAGTATGTAGGAGACCATCAAGATAACAAAACAGAAGATTCACTCAAATGCAATAAAAACATTAGAAATAAGTATCATTAAGTTAAGGTAAATGTATAGTTTTATCGATGGGCAAGTTGGACTTGAAAACGATCAAAACATATACTGGAGGTAAATGTATAGTTAATCAGTCATGCTTATCAATAATGTGATATAACTATGAGATTTTATCTTAATTGGCAATGTAGGTATCATATTATCTTGTAGATACGGATTTGCAAATGTTTTTGGTTCTTTTATACTATTTCGTAGTGTTCAATTTCATTTAAATAAGGAAAAATTACTTAAAGGGCCCTGGCGGAGGGCTTTCTTTCTAAATAATCTCTAAGTTTTGAGTGGTAGTTTGATAGTCCATTTAGTAATTTTTTTATTTCTTAATGGTCCCTTATTAATGGCAAATTCATCACTTTTTATTTATTGTCGAGTTCACAATTTTTATTGTTGAATTCACCACTTTTTATTTATTGTCGAATTTGACAATAAAAAGTGGTGAACTCAACACTGGTAAAACCCACCCACTTTTTATTTTCAAGTTTTTCCAACTAAAATACATGGAAAGATTCACTAAAAAATTGAGATAACGACTTGCTTAGATGTTTTGAAACCGAAAGAACCATTCTCGATCGATTTTCATCCAAAAACGAAGAAAAAAATGAAAAAACCTTAATTTTTTACATACATTTTCAAAATGTATGAAAAAACTATTGAAAATAGCTTATTCTTCCTTCTTAAATCTTTTTCGATAGAATGGAATCTCTGAAACTTGATTGAGATGCCAAAAATACAATTTTTTGGATGAAAACAATGAACTTGAACGGTTAGGGCAATCAATCGTGAGAAATGAGATTCAAGGATCAATTAAAAATAAAAGTTTTACTAAAGAGTCGTGCTGGAGTAACCTTAAGATTGTATCTCATATCGCACATCTTGACGTGAGTGTGTGTAGGAATTAGAAATGCTTTTTGAGAGTGTGAAAAAGCACTTATGATTCTTACACACTCTCACGTCAAGATGTGCGATGTGAGGTACAATCTTGAAGTCACTTCAGCATTAGTCTTTACTAAATGGACTATTAAGAAAAGACTTAAAACTTAGAAACTAATTAGAAAGAATCCCTTTCACCATGGTCCTTTTAAGTAATTTTCCCTTTAAATAACCATCAATGATACATTCCATCAAGTGCAAGAGAACTTTATAATCATTATCATATTCATTGTGAAACATATTCAAGAAAATGATTAGCTTATTAAAGAAATGTTTTATGTACTTTAAAAATGCACAATCTTTTTACATCAAAACACATACTAGGATTATCTTTGCATATTGTGTCATCTACAATTATGTTGGGTATCTTGACCTGGAGATATGTGAGGGTGCGACATAATCGAAAGATGAATAACATGATGAAATGTTCGAGAACTATATATATATATATATATATGGGTCGGGTTCCGTAGACCCCCATTACGACCCCCTTTGCGACACACCATTTTGTCTTATATGGGCAAAAATGTTTGGAATGGGCTGATTTTTTGTGAGGATGATCTCTATGGTGAGGAGATCATCCTTGCCAAAAATCAGCTCATTATGAAATTTCTAGCCCCATGTTTACAAGTTGAAAAATTTTAGACCGTCCAATTTTTGTAAATCAATTTTGATGGGGTTAGAAGTTTTGGAATGGGATGATTTTTTGCCAGGATGATCCCCTCATCACAGAGATCATCCTCACAATCAGCCCATTCCAAACATTTTTGCCCATATAAGACAAACGGTGAGTCGTAATAACGCCATCCTATATATATATATATATATATTATATATATATAGATATGGGAGGGTGTGACATAATTGAAAGATGAATAACATGATGAAATGTTCGAGAACTATATATTATATATATATATATAGATATGGGAGGGTGTGACATAATTGAAAGATGAATAACATGATGAAATGTTCGAGAACTATATATATATATATATATATATGCTTTGTCTAGTCTGGCATGGACAACAAAAACAAAAAAAGTCAGCAAATTCATTTAGATAGAATATGATCAACATTATCCATAAGATTTTAGGATTGAGATTAGATTTTGGGGGATTTTTTATGCTGATTAGGGAAGGAGAGTTGAAGGTATCTCTCAAATATAGAATGTTTTAGACAATTTGAAGATTTTATTAAAAAAACTCTTGAACTCCTAGAGTGGCTATCAAATTAAATAAAAATTAATTTAATTTTTTAAATCAATTTTTATGAGTTCAAGAGTAGAAAGCTGTTTTGACACCCCAACTTTAACTCCTCACTTTCTTAAATTATTTATCATACCCTAATTAAATATTAAAACACTCTATTCAAAATATTTCAACTGTTGTTTACAATTAGGATTAAGCTCATGCAAACATCCTAAATATAACAAATAGATATACATCTAAACAAAACAAAAAAAAGAAAAAAGAGTGGGAGAGTTTCTATTGGCAGTACCCCAACTTTTAGTTATTCTCATCAATTGACTTATTTATTTTTTTAAATTTTAATTGGGATGTAATAAGTGATAGTTGGGGTGCCAATATTGACACATCTAAGATGGGGTGCCTATGACTGACACCCAAACATTTACTTATAATACCCCCACTTTCTTAAATTATTTATCACACCCTATTTAAAGATTAAAACACATCATTGATTGGTAATTTATCAACAAATTCGTTGATTATAAAAACATCAAATTAATCGGAACATGTTTTGGAAATGAAAATGAAAAGTATATTGGAACCAAAAAAATTTCGTAACTTGCAAACATTTTGGGAAATATCTCACTTTAGAAAGCATTATAACATCCAAACAATCTCAACAGTTGTTTTATGATTAAGCACATATAAAATCCTAGATCTAACAAATTCGATATGTAATCAAGGAAAAAAAAACACAGAGAGGGAGAGTTTCTATTGGCACCCCAACTTTTACTTATTCTCAATAATTAATTTATTTTTAAATGTTTTTTTCCAAAATGCAACTTTTGCAAAAATTTTGATTCCGCTGTGCTGTTCATTTTAATTCCAAAAACATGTTCACCGAGCGAACTTGCTGATAAAAATGACGATCTCACCTATAAAACTTTGGGTATTAAAATAAATCGTGTATCGGACTTGGAATTTCGTTATATTCAGCGCACGAAATAAGAATTCAATTTTTTTTCTTCTAAATTGAGGTGTAATAAGTAAAAGTTGGGGTGCCAATAGCAGCTCTATAAGATCAATGAAATGGGTTGTTTTTAGTCACGTGGCCCAAATAGTGGAGATGTTGAGACGGGAGAGGGAGAGGGAGAGGGAGAGAGACTGAAAATTTGTAATTCTCAATCCCTAAAAATACTCTTTTGTGGGCGTTGGAATTTGGGGAACTTTTGTTCTCGCCAGATTCGTCGATAAGTATCTGTTCTTCTCCTGTAAGCCTCTCTCTCTGTTCTTATTCGTTTTCTATTTCTCAGATCTTTGGTGACTTGCTAGTTGTTGGTAATTCTGATGCAAATGGTGCTGGATTCGAACATTGAACCCTCTTTTGCCCTCATCATCTGAGAAACTTCGATGTTCTGTAGCAATTGAATCTAATTTTATAGGGTTTAAGATAATCGTACTGCATTTATGTTGTAAGATTGTAAAATGGTGGAAGTACAAGAGTCTTTTTTATTGTAAAGTTGTAAGATTGCAAAATCGTACTGCATTTATGTTGTAAGATTGCAAAATTTCTTAACATCAAAATTTAATAAATGTGTGTCTATATGGTTCTGTAGCAATTGAATCTATTTTTAGAGGGTTTAAATAATTGTACTGCATTTATGTTGTAAGATTGTAAAATATTGGATGTACAAGAATCTTTTTAATGAATGTGTGTATATATGTTGTAAAGTTGTAAGATTGCAAAATCTTACTGCATTTATGTTGTAAGATTGCAAAATTTCTTAAAATCGAAATTTAATAAATGTGTGTATATAGAGTTCTGAGGTGCTTGGTTTCAAAACCACAAAACGTTGAAATTTTTTGTTGGGTAGCCCTTCGTCGACGTTTTGTGGTTTGGAAACCTAGCACCTCAGAACGATATATACACACATTTATTAAATTTTGATTTTTTTGCCTATTTTGGTCAGCATGTAAATGGAAATATTTCAATCAACGTGGAAATTAATACTGAGAAAAAAAAAGAAAAAAAAATCAATGTGGAAATTAATACATTTTTTGGAAATGATGGAAATATTGTGGAAGTGATAAAAAAATATTGAGAAAATTTATATTTGAACAGTGGAAAATGGTAACATAGGCGCTAAAACACTCTCATTAAGTTATTAAAGTACAATAAACAACCATATGAAGTGTGGAAATGAAGATCAACCACATGCTTGTATATGTATGCACAAGTATTTGAGAGCACGGCAATGACAAACAGAGTAGTACTCTACATGGAAATGAAAGTAATAATGTCACATTAACTATATACTATATACTATGCAAAACACTTGCTTAAATAGAGAAACTATTAAGTCTTGCATTCACTTGTTATTCTATTTTCTACCTTTGAATATGTATGAATAAATTAATTATGTTTCTAACTAATTAAAACATAGATGATAGTATGCATGCTTATACGAACATACTAAAATACATCAAAATAAGATGATATAGATTTCTGAATAATTACAATTCATTTATCCTAATTAATGAATATTATGTGCAATTGTTTCATTAGTAAACATTATTATCATGTAATTTACAAGTCCTTTCTATATGCTATTTATAATTTTTATTATATTTGTAAGTTTTTATCAATATTTCTTTCAAAATAGAATGTTTCATCTTAATATTTCCCCTGAAATCATGCTTTTTTATACCTAAAATTTGATTATTTTGATTGAAACTTATCATTCATCAAACTATTCCGTGAAATGAATAGTGAGTTCCATCAAAATCTTTACAAAAAGAATTTGTTAGTTAAATTTCGGGTCTGTCCTTTGGAAATGGAAATATTTCAATATATTTCCTGGAAATATGTCGAAATTTAATACACACACGCTTTGACATGCATGCCATTGGTGCTATATTTTTAAAAGGGCCCCTCAATATTTCAGTGAATATTTGAGATACCTCTATATTTTTAAAATGGTACCCCTTGACCTCGATCTTCACTCTTCACTTATAAACCAATGATAAATGACTTAAGAACCCGTGATTTTTTGTCCCAATCATCTTCAAACTCTTGGAGACGATGATGGTGCTAGTGATGATGATAAGAACATTGATGTTGATGGTGATAGTGATGATGATGATAATGAGGACAATGATGATGATGATGATAACAATGTTGATGGTGATGGCGATGACTATCAAAACAAATAAAGATGATGATGATGAGAGCATTGAGGTAATTTTCCAGTAGTATATAATAGAAGACCAAGTTCAACATGTCATCAATTTGAAAATATAAGGAGGTGGCTCAAATATTCACAAAATGTAGACGGGGCATGTAATCTGTTTGAAAGAGTGCAGTGAGATGGACACGTTGACAAGATAAAGGACATAAATGAAATTTAATAAATATCCCAGAACAAAAACGCCCAACATTTGTTTTCTTTTATTATAGGTTATTATTATTTATGACTGATAGTTCAGTTGGTTTGACTCATTGCAAAGTAACTTTGAGGTCGTGGGTTCAAGTCCAGCTTGCCCATCAATATATATATATATATGCTATTTACAAGAATTGGTAGTCGTATAACTTGGGCGTTAAATTTTACTTGGCTTTAATTTTTTAGTTTGACAAATGGATAAGAAGCTTTTGAGATAATGTTGATTAGGGCATTATAAAGCACTGCTTAGCTTTGTAAAAATGCAATCAGGAAAGAGAACATTCTAATTCAATAGGAAAATAATTCATTGAAATTGGAAACAAGGAACCTTATTTTTAACTCAAATTATTGGATATGATAGAATATGAATATTCAAAATCGTAAATTGTTAGATTCAGCAATACTATTTTTACCAGTACTTTTCTTATTTTCTTTTGATTATATTATCATACCTTTGCCATTTTGTCTGACTGATTGTATACCAAATTTGGGCCCTGTCCTTGGTTTCTATTTTATTTAGTCACTTTGTGTTTTATCTTTTAGGCTGGAAACCAAACTTCTCTACAAAACTTTAGGCTTTAAATCCTAAAGGCGATTTGATGCCAGAAATAAACAGCTATGTATAGACATAAATGTTGGTCACACTTTTAATTTCTATTCAATATCGTCAGGGTGCCTTCCCTTTGTTATATTGTCCTTGTTTTATTCTTGGCAGTCCTTAGTCTTCCTCCGGAGGGGACTAATTTTTGGTGCTCGACTTCTTTTGTGGTTTGTCGAGCCATTTGGAGAGAAAGGAACACTCATGTGTTTGAAGGAAAAAAAATGATCTAGGAAATAACATCAATGCTTTAGGCTTTCTTTTCTTTTGGTTTACTGTTTTTTTCTCTGAGGATTTCCTGTTCAGGTGGGATGTCATTGTAAAGAGGATTTGTAGGGTGATTTTTTTAATTTTTTTGGCCTTGTTTTTCTGTTTTCCTTGTTTTTCTTTGTTTGGTCCTCTCATATGTGTAGGTCTGTCGACCTCCTTTTCTTTCTATTAATAAATATTGTCTATGAAAAACAGAACAAGAATTAGGAATTAAAGTAAGGAAAGTGGTTCTAATTTTGCTACATCTCCTCCAAAACAATCAGAGTTCCTCAAGGAAGTCCTTCCATAGTAAAATTTTGGAAAATGACTGAAAAAGCTCAATTGTGGGTATTTCCATGCAATTGAAGCCTTGATCATTGTATTTCTTTCCCCATCCTAAATCATACACTAACCTGTATTGCATACTTGCCTGCTATGCAACCATCAAAGCCAAAAGGTATCTGATTGTTCTAGTGCCCCATTGCATGTATGGTCTAGCTAATTGAATTGCTACTTTAAAATTCTCAAGTTTCAACTCAGAGGCCATGGGCACCACCGCCTGTGGAAATGTCGCAATTCTTTTTGAGTTCACGAGGATGTCACCAACATTGAAGTTGCAGTTTGTCTATGTATATATTTCAGTGAAGAGCACTATTCATTTCATAGAATATTTCAGTGAATAGTGAACTTCAATTGAAATAATCAAATTTTAGGTATAAAATGTGAGATTTCGGTTGAAATATTTTGATAAGTATTAAACTTCAACTGAAATATTTTTTTTTTGATCGATAAAGATAATTTTATTGAAAAGAGAAAGCAAGGGGGTCGAGGAGACCCACCCAAAACAACGAAAAAGAACAAAACAAAAAAGAGCACAACAAGAAAAATGACAAACTAAGCACGATCAAAAGATACTCTCACGACAAAGAGCACACTCTATCCCAACGCCTAACAAAATCTTCAAAGAAGACCCCTTTGAATTCCTCGTAAAGTTTGCTCTAAGAAAACATGAATTCCAAAATAGAAAAACTAGACCTTCCAATGTCGAAACTTTCCTTTAAAAAATGCATCGATTACGATGTTTCCAAATACCCCAACAGATTGCAAAGGGAGCCAAGAACCAAAGAATCCGCTTAAAAGACAAGAAGGAACCTCCCACGACAGCCAAACTTTCAAAACTAACTTGACGGAGCGAGAAAAACTACCCACTATCCCGAATAAGGATAAAAAATGTGACCAAATGTGGTGAGCCACCCGACAATGAATGAAAATGTGATCCACTGTTTCCGCCTGAGAACCACACATATAACACTGATTCGGGGAGATAAAGTCTCTTTTGATTAATTGATCCATCGTTGCGAGTTTCTCTAATGCCGCCAACCAGAGGAAAAAAGATATCTTAGGAGGTGTCTTACCACCCCAAACAAAAGAGTGAGGGAACATTGTACCAATAGTAGGGCTAATACCATCATAGAAAGATTTGACTGTGAACCTCCCATCTCTATTACCTTCTCACAATCTCTTATCTTCCGAGGAGTTTTGCATATAACTATTCTCCACCACAACGATTAGCCTCATTGACATATCCACCTCTCAATCATTGAAAGTTCTTCTAAACCCAAAGTCCTAGTTTACCATGCCATTTTCAAATTCTTGAAATTCGAGATGACCTGATTCTTTTTCAAAGACAAAACATAAATATCCGGGAATAAGTCCCTAAGGGGACCACTCCCACATCACCAGTCCTCCCAAAATCTCACCTTAGTCGCACTCCCAACCTTGTATTTCACTTTCTTCTTAAAAAACTGAAGTCTTTTGAGAATACCCTTCCACACACCACATTCCATTGTGCTTCTTGCTGGACCACTCTTCCACCCATTTCCTTTCACTCCGTATTTGTCGACGATTACTTTCCTCCAAAGGCTTTCCCCCTCCTCCCCAAACCTCCAAAGCCATTTCCCTAACAAAGTCGAATTCATCGATCCAAAATTACTGATACCCAAACCCCCGTTCTTCTTAGGCAAACATAACTTGCTCCAATTTACCCAGTGATGTTTTTTCAAGCCGTCTTTGCCATGCCACAAAAACTTTCGACAGATTCTTTCTAATTGCATTTCCACTCTCCTTGGAAAAGAAAAGAGCGAAAATGTGTAGATCGGGATACTTGCTAACACACTTTTAATGGGAGTAATCCTCCCTCCTTTTGATAAAAGTTTAGTTTTCTAAATGCTTAATTTCTTCCTCATTCTTTCAATCACCGGCTCCCAGATGTCTTTGCTTGTATAACCCATTCCCAAAGGTAGTCGCAAGTACGTGGATGGAAGGACCCCCATCTAGAACCCAATCAATGCCACTGCTACCTCTACCCCTTCTTCTTCACCAACTACAAATAGCTTGCTCTTTCAAAAATTAACCGGAATGTCAGAGATTACCTCAAAACACCCAAGAATGCCGCTTAAGAAATTCAATTGTCTCGGCGAATGATCCAAAAATATTAAAGTATTATCTGCAAACTGAAGATGTGAGATCATGTGGCCACTCACAACAGTAGTAAAACTTATAAGTTCCCGTTCAATCACCGCCTTAGACAACATCCTTCCCAAAACCTCCACGACTATCACAAACAAAAAAGGGGACAACGGATCTCCTTGACGGGTTCCCCTTGAGCTTCTGAAAAAACCCAGTTGGAGATCCATTAATCAAGATTGAGAACGTAGGAGTGGAAATGCACTTCATGATCCATCGAACCCACCTCTTACCGAAGCCCACCCTCCTCAAAAGATACTTCACCAGATTCCAGTTCACATGATCATAGGCTTTCTCCAAATTAACTTTACAGACTAGTCCTGGAATTTTCGCTTTTCTACACGAATCAATGCATTCATTTGCTATGAGAAGCCCGTCTAGAATCTGTCTCCCTGTTACAAAAGTTCCTTGGGCCGACCCAATGATAGTACTTAACACTGTCTTAAATCTAGATGCCAAGACCTTGGAGATGATTATATAAATTGAACTCACCAGACTGATAGGTTTAAGATCCGTTATGTCTTCCATGCCCAAAACTTTAGAGATCAAAGCTAGGAAGGTACAGTTTGAACCTAGATCTAAGAAACCTTCCCTATAGAAATCCTCGATAGTCGTCATCAAATCATCTCTAACAGTCCCCCAACAAGCTTTGAAGAAACCTAGGGAGAAACCATCCGGACCTGGGGCCTTATCACTGGCCAAACCACTCACCACTCCCTACACCTCATCTGCCTCGATCGGTCTTTCAAGCCACCTTTGTTGTTTTAAGGCGATGCTATCAAAATGTAAAGAAACTAATGTTGGTCTGGCCTCATGCTCCTCCGTATATAGGTTGTTATAGAATTGCACCACCCCCTCACACACCTCCTCCTCACCCACCATCCACGAGTCATTGATTTTCAGTACACACATATAATCATTCATGCACTAATAAGTTAAACATATTACTTGTCAAAAAAAAAGTTAGATATATTTGTAACTTATTCATACATATTTAAAGGATAACAAATATGTATGATATAATGTGAGAATGTCTTTCCTTTTATATAGATTATAATAATGTGATAGTATTGTACATAATAGTTTGTTCATTCAAGAAAGTGGTACAGTATTTGTAGTTATGTGATATGATTATTTTCATTTGAAATAGCATATTTTAGGTTTTAGACTCTTAGATACTTATGCCACTGTGTAGCTAAATGTTACTAATCTCCATTTCCATCATTCATGTTACTGTTTATTACACTCGATTTTGATATATGTGTCCCAGTCCCAATCCCGATTTTTGATATGTGTCCCACTCCCACTCCTCTTAGTGAGGGAATGCATTAGCTTTTTTATTTATTTCCATTTGAAGGGTCCTATCGAAGAAAGAACAAACTCCAAAATAGTGAATTTGTGTATTTTTATCATTTCTTTCACCTCAATGAAAACTTCCTCTCCTTTCTATCCTTTCATAATATTTTCATCATTTCCTTGAAAATTGTATTGATATCCACACTGGTCAAAATATTCCACGAAATATTTTGATTTTCAAGATGACCGAAATAGACATTGAAATTGAAATCTAATACGTTGCATGTAAACATGCATATTGATGCTAGGCAGCAAGTTTGTGGATTTGGTTGGAGGAAAAATAGATAAAAAATAAGTAGAGAAAAAGAGAGATTGAGATGTGGAATGATCTTACCACTTCAAAAAAGCATGGAATTTGATGGAGTCACATCATCAAAGAGGGATTGATTGGAACATTGCACGCTGCAAAGCCTACCAATAATCAGCAACTTTTAAATTCAAAATAAGCTCACTTAATCATTCTAAAATAAAAATCTTCTTATACAAATGGAAACCTAACAATACGCAAGATAATAGCTTTTCACAGAGAACATAACAAAGTGTTTTCATTTGAGGATGTATTTCTTGTTCCATTGGGACTGATTTTGTTGTCAGTGCAACACTTCTGTTAGCCCCTTGGTGGAGGTAGTTTTTTCTTTGGTTTATTGTTTCTTTTACTTTTTTTCCTTTTGCCTATTGTAATCTTCCGGAAGGTAAAGGTCGACCCCTGTTCTCTTAATTTATTATCTTCATCCATGAAAAAAAGAGTTGACATCCACCCTTCCAGATACGAGTTTTTCTCACACATGTTTTGTTTTTTTTCCAAATATTATTACTCTAAAAATGTCTGTTACGATGTTTTTACGACAGGAAAATGGATGGACCAGGTAGCAAAGGAGTCAATGGTGTGGATTCATTTCTTCAAAATTATAAACTCGGGAAGACTCTAGGCATAGGTTCGTTTGGTAAGGTGAAAATTGCAGAACATGCACTGACAGGTCACAAGGTCGCTATCAAAATCCTTAACCGTCGTAAGATAAAGAACATGGATATGGAAGAAAAAGGTACTAACTATAGGCCTAAATAAGGACCTGTTTATATTACAAATTATACATTATACAATTTTTTTATGCCGTAATACAAAAATAAGCTCTTAAGTTCGAAGGCTCATGCTTTTATTGTCAACATGGGAAACCATTATTTAGCCACAATTTTGGATGATTCATTCATTTTCCCTTTTTTATTTTTTTTCATTTTTTCCCTTGTACACATTTCGTCATTTTGTTATACAAAAAAATATATTAAAGTTATGGTGTCCTTTTACTTGAAAAATCAAACCTATGTCATTCATCTTCATGACTTTAAAGGGTCTCTTCTGTTCTCTTAGTATTGCACATTGTTTTTAAACTGAATGAATTCTTTTTTTTTTTTGATTGGTAACTGAATGAATTCTTTAAATCAGCATTGTCACTAGTCCTCCCTTGGGGTTAGGTATATGGAAATCTTTTCCCTTTATTCTGTTTTATCTAGATCCACATCTCCACCTAGCTTAAGCTTGAAACAACAGATCACGATTCACTAAATATTTCATAATTTTTTTTTGCACAAAATGCATACACTATGTTTCTGTCCTGTGCTTTGGGCTGTCAGTGCAACAGCTAACATTGGTAGAGATCAAATCATAAAATCCTCATCCTCTACTATAAGATTTTTACTCATCTACTAGTCACCCCAAATATTGGGGTCTGCAACATGAATCCTCTTCCATTGTTCAACCCTATCTTTAGCCATATCTTGAGCCAAGCATATTCATTTCTTTCTTACCATCCCCATTCATGTCATTTCTGCCACCCCCCTTCCGTTTGACATGACAAACTCAATAATTTTCACCATTTGACCTTAAAAATTAAAATTACATTGTAATGAACTGAATATTTAGACATTGAAAAGTTGTACTATAGTATGGTTCTATTTACCTATGATTTTTTTGATTGCCCAACATTTGCTCCATAAAATAGCTGACCTTATTACCATCTTATAAAATACCCCCCCCCCTCCCCCCTCCTTTTTTTTACCAGTATGCATCAATTGTATAGCATTCTCTAAAAGTACATCTTCACTCAACTCCATATAGCATTCTAGAAGCACATCTTCACTTAAGCCAACCTGCGTTAATTCTATGGGTGTGATCATCGTCCATCACTCCCTTGTTATGTATAACGTCTCGTTTAGCCCATCAATCTTAACTATGTCATTATTTGAATGCATGACCTTACATAAGTTTACACCAAGTACTCTGTTTTAGTCCAATTTACTGTAAAGCAATTCGATTTCAAGGTATTGTCCCATAATTTTTGTTTTACATCTATTCCTTTGTCGTTTCGTCAACCAATACAACATCATTTGAGACCACATGCACCAAGACTTTCGTCATGGAACTGTGAGAAGATTGAATTTACCATTTCCTTAAGACTTGCACTTGGGATGATTATGATAGGTTGATGTGCTTGATATCTTGTAGTGAGATGAGAAAAAAAAAAAGATGAGAAATAATGAAAATTTTCAATGGTCTTCATTGGCTCATTCTAAAACTTTACAAGGTTATAGTGTCTTACCAAATTTTTTCCCTTTAGTTTGAATAGTAGGGATTGACCACATAACACTATAGAAGCACATCTTCACTTAAAGCTGCCCTATAATATTTCTATGATCAACATTCTCTTCATTGCTCACTTCTATATATGAGGTATCGCATAGCCATCAATCTTAACTACCTAATCATTTCAATGTGTTTTCTTACAAAAATTGAACACCATATAACCTATTTTTTCCCAATCCACTTAAAATCTTGGATTTCAAGGCATATCCTTTCATAAACCTAGTTTTGCATGTACCTCTTCTGTTGTCTCGTGAACCAATACAATGTTGTATGCAAACAACATATACCAAGCGACTTATTCCTTGGAGCTGTGACTAATTTAAATTTTAGATTTCCCTTTCGACTTGTACTTGGAACGATTATGATAGATTAATGTGCTTGATATCTTTCAGTGAGACGGGAAATCAAAATATTGAGATTGTTCATGCATCCTCATATCATACGGCTTTATGAGGTTATAGAAACGCCGACAGATATCTATGTTGTGATGGAGTATGTGAAGTCTGGAGAGTTATTTGATTACATTGTAGAGAAGGGTAGGTTACAGGAGGATGAAGCCCGGAACTTTTTTCAGCAGGTAGAGAGTTTATTCTCTTGTTTATAACATTTCTCTGTGATGTTTATGTTCAGAGATGAATTAAAGAGATTACTTCCTAGTTCTTCTGTAAGTTGAATGTAATAGGATCCATTGTCTGGAAACAGATTATTTCTGGTGTGGAGTATTGTCACAGAAACATGGTGGTTCATCGGGACCTAAAGCCAGAAAACTTGCTTTTGGATTCAAAGTGCAATGTGAAGATTGCTGATTTTGGTTTGAGCAATATCATGCGGGATGGCCATTTTCTGAAGACAAGCTGTGGAAGCCCAAATTATGCTGCTCCCGAGGTAGTAACATTAAAATTTAGAAAGAGAGCTTCTATTGCCGCACCAACCTTTGCTAATCCCACCCCAATTCATATGTAAATCACCACAGAATAGCACATATCTTGGGGTGTAATTAGTAAAAGTTGGTGTGTTAGTAGAAGCTCTCTTTAGAAATCTTGCTCAATATATTGGAGAATACAAAATAAGTTGTAAGATGCTATCTAGGGCTAACCTTTGAAGCTCCAAAGTTAAGACCTATAACTTCTTGTGCAGGTGATATCTGGTAGATTATATGCTGGATCTGAGGTAGACATTTGGAGCTGTGGTGTTATCTTATATGCTCTTCTGTGTGGTACCCTTCCCTTTGATGATGAAAACATTCCCAACCTGTTCAAGAAAATTAAGGTATTTCATTCTGGCTACTTTGGTTTCTGATATATCAGATTGACTCAATCTATGTCTTGGGTATCATTCATGGTAGTTATCATGTATGAACAGAATATTTAGGAAACTTTTTTTCCATGCATTGGGTTGGAACCCACTATTCCATGCGTCTTTTCTAGAAGAACTTCATGACTAAAAATATATTGGGCAGATAAGCAGAAACATAACATCAATGAATCTTTTTTGCGATTTCTTCCATAAAAAAATCTTTGTTAGCAATACATTTAATGCTTTGCACAGATGCAATGCAGTAAAAAGGCAAGAAATTTTTTCTTGAAAACCACAGCTTGAATTGAAGGAAGAGTGATTTTGTAGCAGAACCCAAACTACTACACCCTTACAAATTCTCCCCTCTAGGTCCAACAAAGTTTCTCCTACCCTACTGTTACATCATCATTTACAAAACTCTCAAATGGTTCGAGCTGTCCTTTCAAAGATAAATTTCCCTCTTATACATCATGTATGCAACAAATACAACTCCATTTGCAAATATTGAAACAGATTTCTTTCTTTTGGGAATTCAGGTAACCACTTCTCTTTTCTCAAATCTCAGCTGGTGATTCACAATAAGAATAAACAGATAAGTAGTTTGTATTAGGTGCAAACATAAGTTGTGAAACATGATAGTAGACATTCAATTCTGTTCCTCTTTACACCTCCTCAGTCATCAAATGGGACCATCTGGGAACAGAGAAGGATCCCAACTCTTGAAAAGAGACAACAACGAATTTTAGGCGTGGAGCCAATTGATTGCTTTCATTTGTTATTGATTTGCACCTTCAGTTCCAAGCTCATTGTTCCCTTCTTTGAAGTTTTAAAAGCAGCCATGAGTTACAGAAGGTGGTAGTACAAAACTACTACAAGTACAAAGTAAACATGGGATGCTTCTTCTGTTTTTCTTCCCTACTTGTTAGATCTTTAGGTACCTAGCTGGACCTCAGTTCTCAATGCAAAGTCACAGTTGAGTATATCAATTCAATTTTTTAGGAGCTCTATCAAGGAGGTGTTCATGAGAAACCCATTTTTCTTGAATCCTTTGACATCAATTCCTGAGTTCTGAAATCGTTCCCAAGATTCAGTTATCTAAATGCAAAGCCTTTGCTCCTACTTTTTTCTGTTTTCCAATATCTGGGAAAGAAGTCGATATCTTGCCGTCCTAATCTCCATGGATTAGTTTTAGACTAGGCATCTAGAACTCAGCGCATAACACATGAGTGATGGATTCAAACAATTCTTAATCCTCTCTGATTTGCATATCAAAAGCTCTTGCAATTTGGTCTGTTTTGTTGATTCCAATTCCTCTCCCAAAATGTCATCTGACCCATCTTTGGATTCAAATGATCTCCATGGATTCTTCATTGTACATTCCAAGAGTTGCTTTGGAGCCAAATGGATCTCTTAGACAGATCTTGACCGAGAAAAGGAGAGTTTTGGAGATTGGTACATTAGTGTATGGTGTCTGTGAAAGTCATTCTTAAGAATAAATTATTGCATTGTCTTTTTCTGCATTGCATCTGTGTAACACATTTTATAAGCCAGCAGTAAGACTAGCTATGCTTTATGCAGCTAAATGCTAGGCAGTCAAGAAGCATCATATTAATAAACTAAGTTTAGCAAAGATAAGGATGTCGAGATAGATGGAAAGTCTAGGAAACGTTAGATTATAAATGAATGCATTGAAGAAAATGTAGTTGCAGCTCCAATAAGAGATAAACTTAAAGTCGACTAAGTTGGTTTGGGCATGTTCAATGAAGGCCGGTTACCCTAGATAGAAGAAATATGAACTCACTTTCTGTAAGAAAAGACTTGAAATGGAGGAACAAGATACCTTTAGCTGATTCCAACTCTTTGCAATAAGGCTTTGTTGTTCTTGTTCTTGTTGCATATGTGCAATACATTTTAGTTTTTGGTTGCTAACATTCCTATTTTCACGATCCAAAATTGGGTAAAAGAAATGATTTTGGAGATCTCTCCTATGACGAATCCTTCATATGGGTGGTTCATGCATGTAAGCCATGTGTTCTCGCATTCATTTTGTTGAGGATGATTACTCTCTGTAATGCATAGATTGGAAAATTTTCATGTAAAGTCATCTTCCTTTCGTGTATATAGAAATTATTTTGCATCATATTTACATCACTTAGTCCTTCAGGGTGGAATATATACTCTTCCAAGTCATTTATCAACTGGAGCAAGGGATATAATCCCAAGGATGCTTAAGGTTGACCCTATGAAGCGAATGACTATTCCTGAGATCCGTCAGCACCCGTGGTTTCAAGCTCATCTTCCCCGTTATTTGGCCGTGCCTCCACCAGATACATTGCAACAGGCGAAAAAGGTTTTGTATACATGATGTTATGGTTGTCTTATTTCAATTTTGAAAAATATTTTGTTTTTTTTCTCTCTTGAGAATCTATGCTTGGAAATAGTGCTTTGTTCAAGGATTTTTTGGTGTTAATTTGTGGTATTGCAAGGATATAGTCTTTAATAAGAATTATTCATTTCTTTAGATATCTATCATTACTTAGAAATAAACGCTTTGAAATGTATATTTACTAACTCATATATCTGATTGAACTCAATTTTATATTTGTGGTGTACATTAATCTCAACTAGTTTATGTTCAACATTATATGGGATGAACACAATCCCAAATAGGTTCCTTGAGATTATATGGATGGCTAGAAGGGTTTACGGAGGCCCACACCTGATTGTTGGGTTTGTGTGCACTTTATATCTCATGGGATTTTTTCCTTGGTCATGCTACTTCACATGGTTATGTTTTGTTTTATAATTTTCATTGACACAAGGGTTCCTTTGGATCAGTTGGGAACAAACAATAGGGAGCATAAAGACTATGGGTGTTGATACAATGACCTGAGTTCAAAACCCAGCTTCACTTAGTTGTTACTAATCACTAACTCACTTATTGAAATTAAGGGGGATTGTAAATCCAATTTGAGTAGAGAAGTAACGTGGTGGGTGGGAGGATTGGGAGGGGGGGGGGGGGGTGGATTGGTTGTTGAGTTTACAAAATGATCTTTAAAATTTTGACTTAGAATATACGTGGATTGGGGGATAATGAGAAAAGAGCGTTAAGTCAGTGATTCGATCTTATTTACAAGTCACATTTCAAGAAACACAGTTGTGAGCAACTTATCCAATAGAACTATCTGAGTTATAAGGCATTATGAGTGGGGTGGTGGGCTTTACCTTCTCCTGACATGGGGGTGTTGGGGAGGGGCATCATGGTTATGTGGGATTCCAAAGTTATTGCAGTGACAAATCATTTTTGGGGGCTTTCTCAAGTTTTTGTTGAGTTTACAAAATGATCTTTAAAATTGACTTGGAATACACGTGGATTGGGGGATATTGAGAAAAGAGTGATTTGGTTATTTCAGTGAAATCATTTATTGGTGGCTTTCTCATTTTTTGTTGAGTTTACAAAATGATCTTTCAAAATTTGACTTGGAATATACATGGATTGAGGGATAATGAGAAAGGAGCGTCAAATCAGTGATTCAATCTTATTTACCATACCTAGTTACATTTCAGGAAACACAGTCGAGCAACTTATCCAATAGAGCTATCTCTGAGTTATAGGGCATTAGGAGTGGGGTGGTGGGATTTACTTTCTCCTGACATGGGGGGGGGGGGGGGGGAATCATGGTTATGTGGGATTCCAAAGTTATTTCAGTGACAAATCATTTATCGGGGGCTTCCTCGATTTTTTATCTTGTGCAACAATGTTGAGGATTATTTTACATGGCCATTTTTTGGGATTTATTGACCAGCAATGGAAAGGGATCATGAATGATTTTGGGAGGAACTGGACAATGTGGCTATGTATTAGGATAAACCATGGTGTATCAGCAGTGATTTTAATGTCATTAGGTTTGCATCTGAAAAGAAAACAAATTCTTCCATTGACTGTTGAACTTCCATCAATTGCATATCCAACGTGGTTGTCTTGGAGAACAAGTTGAAGATAAAGGAAGAAGACATGGGTTTTCATAAGAAGCTATAATTAGAGCACCATATGGCCTGTCCAACCAGGGATACACTTACTTTTGACCATACATTAGAGGCCCAACGAGCATGGCTGGAGAGTCCTATTGATGGGGATGAAGTTTGTTACACTATTGCTGGTATGTGCAGGAACTAAACACTTGGGCCCTGCGGCTTTTTGATGGAGCTTTTCAAGAAATGCGGAGATATCATGTGGTGACATTCTGAAAGTGATGGAGGACTTCAAGGATGCTTACTTGATTACAAGTTTATAGTTTGAATGCCACTTTTGTTGCACTTAAGCCCAAAGAAGGTGTGGCCAATGACATCTTTGATCTTCAGTTGATCAGTTTGGTTGGGGCCATAGTCAGTAAGTCGGGGTTCGGGAAAAAGTCGAAAAAAATGATAAAATCGCGAAAAAATCGACATGGTATTAGGATAATGTAATTTTTTCTACTAAGTGGTATTATCATTTATATCATCAAATCCTATGTTAAACCATAAGAATAAATTATAAAATCCAAAACTGACGTCATTAATAAATCCACAAAAAAAGTAATAATACCCACCCACTTAAAATAGTTTAAATTTCAAAATACAAATGCATTACAATCATTAATTAAAACTGCGAATCAACTCATCAAAATCATCAACTCAAACATCATCTTCCATTCCATCCTCACTCTCTGAATTTCCATCACTATGATTGTCCCCATCATCTTCATCGACATTATCCCCTCTTACTTCATCGTTTGGGATTTCTGTGAAGACTGAAATTTTGTCAAAGATGATTAGTTCTGAATTTTTTTGTTCTCTCTCTCCATATGTCTTCATAGAATGCATGTTCATCCGAACAAACACTAAGCCATGCAACTTCTTCGGCTCTAATCTATTTCTCTTCTTAGTATGTGCAGCTTCAAAAGCACTTCAATTTCTTTCACATCCAGAAGCATTACAAGGCTGGTTATGCAATTTGATTACTAACTTTTGAAGATTTGGAACCACACTCTCCCACACATCCTACCAAATTCTTAATTAAGAAACAAATACATTATTATTTATTGATTATGAAAATAAATAAAGTAATTGAAACTTTGAAATTATAAGAAATCAAATAAACTTATGTAGATGAGTATCAAAAAGGTGATCAATTGCCATATCACAAAAGATTTTTGTATCCTTTGTGTGATAAAGTGTGAGCTCTCTACCAATTTCTTTTTTCACATATGGGGTAATCATCCTCGTTAAAACTTTCTCTAGTCTCAATTTCACCTCTCTATCTAATTTGACAAGCTTTGCATGAAACAATTGTGGGTTTAAGTAAGCCACTATTGCATGGAGAAGACTATGAAGGGTATGATTCCACCTTTCATCAATTATTTTTCAAATCACTTCATATTTCTCAACGTTACCCTTGTAGAAGTCTTTAATAGTCTTTTTTGCCCTGTCCATGCTTTCATACCATGGTACAATCATCTACATCCGCCATTTTCAACACTCTCACCAAAGGTTCAACAGTGCACAAAATTTCTTTTGCACTTTCCCAAAATGTATTACTCTAAATGGTACTCATCAATTCTATTCCATCCCCTGACTTGCTTTGAGGCAAATTTCTCCATTCAGATGAGTGACCAAATCTAGTTGCAAATCTAGTCGCTCCCGACCTCGTTAATTCCCTTCCATTCATATGTGATCGCATCAAATCAAGCACATGTTGGAATTTGTAGAAGAATTTTACCATATTTCATGCGTTTTCCAAAACAAGCTTTACATTTGGAAGTTCATTAATACTTTTCAAAATGAGATCCAAACAATATGTGGCACAAGACATCTTAAAGATGTTTGGAAATTTATTTTCAACAATAAAACCCACTGCATTGTAATTTGAAGAATTATCCGAAATAAATTGGACAACATTTTCTGATCCAATTTCTTCAATTCCAGAGCAAATAAAATTTGCTATGTAATTGACATCCTTTTTCCCAACAGTGCACTTGGATTCAAAAAAATTGTTCTTTTTGGACAAGATGCCAACAAATTAATATGTGGCCTTTTCCTCCCATTAGTCCACGAATCTGACATAAGGGTACATCTAGAAACAATCTAAGATTTCTTGATTTCTTCAATATATTCCTCTACTTTCCCCTTTAAAGAGCTAAAATTTTGGATTTTGCTGTTTCACTATAAGGATGGACATATCTTGGATCATGATTAGCAGAGGAACGAGAAACTACACTCTGTTTTTTACTTTTCCACGAGATAAGGTTACCACCATATAAAGTACAGAAACCAGATGTAAATCTTCTATCTGTAAAAGAACCTGCATAATCAGCATTAGTGAAACATGACAGATGTGGCTAAGCAGTAGATGAATAAAATAAACCAAGACCAGGACGAGACTTCAAGTAGAGAAGGATACGATATATGGCATCAATATGAGAGGTACGCGGAGCATGCATAAACTAACTGACTACACTAACTGCGAAGGTCAAATCCGGTCTAGTGTTAGTAAGATAAATCAAACGGCCTACGAGTCTCTGGTAAGATGAAGGATCAGATAAAAGTTCCCCAGATTCAGCATGAAGGCGATGATTCTGATCCATTGGGAAAGAGGCGGGATGACAACCAAGCATACCAGTGTCCTGAAGAAAATTCAATGTATATTTATGTTGAGATAACGAAATACCACGGCGTGAGCAGGCTATCTCTAACCCTAAAAAGTACTTAAGAGAACTTAAGTCCTTAACTTCAAAAGCACTACCTAACTGTCGCTTAACCCTGTCAATCCACTATGCATCATCTCCAGTTACTATAATATCATCTACATAAACCAAGACTATGGTATTGTGGCCATCTACTTTTCGTCGAATAAAGCAAGTATGGTCAGAGTGGCATCTGGAAAAACCCATAGATAAAACAACCTCAGAAAAACGTTGGAATGAGGCTCGCGGAGATTGTTTTAGGCCATACAGAGATTTAAGAAGGCGACATACTTTCCCAGAATACTCCCCCTGAAGACGAAATTCAGGAGGGGGATCCATATAAATGATCTCTGTCAGATCACCATTTAGAAATGCATTCTTCACATCAAGTTGGTGAAGGGGCTATGAATGACAGGCCTCTAAAGAGATAAGTAAATGGACAGTAGATAGTTTGGCTATAGGAGAAAAAGTGGCTCCAAAGTCCTTTCCCGGAGTCTGCGTAAAGCCCTTAGCAACAAGTCGAGCCTTGTAGCGATCAACAGTACCATCTGCGAGATACTTGATTGTGAAGACCCATTTATAACCAACAGTCCGCTTCCCAGAAGGAAGAGAAACAAGATCCTAGGTATGATTCTTCTGCAATGCATCCATCTCAATAGTCATGGCTCTAGTCCACATAGGATCATGTAAAGCCTCAGATATAGACCGAGGAACTCGAATAGAGTCTGTGGTGGCAAGATAGGCTCGATAGGAAGGAGAAAGACCCTGATAAGAAACAAACTAGGCGATAGGGTGATCAGTAACACACCCTCACTTACCTTTGCGAAGTGCAATAGGTAAGTGAGAATCAGAAATAGAAGGAGTAGGCGTAAACATAGAAGGGAATATACTTGAGTCCAAGGAGGAGGTTGGCAAAGTTTGAGAGGGGGGTGGGCGACGAGAGTAAACTTGCAGCGGCGGCGACGAAGATGAAGATAGAGAGAAAACTGGAGATGGTAGCACTATTGGAGAAGAATCCTGCAAAGGAGAAGAGTCCTGCAAAGAAGAAAAAGTCCGAAAATAAGGAATATTTTCAAAAAATGTGACATCCAGGGAATGAATAATACGATGAGAGAGGGGATCATAGTACCGATACCCCTTTGACATAGAATAATAACCTAAGAAGACAATGGATAGCTTTGTCATCTAGTTTGGTGCGATGAGGATTTCTATCCTGAATAAAGCAAGTACACCCAAAAACTCTAGGTGTAATAAAGAAGAGAGTGCTACCAGGTCGAAGAACATGAAGAGGCACCCGTCCCCCTAAAGTGCAACTCGGAACACGATTCAAGAGAAATGCAGCAGTAAGAACTGCCATATTCCAATATGACTTGGGAACATGCATTCCTCGCAGAATACAACGGACGATGTTCATGTGGTGGCGATTCTTATGTTCCGCCACCCCGTTTGCTCAGTAGTGTATGGGCAGGTTAACTGATGAAGCATACCACGCTCATAGAGATGAGAGCGAATCCCATCAGAGATATATTCCCCGCCATTATCTGTTCTAAGAGATTTGAAAGTAATGTTGTATTGAGTTTGAATCATTTTAAGGAAATTAACAAAAATAGGTAGTACCTCAGAACGAGAACGCATTAAATACACCCAAGTACAACGAGAATAGTCATCAATAAATATAACATAATATCTATGATCATTAAAAGCAGTAACAGGGGAAGGCCCCCACACATCAGAATGAATCAAATAAAAAATAACATTAACTCGACGCATGCGAGATATTTAAGAGGTATGTGTGTGTTTAGAAAGCTCACACACAGAGCACTGAAATTTGTGTCCACTACAAGATTATTTTAAAGTAGGAAATAATGAACATAAGTGTTGAAAATTAGCATGTTCTAAGCGAGCTTGCCATAAGTCTAAAGTCTGAAAAGAGAAAGTATGAGTTCTAGTGAGTGGGAGCAGGAAGCTGGGGCAGCAATAGGTGGAGCTTCAAACAGGTACAACCCATCCCTTTCCAAAAATCTTCCTCGAAGTTAGGTCTTGAAAGACACAGTGAGTAGGAAAAAAGGTTATAGAACAGTTATGTGATTTTGTAATACTACTAACAGACATAAGGTTGAGAGATAAGTGTGGAACCTGGAGAACAGATTCAAGAGGAAAACTAGGGGTTAGAGGTATAGTACCCTTACTGTGAACAGTGGTAAGGGACCCATCAGCAAGACGAACCTCCTAATAAGTTGTAGGAAAAATAGAAGAAATAAAATGATTGGACTCACCGGTCATGTGATCAGATGCACCAAAATCAATGACCTAGGTCGCAGAGCCAGACTGAGTGGCATGAAATTTAGAAGAGATACCTGGAGGAGTGGCAACAGATGCGACGGTTGAGGATGAGGGAAGTTGAGCCTGGAGCTGATCTCGCACAATAGTTGTAATCTGTGTCTGAAGATGTTGCAAATCAATAGTACCAAGGGAAGCATGATCAACAGAGGTAGATTCCACAACAGCAACACGGGGTTGTCCCCCAGAAGATCTCAAAAGGTGAGGATAAAGCTGAAAGCAGCGAGCCTTCTCAGAGCCAATCTTCCTACAATGACTACAAGTAAGACTATTTCCTTTGCCATGTTCACGGCTCCCACGGCCTCAATTCCCGGATCCTTGAGTACGGGAATTAGAAAAACCTGAATTGGCTGCAAGAGCCATCTGATCTGTATTTGAAGTAGAGATAGGGGCAAAGGACTGAGTCTGAGAGGGAATGACCCGGCAACGACGCTCATCGCTATCAATAGTCGCAAATGTCTCAAATACTGAAGGTAAAGGCATGGTATTAAGGATTTGGGTCTGCAGTACCTCAAACTCAGGGCGTAAACCCATGAAGAACTGGTATGTCTGATGTTGAACTATCCTCTTGACCACATACCCGGCTGCCTCTGCAGATAACTCGGCCATAGACTCATAATACGAGAGTTCCTCCCAACGGGACTGAAGGAATCCAAAAAAATCTGCAACACTCTGATTTCCTTGGGTAGCTTGAGCAATATCCCGGTAAAGTTCATAAATCCTTGAGTCATCGCGAGCATGTGCATATGTCTGAGTGAGAGCTGACCACAAAGAAGAGACAGTCTCATGATACATAAACATAGTGTAGATGCGTTGTTCCATGGAATTGAATAACCAACCAAGAATAGTGCAATTATCGATTTCCCATTGTTCAAATTTGGGATCAATGGGAGGTGGCTTAGAAATACTACCTAACAGCCAACGTGATTTTCCTCGACTACCCAAATAAAGCCGTACAGACCGGGACCAACTCTGAAAGTTACGACCATCTAGTGGGGCATTGGTGATACGCTGAATGGAGAAATTAGCCCTAAGAGTGGTGTTGGATTCCTTAGTCTTGTGAGTCGTAGTCATTGCACATTATGAATAGGTAGAAACTTTGGATTGAAGGGAGATCTCCCGTATACGAACTGTCTAAGTTCAAAGAAGCCTACTGATTGCTGTCGGCAATGCCAAAAAACAGCTTCACTGCTGTTGTGAGGTTGACCCAACCAAAGTAGTTGCTGTAGTAGTTAGTCCAGAGAGTCGTAGGCTGAACGTAAGTAAAATACAGACTTGTGGAAATCTACTGCTGTTGTCGCAAGGTATTCTAGAGCATGTAGACAGAATCGAAACTCAGATAAGTACCTACTGCTACTGTCGCAGGTCACTATAGGTTATCTAGATCTGATCGCAGGTTGTATTCAGGTCTGTAGAACCTTACTATTGCTGTCGTAGGTCACTATAGGTTATTTAGATCTGATCGTAGGCACTCTAGAGCATGCAGGTTGAGTCGTAACACAGGTATGAGCTTGCTGATCCTTTGGCAAGTTACTGTAAAGCACCTAGATCTGATCGCAGGTTGTATTCAGACCTGTAGAACTTTACTATTGTTGTTGCACAGCACTATAGTGCTTGTAGGGCTGATCACAGGTAGTATACAAGCCTGTAGAAATTTATTGTTGCTGTTGCAAAGCAGATTTGATCTATAGTTGGCCTGCTGATTCTGTCGAAGAGATGTGTGTGAGCTTGAAGACTGATTTTAAGAGATCTTTGGGGCTAATTGACATGCACCCAACAGGTCAAAGGCTGATTGCCAAGAGAAACCCTAACGTAGGGTAATAAAAAAAAAAAAATAATCACAGCGCAAACCTCTATTGCAGCATGTGAAGGGCCCCCGAAGGGGATGAACTCCGGATGAGGCTACTGTTAGGTGATTGGAATAAGTGAGTGAAGGAATTAGGGAGGAGGAGGAACGAAGAGGGAAAGGGGTTAGGTTTCTTTTTGGCTCTGATACCAAGAAGAATTTTAGAAGAGAAAAGTCAAGTCTCATAATGAGAGCTTGGCATATATTTATAATCAATAAAAAAAGGGAATAGACATAAATGCCCCTACAAAGAAATAAACCGAAATAAAGTAATATTAATAAAACTAGAAATAACTATCTATCTTAATATTTTCAATAAAATAAAAGTTAAAAACAATATATAAATATATATACACAATTATATATTGAGTTTTGATATACATGAAAAATTAACTTTTATGTTTAATGTTTCTAACGTACAAATACAACCTTTAGAGTATAGAAAATATTTAAAACGTACAAAAACAATTGACATCAATTTAAATTCAACAATAGTAAGATTAAAAAATAAAACTGCAGCAAAAACTAACACATAATAAATTCAGCAATAATAGCAAACAAACATAGAGAGTATTTAACAAATAAAGAGAATTAACAGTGATTTAAATTTAGCAACTATAATTTTAAAAAATAAATTGCAGCAAACTAGCAACAAATAACATATAACAGATTCAACAATAACATTAAAAAAATTGCAATAACAAGTAACACAATATATTTAGCAACAATAACATTAAAAAATACAACAATAATTAATATATTGTAGCATTATAGAGGTTAAATAAAATAAAAAAAACAATTGAGGTTTTGACATTTTGTCAAATATCTAATAATCTTTTAAGATGTATAATCTAATATAAGCAAACCCTTTGAGCTATACTAATATCGAGTATGTATAGGCAGCACAACACAAGGAATTAAATCCAACTCAAAATCCATTCGACTCTATATATATATAAAAAGAAAGAGAGAGAGAGAGAGAGGATGGGCATGTATTAAGCTGTTATTCTTTTTCAAAGCAAATATCAAGAAGCAAATCAACAATTAGTGGCTAAGGTTGAGGAAGATGATAGAGACAATGTCGTCAAGAGTTGAGATAGAGATTTGCAGCCGTGGGAGTCGTTGAGACACGAGAGTTGTAGGTTTGTAATCGCAAATCAATCGCAAAGACAGCCAAAATTTCTAAGGTTTCCTCTCTTCAGTTTTCTTTTCGATTTCTTTAGGTTTCAGCACATCCAACGAAGAGAGATTTGGGTTTTATTTATGGTTAAAGTTTTATTAATTACAACTTAACCATTTTTATTTTATCAAATATTTTAGACATCCCTCAAAGTTTAATAAATTTTGAAAAAATATATATTTTAAATTTCTAACCAAAAAACCCTAATCGATTTAATCACGAATTTTGTGATTTAGTCGCGATTTTTCCAAAACATTATGATTTAATCACCAGTTGAAAAAATAACGATTTAATCACGATTTATTAAACAATCGGCGACTTTGATGACTATGTTTGGGGCTACGTGTAAAATCATTTCAAAGGTTTGGAAACTAAACTGAAAGGAGTTGTTTCGGTGATTGATGAAAAGAAATGGGCTTTAATCAAGGGTTGCAAATTTTCGGTGGAGTTTTGATCGCCAATGACTGTATTGACTTGATGATACAAGAAGGGAGGCTAAGGGTGGTATGTGAATTAGATATGGAGAAGGCTTATGATTATGTCAATTAGGATTTTTTATAATAGATGATGATGAGATGGGGTTTGGATGGAAGTGGGTAGGACGGATTATGAAATATGTAACTTTGACATGTTCATCTATTTGGTTAAGGGGAGTCTAGGTATTTTTTTTTAGAAGCTCAAGAGGATTTGGATTGGCAGCCCACTCTTGCCTTCTCTATTTAAAATAATTGTTAAGTTCTTGGGAGACTCATGAGGAAGGCAGTGGCAAATGGGAACATAACAGGTTTCAGAGTAGGGGTCGAGGGTTCGATGAGATATCCTCCAATTTGTTGATGGTACATTGGTTTTTGATGATATTTCTAGAGAACATGTTGGATGCTTAAGAGGTTTGTTTTGTTGCTCTGAACTAGTTTCCAATACTGATATCTTGACAGGGAGTTTGGGTTGCAAAATGGATATTTTACCAACTTTGTACGTATGTTTTCTCTTAGGAGCGCCATATCGGAGTAAAGCTATATGGAATCTGGTCATCAAAATAATGGGTTGAGAACTAAGCTCATGGAAAGCAAGGTGTACCTATGACTTCAATATAAAAAATACAAGCGCTAGAATTTCGATCTACTTTCTTTTTCTATTCACAATTTTTAAGAGTGTAGAGATAAGATTGGATAAGTTAATCAGACTTTCTATGGTGAGATAAGTCGGGCAAGTAAGTTCCACTTGGTGAAGTGGAAAATTGTGTTAGAACCCCAATTCAAGGAGGATTTGTATTTACAAGTTCAAAGAAATGAGTATAACTTTGTTGGTTAAATGTTTGTGGAGGTTTAGTGTGGAAGACTGATGTAGGACATCTACAATCCTAGTTAGAGTTTTACTAGGATTTCTGTTTCTAGTTCTAGTGGGATTTCTATTTCATAGTTATGTTATGAGAGTACAATTCCTTGTTAGTTTCTAATTTGTTTTAAATTCGTTTTTATTATTTAGGCTATAATTAGAAGTGCTTAGAAGTGTCCAATTTGAGTTTTAATAGGATTAGACAGTTAGTATTATGTTAGAGATCGGTTAGGAATGTTAATTTCTGGTATTTAGTATTCTAAGTTGTTATGATGGAGTTATCTATATAAGGAGTTCCAATTTCGAAAAATCAATAATCAATTAATTCAATTATCTTTTCTCTTAATTATTTTTTAGCTTTATGCTTTATTTTCTTTCAAGCTATTGCTTGTTTATCAATTGAATCTATTGATTTAAATTGATTTTGAGTGTTCTAGTGAGCACAACCTATCGAATCTATTGATTCGCACACTTCCGCTACGTCAAAGACCCAAGTTGGTGGAGAAGTTTCATGAAGGCGAAATTTGGGACGAAGAAATCTTGGTTGGGAAAGTGGGATGGAAATGAGGGATGAGCTATTATTGGATTTCGATTTTATAAGAAATTTTAATGACTGGGAACATAGTTACCAAAGTCATTGATTTTTTTAATAAATAGTTGTTTTTTCAACTAGCGATTAAATCGCGATGTTTTGAAAAAATTGCGATTTAATCGCGTTTTTTGTTATTAAATCACAAAATTTGTGATTAAATCGTTTAGGGTTTTTTGGTTAAAATTTTTAAAAAAGATATTTTTTCAAAATCTATTAAACTTTGAGGGATGTCAAAAATATTTGATGAAATAAAAATGGTTAAGTTGTAATTAATAAAACTTTAATCATAAATGAAACCCAAATCCTTTTTCGTTGTATTTGCTGAAACCTAAAGAAATCGAAGAGAAAATTGAATAGAGAAAACCCTAGAAATTTCGGTTGTCTTTGCAACTCTCGAGTCTCGAAGATGACTCCCGTGGTTGCAATCCCTATCTCTACTCTTGATGATATCGTCTCAGTCATCTTTCTCAAACTTAGCCACTAATTGCTGATTTGCTTCTTGATCTTTACTTTGAAGAAAAAGAATAGTAGTCTAATAGGTATATGCCCCTCCACTCTCTTTAAAGTCGAATGGATTTTGAGTTGGATTTGATTCCTTGTGTTTTGTTGCCTGTGCATACTCGATATTAATATAACTCAAAGGGTTTGCTTATATTAGATTATACATCTTAAAAACATATTAGATATATGACAAAATGCTAAAGTCTCAACTGTTTTTTTTATTTAGCCACTTTAATGCTGCAATATATTTATTTTTTTTGCATTTTTTAATGTTATTGTTGCTAAATATTATCAATTGCACTGAATGCCTCTCATTGTGAGGGTTTCTCGTACTATATAGAAACTGTCCTATTACAAGGCTGAATATCAACAATTACAACTATCAAGGAGAGATTAAATAAGGAAACTATAATCGTCCTACTAATTACAAGATATCTACAACTATAATACAAAATCATACTATAACTAGTGAGACTGATTATGACTAAATATATATGTTGTATCTATGATACAAAATCATGTTATAACTAGAGAGACTAATTATGCCTAAATATATATGTTGTATCTGACTGATATCCCCCCTCAAATTGATGTTGGGCGATCAGGAAGCATCAATTTGCCCACAAGGAATTGATAGTGCTGTCGTGTCATGGCCTTCGTAAACAAATAAGCTATCTAGAGATTAGTGGAAACATGAGGAAGAGAAATAATACGAGTGTCCAAGGCTTGCTGAATAGAATGACAGTCCACCTCAATATGTTTTGTACGCCCATGGTAAACAGGATTAGCAGCTATCTGAATGGCACTAGTGTTATCAGCATGAAGAGGAGTAGGATTAGAGGGAGAAAAACTAAGCTCAGTCAGAAGCACACGAAGCCAGACAATCTTAGAACAAGTAGCAGACATTGCACGGTATTCGGATTCAGTAGAAGATTTAGAAACGCGAGCTTATTTCTTACTTTTCCAAGAGATCAAAGAATCGCCAAGAAACACGCACCAACCCGTGACAGATCCGTCAAGTATCATGACATCCGGCCCAATCTGCATCACTATAAGCAACAAGGCAAAGAGGAAAACTGGTTCGGAATGATACAACGCACAGCAGCTAGATGGAGATGGTGTGGAGTTTGCATAAACTGGCTAACCTGCTGGACAACGAAGGAAATATCAGGCTGAGTAATAGTTAAATAGTTTAAGCTGCCTACCAACTGTCGAAACATAGTAGGATCAAAAAGAATATCACCATCCTCACTATGATATTTCACATTGACCTCCGTAAGAGTATCCACCGAAGAAGAATCCTGAAGATTAGCCTAGCTAATCAAATCCTAGGTATATTTGTGTTGATTCAAGAATATATCCGAAGAATCGGTGTGCACTTCCAACCCCAAAAAGTATGTCAGAGGACCAAGGTCCATATGAAAAGAAGCTTGAAGATGCTACTGGAAGTGGGTAATCAATGTGGAGTTAGTACTAGTAATGACAATATCATCCACATACACAAATACAAGAACGAGGCCAATCGGAGTCTTGCAAAGAAACAAAGAGGAATCATATTGGCTTTGGACTAAAGAGAAGCGAAATAGAGTAGACCTGAACTTTTCAAACCATGCCCAGGGAACCTGTTTTAAGCCAGAGAGAGATCGCTTCAACTTACACAGCGGAAGATGGAGAAGAAAACAAACCCGGAGCAGTCATGTAAATATCCTCTTTGAGATCATCATATGAAGAAAAACATTTTTTACGTCCATCTGGTGAAGTGGGCCAACCTTGGGAGGCGGCAATAGAAATAACCGTATGCACTATAGTTATTTTCGCCATCAGAACAAATGTCTCCTTATAGTCCACCCCATATTCTTGCATGTTCCCAAGGGCAACTAATCATGCCTTATACTGGTCCAGAGTCCCATCAGAGTGGAGCTTAATCAAGTAAACCCATTTACAATTGATGGATGGCTTTAACATTAGAGGGGCAAGGAATCACGTCCCATGTATGATTGTCCTGAAGAGCCTGAAGTTCCTCATCCATCGCTTTCCGCCAACATTCATGTTTAACAGCCTCGGAAAAGCATGTAGGGATGGGAATATAAGTCAAAGTAGCATTAAAACCATACCAATCAGGGGGACGTGATACTCGGGGCAGATCTTCAAGGACTAGGCTCGGGAGAACTGATCGGAATTGTCTCAGATGGCATGTCAATCTCAAGAAAAGTCGTCGGAACAGTCTCGGATGAAGGGTCAGTCTCGGGATGGGGTAAAGTCGGTAGACAGCGAGTATAGACCATTCCAGGTTTGACCTCTTCAGGAAGGAGTCAATTCATCAAAACAAGGTAGAATACTAATCTCAGGCAATGACTCAACATGTGTAGAAAAGAAACATTGATTCTTAATCAAAACAACATTACGATATACGAAATTTGTTAGAATAAGGATCATGGCAAACATAACCTTTGTGGGAAATACTATAACCCATAAAGGCACATTTAATAGACTGAGCAGAAAGTTTGTGACGGTCATGAGGAGGTAAATAAACAAAGCAAACACATCCAAAAGAATGTAGATTAAGATAGCTAGGGTACTGATGATACAACCTATAATAAGGAGAATCAAAATTCAAAACCTGAGAGGGCAGTCTATTAATTAAGTAAACTGTAGTAGATAATCCTCAACCCATAATTTAGAAGGAACGGAGGACTCGAGCAATAAGGTGCGAACAACGTCCAAGAGATGTCGGTTCTTTCGTTCTATCATACCATTTTGCTGAGGGTATAAGGACAAGAACGCTGAGAGACAATTCTTTTGTGGTGTAGGAAATCATGAAACTCGTGGGACATGTATTCTCCACCAGAATCAGACCTCAAGTATATGCTACAAAGGTCTCAATATATGCTACAAAGGTCTGAAAAACAGACGAGACCTTAGATTTCAACCGAAGAAAATAGACTCAAGTATACAGATTAAAATCATCGACGAATGTCACAAAATATTTATATTGAGCATGAGAAATTATGGGAGAAATGCCCCGTACATCACTATGCACAATATCAAAGTATTTTGCAGCCCGACTACCATGAGAAGGGAACGAAAGAGTCTTACTCTTACTAAGTTTGCATACAGAACAGTCAAATGATAGATTTTTAGAAACTTGTTCTTTATTGCCTAACAAATCTGAATTTAATATATGAGACAGAACAACAGAGTTTGGATGACCCAAACGTTTGCGCCATACTTCACTCTGAGTGTTAACTGTCATACAAGCCAAAGATAAACAACTAGGAGTTGAAAAGTGCAAGGGAAATAGTCTGCCAACTTTAGGCCCTTTTGTGAGTATCTTCCCTGACACTTGATCTTGCACAAGACAACCATCACGATAGAAATGGACATCACAATTGTTTTCAACAAATTGGCCAATTGAAATAAAACTAGTAAAAAGTCCAAGAGATGCATAAACATCTCTGAAAGAAGGATTAATCTCTCTTACTTCATTAATAGCTAAATGACTCACATTAGCTATTTGAATATGGGATAAACCATGATATGGATGAACATTGCAAAGAGCATCAGATGATCTGACATATGATTGGATGTAGAGCCCTAAGGTAGAAAAGGTTGACACAATCATTTGCTAGACCATTTCAGGAGTAAGAATAGATAGTCCAGCCGCAGAAGAAGAAGCTAAGGAAATTTCTGGAGCAGAAGAGGTGTTCACTACAACCTGATAAGCATTAGCTTGACGATTTTGAGGCCGGTGGGACATTCTTTGATAAAGTGGCCCTTTTTCTTACAGTAGTTGCAAGATTTCTGTGCACAGTTAGCAGTAATATGACCATACTCCTTGCAGTTGAAACATTGGACCTTGCGCATATCTTTACCCTTCCCTTTCTCGTAGGCTACTGGATTCGGATTGGAAATTTTGGAATCTTGCTAGAACATAGCCTATGTGAGAAGACGCTACTCCTCGTGAAGTAATTCTCTAAAACAAACATCCAAGGATGGAGAAGGATCCCGGTTCATTAAATTTGAGCGAGTGACCTCAAATTCTGGATGCAATTTCATCAGGAATTGATCTCTCTTGCTCTGCTCATGAACAACCTAAATCGCAAAGAGAGATGCAGCAGGTACCTTCGCATAAACCATATCAGAAAATGCTCCCCACAAATTCTGAAAACCAGAAAAATACTCCTAAATGGAGATATTGCCTTGAGTGTACTCACAATCTCATATTCCAACTAAAAACAACATGCAGTATTATCCTGGTGATAAACCTTCAGCAAATACTCCCACATGGTCTTCGCAGTCTTATAGAGCCTTATATTGAGCATAATAAGAGGATCGACAGGCCCTAAGATCCAGGATATCGCATGTGCATCCTTGACCGTCCACTTAGCCAGTTCCTTAGGCTCCGTAGGGGCTGGATCACTACCATCGATATGGCCCCACAACTCTTTCCCTATAACAAACAATTGAAACTGGAATTCCCAAGCAAAATAATTTGTTCCAGTAAAACGAACCTCGAAAGACTCGCTAGAAGACATGATGAAACCAATATAACAACATCAAATTGAAATCAAAATAAACACCCGAAGCCACTAGGATCAGAATTTGTAAAACCTAATTTTTGAAGTAACAGGCCCAAACCCACCAAATCTGTTGGATAGCAAGCCCAAGCCCACCAAACAACACTCAAGAAACCCACAACCACCAAATAACATCCTTTAGAGCCCAAAGTCACCATTCAACAACCCAAACGACCAAGAATGTGGAACAAAAAAAAAAATCAATAATAGCACTCCAGCACCACCGATCCTCCACCAGGCTAGAAGCCACCAATTGCACCTCTGCTACTCCCTCTAAAATCGCCTACAGCAACTAGAGTCAGCCGACAACCCCAAATTCTCCAGAAATTTCCGGGAACATTCCAAGACTGTGCTGGCAAGGAATAGCAGCTACAGAACCTGTCGACAACCACCACAGACTCCATAGACCTCGTTGACAGTCACCATAGAATTTCCACAACCTCCAAAGAATCTGCCAACAGTCACTAATCACCACAAAAGAGTAGTTTCCAACAAGAAAGAAACTCCCTACCTTCAACAGACAACTGAAACCTAGAACAATCCTAATTTAGATGATTTAGGCTCCGATACCATATAAATTGCACTGAATGTCTCTCATTGTGAGGGTTCCTTGTATTATATAGAAATTGTCCGGCTAATTACAAGGTTGAATGTCAGCTATTACAACTATCAAGGAGAGACTAAATAAGGAAACTATAATTGTCCTACTAATTAACAAGAAGTCTTCAGCTATATTACAAAATCATGCTATAACTAGAAAGACTAATTATGGCTAAATATATATGTTGTATCTGACTAACAAATATATTATATTATTTGTTGTAATTTTTTTAATGTTATTGTTATTGAATCTGTTATATGTTATTTGTTGCCACTTGCTGCAGTTTATTTTTTAATATTATAATTGCTGAATTTAAATCATTGTTAATTCTCTTTATTTGTTAAATACTCTCTATGTTTGTATGTTATTCTTGTTGAATTTATTATGTGTTAGTTTTTGCTACAATTTTATTTTTTAATGTTACTGTTGTTGAATTTAAATTGATGTCAATTGTGTTTGTATGTTTTAAATACTTTCTATACTCTATAGGTTGTATATGTATGGTACAAACATTATACATAAAGGTTAATTTTTCAATGTATATCAAAACTCATTATTAATTTAAGTATATAAATGTTGTTTTTAATTTTTATTTGTTATTCATTATAAAATGCCGAGAGGAAATGATCCATTTTGGGAATACTTAATTGAAGAAGGGGATAAGATTAAATGTCAATTTTGTCAAGAGTTTTTTGTAGGGACGAAAAAAAGAATGAAGACTCATTTATCAAAATTACTTCAAAGGGATGATCGTCCATGTCCTCCAATCCTTGATTCGGTTAGTAGTAAAGCATTAGATGCTATAATGGAGATAGAAGGGAGAAAAAAAGAAGCAAAAGATAATGGATTATGTGACAAAACCATCAAGTGGGAGTACATTTGGAAGTGGGGTAGTTCAATGGTATCTAACGATTTAAAACAACTGGAAACCTTTCACCAACTGACGATCATTTCACTCATGAAGAAGGAAGAAAATGAGATTTTCGACAAAGCCATAGTTAAAATGGTTATTGCAAACAATTTACCTTTTAACTTGTTGAGAACGGTAGAGTTTCAAGAAGCAGTGGCTGTGATTTCTAATCATGGTTTAGGATATGTCCATCCTTGTAGAAACGACAAAAACTGAAATTTTAACGTCTTTAATGGGAGAAGTAGATGAATATATTGAAGAAATCAAGAAATCTTAGATTGTTTCTGGATGTACCATTATGTCAGATTCGTGGATTGATGGGAGGAAAAGGCCATATATTAATTTGTTGGTGTCTTATTCAAAAGGGATAATTTTTTTCAAATCCAAGTACATTGTTGGGAAGAAGGATGACAATTACATAGCAAATTTTATTTGCTAGAGAATTGTAGAAATTGGATCAGATAACGTTGTCCAATTTATTTCGGATAATGCTTCAAATTACAGTGCAACTGGTTTTATTGTTGAAAATAAAATTTCAAACATCTTTAAGACGTCTTGTGTCGCACATTGTTTGAATCTCATTTTAGAAAGTATTGATGAGCTTCCAAATGTAAAGCCTGTTTTGGAAAACGCATGAAATATGGTAAAATTCTTTTACAAATCCAAACATGTGCTTGATTTGATGCAATCACATACGAATGGAAGGGAATTAAAGAGACTGTGAGCAAATAGATTTGCAACATAATTACTTTGTTTGTAATCTATTACGAAAGAAGAACAAGTGCTTTGATTTTTGGTTGCTTAAGTTGAATGGAGAAATTTGCCACAAAGCAAGTTGGGGGATGGAATAGAATTGATGAGCACCATTCAGAGTAATACATTTTGGGAAAGTGTAAAGGAAATTTTGTGCATTGTTAAACCTTGAGAGTGTTGAGGATGGTCGATACAGATGTTTGTACCATGGGTTACTTGTGTGAAAGCATGAACAGGGCAAAAGAGGCTATTAAAGACTTCTACAAGAGTAAAGCTGAGAAATATGAAGTGATTTAAAAAATAATTGATAAAAGGTGGAATCGTACCCTTCATAGTCCTCTCCATGCAGTAGTGGCTTACTTGAACCCACAATTGTTTCGTGCAAAACTTGTCAAATTAGATAAAGGTGAAATTGGGACTCGAGAAAGTTTTAACGAAGATGTTTACCCCCGATGTGAAAAAAGAATTTGGTGGAGAGCTTACACTTTATCACACATAGGATATAAAAATCTTTTGTGATATAGCAATTGATTGCTTTTTTGATACTCATCCACGTAAGTTTATTTGATTTCTTAAAATTTCAAAGTTTCAATTACATTATTTATTTTTATAATCAATAAATAATAATGTATTATTTCTTTATTAGGAATTTGTAGGATATGTGGGGGAGTGAGGTTCCTAATCTTCAAAAGTTAGCAATCAAATTGCATAGTTAGCCTTGTAGTGCTTCTGGATGTGAAAGAAATTGGTGTGTTTTTGAGGTTGCACATACTAAGAAGAGAAATAGATTGGAGTTGAAGAAGTTGCATGACTAAGCGTTTGTTTGGATGAACATGCATTTTATGAAGATATGAAAAGAAATAACAAAAAAATTCAGAACCAATCATCTTGGACAAAATTTTAGCCTTCTCAGATAATGTTGATTAAGATGATGGTGACAATCATAGTGATAGAGCATTAGAGAGTAAGGATGGAATGGAGGATAATGTTCGAGTTGATGAGTTGATGAATCGTAGTTTTGACTTATGATTATTATGCTTTTGTACTATGAAGTTTGAACTATTTTAAGTGGGTGGGTGTTACTTTTTTTTTTGTGGATTTATGAATGACATCAGTTTGGGATTTTATGATTTATTTTTATGGTTTAACATAGGATTTGATAATATAAATGATAATACCATTTAGTAGAAAAAATTACATTGTCCTAATACCATTTTGATTTTTTTGTTTTTTTCGACTTTTTCCCTTGTCGACTTATTCCCAATTTGGTGCCTATGACTGGGAAATACCTCTAATCATTGGCCTCATTGATCAAATGTCTATTGCAACCATATCCCCAAGGGATGATGATTGTATGATTTGGGCTAGCACTTGGGACAAGGCCTTCTCCATCAAATCTTTCTATAATCTCCACGACACGATTTGGATGAAGCAAAGTATCCAATGTTTGCTATCTTGAGTGAAAGTTTCTTCTATAGTTGTTTTTTTTCTTCATTTGGTATGTGGCTTCAAATAAAATTCTAATAGTGGATAACCTTATGGTTCGTGCTTGCATGGCATAATGCAATCAACTTTTATTCCATGTGTAAACCTTCTGGGGAGTCGGTCAATTCTATATAGTTCATTGCAAGTTTCAATGTATTGTGTGGTCCTATTTCATGTTTTTATTCCATTATTTTGGATGCATCCCCTTCTTTGTCCATTCGCTATTTGTAGTTGGCAACCTTGGGCTTTTTGAGAGAGGATTCTATGGCACATAATCCCTTTTGCTGTTTGTTAGAATATTTGGAAGGAGAGGAATGGTTTGAGTCTTGGAAGGGAAGGATCAATTTGTTCAAGAACTTGTCATTAGCATTTTGGGTATTGTACTTTTTGGGTGTAAGTTGTTCGAGGAATGTAGGTGATGTAGCGGAAGTGTGTGAATCAATAGATTCGAAAGGAATTGAAAGATTGTGTTCAATGGAACACACAAAATCATTTTAAATCAATAAATTCAAGCTTGGAAAAGTGGGGAAAACCAGACAAATAAATTGAAATATGAAAAATAGTTAAATTCAAAATTTATTGAATGGATTGTTATTGATAACTTCATCATAACAACTTAGAAACCTTCTAAAATGCTAGAAGTTAACTTTCATAATCTATTTGTAACATAATTGCAACTTTCTAAATCTATTATAACTCAATTTGGACACTTACGAGCATTTTTAATTGTAGCCTGAAGAATAAAAACGAATTTATACAAAAACAGAAACTTGAAAACAAATTAGAAACTTTCTACTAGAATTAGAAAATAGAAATCTTACTATAACTAAAAAATAGAAACAAATCCTAATAGAATTAGTTAACTACTTTGAATTGTAGATGTCCTACATTACTAGGGGTGTTTTCTTAGGAGACCTACAATTAAGATGGGAATCGATTTGTAAGCTAGAGCGCTAAGTTAGAGTCAGTTTGTATCATGATGGTCAGCTCGACTATCACTTATTCTTAGTAATATATAAATAAACCTTTTACCTTTCGAAAAAAAAAAAAAACTTACCTAGTATTCATCCAAAAAAATAAATTAACTATTCTATTCCCGTTCACAGATCGATGAGGACCTTCTTCAGGAAGCAATTATGATGGGATTTGACAGGAACCTATTGGTAGAATCTCTTCGCAATAGAATACAAAACGAGGTATCGCATACCTGATGTATTGGCTGCAACTTTTTTTTTTTGCTGCTTACTGTTCATTTGGTCTGACTTTTAGTAACTTTTGCAGGCAACTGTGGCATATTATTTGTTATTGGACAACCGGTTCCGAGCTACTAGTGGCTATCTTGGAGCCGAGTTTCAGGAAACCGTGGTATGTTTGTTTTTCTTAAATTATTGGATGCTTATCTGCATTGAATAATGTATAGTCTGTTGATTATTTATTACTAGAATAACTTACTAACTATTATGCTTATCTGCCATTTATTGAATTGTTGGTTGCATTCTTCTGCATGTGCATGTGTAGTGGTATACCTTTGTACAATCTTTTAGAGGGATATCTTAGGTTTTTTCGTTCTTTATATCAATTCAGTTTAGATCACCTTTAGTCTTTTAAGTTGAGAATTCTGATGTTGTGTTTATGGGTATTTCTCCAGGATTATGGTCTGACACACGTGAATCCAAGTGAAACTTTGAATTCACCCGTTGGACACCGCCTTCCAGGGTATATGGAGCATCAGGGAATCAATTTAAGATCTCAGTTCCCCGTGGAGAGGAAATGGGCTCTTGGACTTCAGGTTCTATTTATTTAATTTCATTTTTATCTCACATCAGTGGGCAAATAGGCAGTCTTGTTCTGCCTTCTTTTTTACTTAGGGCAAAAAATGGGGTTGGATTATATCTGAAATCCGAGTGATTTGAATATGAATCTAGTGGGTTTGGGGACCCTTGGGTTAGATCCGAATAAAAAATGGGTCGAATATAGGTTGATGTCCCTAGATCCGAGTTGGGTTCGGGTCAGATACAGATCCATCCCTAAATCCGAATGATATATTACTTTGAAATTTATATTTTGATGTTTTGCAAAATATTTTTCTTCTACCACTTCAATAGAACATGAATTTTTATAAAATAAAAGAATTATAATGGAAAAATATAATAATATAGCAATTAGGAAAGAAATGTAGCAAAAAATTGTTGAACGGTCCGTATTTATCTAATCTGACCGGCCCGACTCAAGTAATTAGTGAAAGAAATATGATTTGGATATGGTTTTAGCTAATAGGATCCGAATCCAGATAAAACTTCGGATCTGGATATGGATATACTCATATCCGGCCCTAGCCGACCCATTTAAGCCCTACTTTTACTGTCATACAGTTCTGGAAAAGTTGACCTAGCAATAACCGAGGCTTGCCAGTGAGATCTTTTCAGCAAAAAAAAACTATTTGATGAACTTAACTACGAGATTTATATATGTCATATCTATTTTCTGGTCATTGAGAAGAATATAATAGGTTGGATGGTGGGGATTATCTGATCATGTTGTTGGTTACTAGCTCAAGAGATCTCTTTGGTGTGTGAACAATTGAATTATGGGTGGTCAGCCTCATCTCATCCTTCAAACATGAAATGAGTGGTACTGATAATTTATCGTTAATCGTGCTGTTTGCATACTTGACAGTCTCGAGCCCATCCTCGTGAGATAATGACGGAGGTTCTCAAAGCTCTCCAAGAACTGAATGTTGGCTGGAAAAAGATTGGGCAGTACAACATGAAGTGCAGGTGGTTTCCTGGCCATGCTGAAGGCACCGTAAACAATTCTTTGCATGGTAACAATTACTTTGGGGATGAATCTTCCATTGTTGAGAATGATGGTGTAGGCATTGTGTCACCAAATGTAGTCAAGTTTGAAGTCCAGGTATGCTGCTCATTTGTTGCATTGTTAGTCTTTTACTTGAACATTTTATATTGTCAGACTGGTACTGGAAACATATTGTCAATATTTAATAAAGAATTGAAGGAACTATATGATCAAAATGCTGAGGCATAAAATATAAAATTTAGGATAACCACCATATATTATTAAATTTCAAGTTTTAAATTCACTTATTAAATTTCAAGTTTTAAATTCACTTATTAAATTTCAAGTTGTAATCCCCTCTAGTCATGATGATAAATTATTATTATTTTATATTTTAACATGAAGGAAATATGTTATATTTGAATAATTGAAAGTTACTATGTTATGGCAAAAATATAACTAAATGCTTTTCTTTTTCAATAAATTTCCTACTGATTACCACAAATGTTGAGTTATGAATCAAATAAATTCAATGATTTTTGTTTGCATATATTTATTTCTATTTTCTTTGCATATCTTCCTATTTTCTATCAAAAAGAGACAATAAATAAATTTGTTCTTCGCTGAGCATTGTGTTTACCAAGGCCCTGTATCAAAAAGAGACTACTAATGATACATCGAGTACAACATATATTAGCTATTAACTTCCTTGAATAATGTATTTTTTCTTGTTTTGCGACTTAACATTTTTTACAAATTGTTTATCATGTAATAATATAACAGCTGTACAAAACTCGTGAAGAGAAGTATCTGCTCGATCTACAGAGGATTAACGGTCCGCAGTTTCTCTTCCTTGATCTCTGTGCTGCTTTCCTTGCTCAGCTTCGGGTCCTCTAATACAAGGGAGACTCTCAAGGGAAAACTTCATCACTGAAACTCTTGGGATGCTTGTGATTTAAGTCTGTTGCTTATGCTGTATATAATGAATCTCACTCTTGTACTTTTTGTACCTTTTTATTTTCTTTTTCTTCTCTCTCTAGGTTATAGGCATTGTTATGCGTCGTGCAGCCTCCAAGATAAAGAACTTTGGGGGTCTCCGGCATCTGTAATTGTCTGGTTTCACCTTTTGATACAACTGTTAATCAATTTCCTCACTTTTATGAGCAAATTGACCAGCTCAGCAGGACCACCACCGATTAATTTATCTTATAATAAGGTTATTAACTTTCCATCGCTCTAATCCCTAAATGTTATCCCTTTGTTTGTAGGGATTGTACAAAGATCTTGTTTGATGATACAATTGCATTATCAGTTGCCTGCCTGATTGATTGTGATTTTGAAAATCATTGCATTCCGATATTTATATTACTTACTATTAAAAGTTTACTTTTATTTGTTTAATTGACTGGTTTGGATTTTTCTAGTCAAAATTTTAAAAGGTTAGAATGCTAGTGTGTGTTTGGTAACACTTCCAAAGTCTGAATGGAGTTGGTCCACCTTTAAAATTCAGATTTCAAAAGCTTTATTTTCATCTGTTTCGTTTTCAGACTTCAAAGTCGAAATTCAGAAGTTTTGAACTAGCGATGGGGACGTTGAATGAAACTTCTGAAGTCTGATTTCTCATTTCTAGACTTCAGATGTTTCCAAATTTCAGACTTCAGAAGTGTTACCATATATTTTAAGATAATGGTATTTTGATATTAGACTGGTTGGATTGTCTAGTGTGATCTCAGTATTATATAGGAGAGTACCAACTTTCTAATTTTGAGTCATTGAAAATTGTTTGAATTTAACGGAGCCGAACCTAGTTTATGGTAACTCAGGGCACCGTATGTGTTAATGTTCCTATTAATGAGCATAAATGCTCAAATTTAGAAGTTGATTTACCATCCACCGTATGAAGAGTTATAAGTTAATTTTAAGAGACAATCCACTAATTAGTCGAGGGTGTGATTGCATGTGTAGACGTCGGTTTCCTACTTCATCTTCAAACACTATTTATCTTTGGGTTGGGATCCATTGACTCCTAAGAATGATTCATTAAAAGAGCACATGATCTTAACCCTTTAAACACAAAATCCAATGGTTGAGATTTATGACTATTTTGATAACACAAATCTCGGATATGCTTATTCCAAGGATAAATCTCAACCATTGGATTTTGCATTTAAAGAGTTGGGGATCATGTGTTTGAATCATTCTTAGGAGTCAAGGGATCTTGACCCTTTTCTTTAAGTATGCTTACAAAGGAATATATTAGAAAGATAAAAAGAAGATCCTTATGTGAAAAAAATTCTCACAATTGACCCCATATGTATAGGATTAAACCACTTCATTAAAGGGACATTGTGTTTCTTTGAAGAGAGACAAAAAGCAATGAATAACATAAGGTAAGGGACATTGTCTCTTTGAAAAAATACAAAAATCAAATGGACAAATTTTTTTGTACCTACTCTATTATGAGACATGTTTCTTAGCAACGCACAAGAGCAAGCCCCTATGGGGAGTTGCAATGTGTTAGGGCTGCAACGAGTGGAGTAACAAGTGTAGGTGGGAACCACAACACCAAATTGTTAGCTGAACTTTACCAAGCAAGAAGCAAAGTTGCGCGCTAAAGCATAATTGCGCTTATATATTTATATATATGCTAGAGTTTGTTTGGTCTTAGACCCATAGGTTAGTTGGTTTGACACATTGCAGAATAACTATGAGATCTACCTAGGGCATGGTTATCCTCCCTGGGGTTAAGAGGGTAAAAGAGGAAATACAATAACGTGGTAGGGGTATTACTAGAAAATGCATAAAAGGGTAAAGCAATAAAGTTGGATGGGTATTATTAGAAAATGAGGAGAAGAGGAAAGAAACTAAAATTGGAAAGGGGTAGAAGAGAAAAGAGAATAAAGTTGAAGGGTTAATCTTGAAAAGGTAGGAGAGAAAAGGGATTAAAGATGAAATTGTTCATCAAGATTGAATCTAAACTGTTTTTTTATGGGGAGAAGTGGGGAGGGGGATAAATATTGGGAGAAGACTACCATTGTATCTTAAGATATATATATATATATATATATATATATATGTAGAACCAATGTGACATTTTGGCCTCATTGACATAGGTACATTGACTTCCATGGTTTTAGTTTCTAAATTGCACGTTAAATGGAAACCCAATATCATTAGAATTATATTGTTTAAGGAATTAGTAGGAGACCTTGATGGATAGAAAACCTACTAAAAGAATTAATCTAGGCCCTTAACCTTCATCTATAAAAGGGTTTTGATAACTTCACATTAGAATTGTTGAAAAGACACGAAACGTTGAGATAAAAGAAGTGATATCTGTCAATCACAAAACTCAACCAATCCAAATAAAGAGAAGGGAGAAAGTGAGTCTAAAAGAAAAGACCAATACAATTGAGGTTTCACAAAGTACAAGGAAAGATGAGATTAAATGGAGCATATTCAAAAGCATTGGCTTAAAGATTTAGTGATGACACAAGGTAAGTAACAACCCTTGAAATAGATTTATATTCATGAATGATTGTTTTAGATATGTGTTTGATTGATTCTATTGGGACAAAATAATAGTCGTGTTGAGATTTGAATGTATAAAATAATCAACAATATATATACATACTAGAGTTTGCCCATACCTACGGCACATACACTCTCTTTGGGGGGTTAAGGGGATAAAAGAGGAAAATAATAAAATTGGAGGGATATTATAAAAAAATCTTTGGGGTTGAAGGGGTAAAAGATGAAAGATAGAAAAATTATATGGGTAATATTGAAAGAGTGAAGGAAGGAGGAGATGAAAGACAATAAAGTTGAAAAGAGAAGGAGGAAAGTAATAAAGTGGAGTCACTATAATTAGATGGGACGTTTAGTAATGGTGGGACCTACTAGTGTTTGCCTATGCCTACAACATGTGCATCCTCTTTGGGGTTAACAAGGTAAAAGCCAAAAAATTGAAGTTGGTAGAATATTATTAAAAATTTTGAGGTTATAGGAGTAAAAGATGAAAAACAATAAAGTAGATTAAAGGGGTGAATGAGAAAATTTAGCAAAATTAAAGGGGTGAAGAGGAAAATCAATAAAGTTAATCCCAAAAAATTATAACTCGATCGAATGTTTATGTTAACAAACCATTTACCCAAAAAAATTGATCTGATAGGGAAGGTGCAATTATAAATATAAGAGGGTTACAGGTCAAATTGAGGCATGATACGCGAGCACGTAACACTCAGGAACGGAGACGGATAACACAACACTCCCCCTCACCCATAACGGCGAAAAATTCCTTTGAGAAGATTCGAACCCGTAACCTATATAAACCTAGCACTCTAATATCATCTTGACAAATCATTTACCTCAAAAGATCGATCTGATGAAGAATGCATAGCTATGAATATAAGAGGATTAGGAGTCAAACTAGGGCACGATATGTGAGCACGACACGTGGGAACGGAGGTGGATAACCCAACACTCAACAATTTATTCCCACAAAACGGTAACAATGATGAGAAGTTTATCTCTCACAAGTCTTATATATATATATGGGTGGCATTCAGAGACCCTAAAGAGAGCCAAACGTTGTGCCAAACATTTTTTCAATGTATGGGTTCGAAATTTCAGAATGGGCAGATGTTTTTTAGGATGATCTCTATGTTGAAGAGATCATCCTCACAAAAAATCAGCCCATTCCGAAACTTCTAACCCCTATTTTGAAAAATGTTTAGCACAATGTTTGACTCTCTTTAGGGCCTCTGATGGAAGCGTTGTTTTGACAAAATCCTAGACAATATTCTAAACAAAGTTTTGTCTTATATGATTAAAAAGTTTTGGAATGAGATGATTTTTTGTGAGGATGATCTCTATAGTAAGTAGATCATCCTCACAAAAAATCAGCCCATTCCAAAACTTTTAGTCCATATAAGACATATGCTTTGTGTGCGTGCGCGCTTAATTATTACTTAGTAGGGCATAATTTAAATATCCAAGTACAAAACACTAACACCAAACATTATTATGATCAAATCACTAAGAACACCACCACTTATCTGTTGAGTGTATATTTTCTTCCACTCTCGGGTTTGTCATAACCTAGTTAAACCACGTGATCCTCTTATATTCATAGTTTGCCCCCTCTCCAACAAATCGGTCTTTTGGAGCAATTGGTTGGTTAACATGGTATTAGAGTGCTAGGTTCGTATAGGTTACGAGTTTGATTCTTTTCACCCTTATGGGTGAGAGGAAGTGTTGAGTATATATTTTCCTCCAATCTCGGGTTTGTCATAACCTAGTTAAGCCTCGTGACCCTCTTACATGCAAGTTCTCCCCCTCTCCAACATATCGTTCTTTTGGAGTAATTAGTTAGTTAACATCATTCTTATTCTTAAGTTTGCTTAGTCTTAATAAGGATAAATTTGTACTTTTACGATGTATAGTATAATTAAAGTTCCAAATAAATACAAAGTCTTGAGCAAAAACTCTCATCTATAAAGTCTAAGGGGGTGCTTGGTTTGGATTCTAGAATCTAATTCTCACTCATAAATGGACTTAGAGTCCGATTGTTTTGCTTGGTTCGAATTATTGACCTGATTTTTTTCATAATCAAAAATTAAAAATAGTTCTCAAACTGTTTCTCCTGATTCTCACACACTATTTTTCAAATGGAAGAGTTTAAATCACACTTAATTCCCCATCTTATTAGGTGTTGGACTCTGGGTCTGAAATGTGGTCTTACCGACCGATAGATTTTGAATTGGCTAAAGCTCACTGACCTATTCTTATTGGACCATAGTCTAGCCAATACTTTTGCTTGGTTGATCTCGGTCCATATCGAGCGTGTGTTTGCTTTAGAGGATTAGGTTCATGCTCTACCTTGTTGTCCCTATCCTTAATAAGTTACAACGTTGCATACCTTCAACTTTCCACTCTCACTTCGGTCAGTGACAATCTAGTTGGTGCTATTAAAATACCTCGGTACCGGAGTGTTAGCCCATTGTTCCTCCATAGCGTCGAAGGAAGTGGTCACTGTGCCTACAGTGCTCGGTTCATATGTACTCCGTGTTCCTACGTCTAAAGAATCAATATCTATTCCCTTCTTGCTGTAACCTGTTCGGGTCGAGGCACTGAGCTCGGTCTTTTCATGTTCATTGGTTCAATTTCAGAGCTTGACTTATTAGTTTTCCATGGTCCCCTTTGTTCCCTTGTGATGCATATCCCCATCGTGTGGCCTGATCAAAATGGTCTCCAAAGGAATTTTATGTAAACGAGATCAATTTTTTTGAAATGATGTTAGTCAAACAAGATTTTGGAGTCTGAAAATCAATTTGTATAATCTGATTTTGACAATCCATAATCAGAAACGAGAATTAGGTTTGTATGAAATTAAATTCTACAATCCCTAGAAAAGAGAGCAAAATCTCATCAACCAGATTACAACATTCCATGTCAGAAAACTATTTTTATTATAAATGATTTCACATACAAACCACATGTAAACTCACATCACATTTCCACAATATTAAGAGATCCAAACTCTTAGCTTATAAATACATATAAAAAAAAAACATATATATGAGAAGATAGTCTTTTTGCAAATTACTGATATTGAATTCTTACTAATGACTTTATCACCATAGCTTATTTGGCATAGGGCTGCAAGTGATGGGTTGGACGGTAAACCGAGGTTCAACTCAAGCTTGATCTTCTAAAATCGGGTTAGCCTGAGTAAGGTAATTTTGGAAAGGTTGGAAGGGTTAGGTCATTTAATATCCCTAATTCCATTTTAATCAATAAATGAATTTTATATCTTAAAATAAATACAACATAAAAAAGAAATCACTAGTAAATAAAATCACTTATAACCTTCAAATTCATCATTGAGAGAATATTTAGACAAATCATACTCGATCAATGCCCACATTAATAATATCCAATTGTCCACAAGCCGTAACAATAAGATGGAATCAAAAAGTTAAAAAAAAAAAAACATAATTACTATCAAAATATTTGTATTGGAGTGTATAGACATTGGGTTCAGGTTGAGTCGGATTACTCGATCCCTCAACCCAAGCTCAGCCCAAATTGAGATATTCTAACCTAGGTTCAACTCATTTTCTGCATAACTCAGCCGAAGCTTGCCCATCAAACGGGTTGATTTTGGGCCAGCCCGCTGTAGTTTGAAGTGTATCACACCCGTCCAATGCAGAAGTACCTGAAAGGCTGATAGGAAAAATAAAACAAGTGTACTGATTTTCTCACACCCCCCTCTGACATATGACCCCATCACAAAACCGTTGATCATTTGTCTTGGGATACACAACCATAAATCTTTTCCTTGTGTATCCTGAGGCAAATGATCTATGGTTTAGTGACGAGGCGTAGGGGGGCATCATATTATCATGACTCATAAAACAAATCTTTACTACTTAAACATGCATTTCGAGAGGATGTGATTAAAAAGATAACCACAGCAAGGTAAACAAAAACCCTAACAACCATATCCCGCAGAAAACAATCAACAAAAACTTCTATTTCAAATCGCTTCACATATTATCTGCAACTGTCCCTCTGTTGCTCTCTTCCTCACTGGTTTTATGTTTGAAGACCTGTGAATGGTTAAAAACAACAGAAAAAAGGTAAATATTATCGTCAACGCTAAGATACGTATACCCAAACATACTTGGTCACACCCACACATACACCCCAACAAATTTGCTTACAAAGGGGATAGCATCGCCTTTCTTTGCCAATGTTCAGTCTAGTTTCAATGCCACCCCACTCTCCACACCACATACACACCCACCCACATGCGTGCACAGACACACATAGCTTACAAGGGTCATAATTACAAAGGGATATCGCTGCCCTTCTTTGCCAATATTCATAGTCTAGTTTCAACAACAGCAGCACCACCAACACACGTGCACAAAATGTGACTTGATCTCTATAGGATGAGACCGAACCTCAAACTTCAGAAAGGAGAGGAGCATTATGATCGTTTTCATCCCTAGAGTACTGGATTGGCATCAGACCTGGGTCTTGATAGGCAGTGGCCAGTTTATCAAGAAAATCAGCCATCGTTGGATCACTGTAGTCTTCTCGATCTTTCTTTATAAGACTCTGCATCCAAAAACAAAAAGAGATCTCAATAGTCATAAAAATGGAGGGGAATCAAGTTAACATTAAAACAATAAATGAATAAAAAAGAACAAGGGTTCGAGGAAGTAAAAGCAAATTAGTGCAAAAGTGGGAATCAAATGAGTAAGACTGAGAAGACAGGAGTACTTAAACATGGTTAAAGAGCCTAAAGTTGAGTTCTGTAAGACCTTGGGGATGGGTTACAAGAGTCAAATGCAGCTAGTAAGGAGACTAAAAGTCAACTCAAATGGGTTATCAGTAGATTCCAATAAGAGGAAGGTATTAGATATAAAGGTAGCCAAGTGAAACAGGTAAGTGGAAGGAAGATAACATTTCCTATGCAATCATCACACCAACTGAGAATCTGGACACTTTTTATTGGAAATCCCGTGCAGTTCAGATTATTCAGAAGTAAATAAACGTTTCTTCTCAGAAGAGAAGAATGGTCCGAGTCTGATACTAATCAACATTATTCATGTATTCAACTTATAGGTAGCAATCTTGTACTACTAGAAAACCAAGAAACGGTTTGTAACTATTTATCAAAAAAGAAGAAAGAAACGGTTTGTAACTATTTATCAAAAAGGGAGAAGAAAGAAACAGTTTGTAACTGAGACACGGAGTTCGAGTGTTAGGACATGTGAGCTCATGATGCATTCAGAACGTGTAATGCCCCATCTTAAGCGAGTCGACTAATAGAGTGCATTTCATTTTGAGCCATTCTACACTGACTTCTTAGGACACTGCATGCAACACTGCACTGACATGGCAGTGTGTACCAAGACCATTGATTTTTTTCATTCGTATCTCGAGGAAAGCATCTATGATTCTGTACACATTGCCACGTCAGTGCAGAGTTGAATACAGTGTCCAAGGAAATCAGTTCAGCATTTTCCATTTTTTTTTTTTTTTAAAATTTCTTGACTGAATTTTTTCTTGATGTTTCTTTTCAGACCAATTATTGTACAGTTGTACCTTTCAAAGAAGATCCTGTCCAAACAAATCATTATATATACATAGTACAGAATATATGTATATAATACACGTGTATCATTTATGATCGTGAAGCATTATTTTGTAATTTCAAATGGAGGGAATCTTCTTCAAATTTATGATCATTCAATTCTATCTAAGCCATGTCTTCTACTAATTTAATTGTATTTAAATCTGCTCACCACCTCAATCCAAATCATTTTTGGTCTTCCTCTCACTCTAAGAATCTTCAACCTGACGTTCCCTCCAATGGAGGTTCTTTTATTGATCTTTGTTGCACATGATCAACCTCCCCTTCATTTCAAGCATATAGGTGCTACTCTGATTTTAGCTACTTAGTTATTTTTAGAATTACATTTGTTAGTTTAGATGAACATCAGTTGAGATTTCTTTCTTAGCTTCCAAGTTGCTTTTAGGCTTCTTTTTTCTTGTAAATTCTTCTTGTTGATCACTATGAATGGAGATTGTCCTGTGTCCTCGTGATTGGGATCACGCTGTGAAGCTAGTAGTGCATTTTGGGTAGCTCGTTGAGGGCACTTGAATGTCTTGTGAGGCCCCCCTTTTTATTAGCATAGAAAATTTCTTTCTGCCTCCATTAGCCTTTAACAACTTTTGTGGTAGCAAAGATTCGACTTCATGAGTTTTTAGGGGCTTCCCTAAAATACTTGATAGTGTATTGAGTCAAAACCCAACCGACATTTCATGACTGTAGGATCCACGGACAATGATAATTAAAAAAAACTCATCCATCAATCTAAAGGACAAAAAAATTCTAAAGAGATATCGTATGATTTAGAATGTTTGATGCATAATTCAGTGTTCAACAGTAACTTTAATCAGTTGGAAAGAGGGGGCATGAATCGATACTCCAATACTTGTGGCTGGTAAAAGTACCTCAGCAGGGTAATCCTTGAAAATCGGTAGGAAGCGCTTCCGGCAGTACTCATTGAACAGAATTGTGAGAACTACAAGAGGAAAAGTCAAGGTAGACGCAAGAGGAAGCTTCTTCAGCCCAAATATTCCCATTGCTATAAAGTGCATCAGTATCAAAGAAAATATTGTTGAATTATGCGCAATAGGCCAATACTGTCCACCAGTGTCATACTTGGGCGCATATACATTTAATAGCTACATAATGAATTTCCAAGAGTCGGTATAAGTTACGTAAATTCTAAACTGAGTATGAAATTTGGAAATAATATCAAATGAATCTTTAGACAAAATAAATTAATTAATTAATTAACAGACAATATGAAAAAATCAATCTTTAGAACCATCCATTTTCTGGATAGACGCAATGCAAGTAAAAAAAACAAAACCTCTAAAATAGAGAATATTATACTGGGTCTGTACAACTTATTTATAATGGTGCCAAATAGCAAGATGTGATAATTATTCTTATCTTTGTTTAGATAATAACCGAAGAACTCCAGGAAAGCCAGCAGTTGAGATCAAGCCAACTCCTTGCATAGAGCATGTAGACAAGTAAAGTTATGTCTACCCAGAAACTCTCTAGGCTTCATGCGCTTTTGGGAAGATTGCTGGTGTGATGATACCCCCCTCCCCTTGAGAGGTTTCTAGATCTTCATGATGTCTTCAAAAAAAGAAGAAAAAAGAGGATATTTGTCTCTTTCTTTCAGATGCGAAGTGGGCACAATGTGTCTTGGGACTTGGTTTCAGAAGGAATGTCACTGGTTGGGAGATTCTTGTAGTTGCCCCTAACCGGCCTTTTATGCTCTTATGCCTTCCCCACTCAACTGGAAAATTCCTAGACCTGAGGGCATTTTTAGTGTAAAATCCTTCTATTCTCTTCATGATGTGGTCTCTACATATCATAGTGCCCCGCATGTGGCTGTGGTTTGGTCTCCCTGCTTCCATCAGAAGTGTTTTCTTGTGGGCCGCTACTTTGGATAAGTTGCTCACGTAAGATCATCTTAAGGCGAGGAGTGTTGTTTTGGTGGATTTTTTGCTTTCTTTGTAAATCAAGTGGGGAGTCAGTTGATCATCTCCGTATTCATTTTGAGGTGGCTCGTCTTGTGTGGTCATTTTTCTTTCTTTGATCAATGTCTCTTGGTGCGCCCCTCGGTCAGTCAGTGTGGTGTTGGAGTCCTAGAGGTCCACAATCTTTTCAGGGAGGGAGAGGAATCTTTGGAACTTCGTGCTCCCAGTCATCTATTGGGGCTTAGGGAAAGTAAAGAATGAGCGTATATTCCAAGAAAAGGAGAAATCTACTAAGGAAGTAATTTTTAGTATTGTGGGTCTTCTGTAGAAATTCTTATAAGGGTTTCTTGGTTATTTTTAATTTTCCAAGGGTTCTTTTGTTATTAGTAACTCTTATGATGTTAATATATATATGAGTGAGAGAGAATAAAACAACTCTCTCTTCATCTCTTTTCTTCTTCTCCACAAAAACCCTAATCCTAAAACTCTCAAATCTACTTGGTATCAGAGCTCAAAATCAATAAGGACCTTAGATACAAATTTAAAGAAAAATGAGAGAGACAAGAAGACTCTCTTACTTGCTGCATCTGATGATGTCAGCAGCCGGGGTGTTGACGTCATCTGACGCTGTTTTCGTCGGATATTTTGATCTTTTCTAATTATTTTTAAGAGAAGGTGATTATAGAGAATTTTTGGAACAAGTTTCATGCGATTTTGAGTTGTTTTGAGCAAGTTATGATGTTTTTAGTGAAAAATCAACAAAAATGACGAAAATTCAGGATCTGTCATTTTCTCTCCGTCTGTTCATTTCGATTACTTGTTTCTGAGTTTGAACTTGAGTAGTTTGGTCATTTTTTATGAGGAATCTAATGGTAGTGATTGTTGATCGATTGGTCAGATATTGAAGCTTTGGTGATACTTTCTTTGGACCCCTCTTCTGTTTTTTTTGCTGAAAATGGTGTTTTTTATGCAAATCTGATCTTGTGTTATTTTCTGATATGGATTGACTTGTTCTCCATATTCTAATGCTTGCCATGTGTTGTTAAAGAGGATAATAAGTGTGTTTCTCCATCGGGTGAAGTGTACATCAACTTCGGGTATCTAGTGGAGTGTATTTCGTACTTACAAGGTGTTTGTTTTTTTTTTTTTTTGAAAGTTTTTTTACAATGTCTGAGGTTAGTCAGTCTTCGAATGTGTCTTTGAATGGTGAAGGGAGTATGAGTAATCCTCAAAGTATTGCTCCTAATCTTTAGATCACTATAGTGAAGCTAGATGGCCATAATTTCCTTACTTGGTCTAAATCGGCCATACTATACATTAAAGGAAAAGGCAAAATGGGATATTTGACCGGTAGGTTATTAATTTCTGATTCTGAAGATCCAACATTTGATAGATGGGATGCAAGAATGCTATTGTTATGTCTTGGTTACTCCATTCTATGCAACCCGACATTAGCAGTAATTACTTATTTTTGCAAACCGCCAAGGAAATATGGGATGCAGTTACAGAGACATATTCAGAAGTAGGCAACACAGCTCGTGTGTATGAGTTGCGCCATAGTATTTGGCAGATGAGGCAAGGTGATAAGCCCTCATCTACATATTACTCCACTCTCCGACGTATATGGGAAGAGTTGGATCATTATCAGACATTTCGGGCCCATTGTTCTATCAATGCTATTGCGTATAAGAAGTTGGTTGAAGAAAATCGTGTATTTGAGTTACTTGCCGGTTTAAACTCCGAGTACGAACAAGTCAGAGTTCAAATTCTAGGAAAGGAGCCTCTTCCATCATTAACTACAGTATATTCCTATTTGCATCGTGAGGAGTTTCGTCGTAATGTTATGCTCCAACCTACCATTCATGAGAGATCAGCCTTAGCCTCGATGTCCCAAAGAGGTGGTCGCAATGGTAGTCGTGCTTGAGGTGGTGGTCGTTCAGGCACAACTGTTGATGATAAAGATAAGTTGAAATGTAACAATTGTGGTCGTACTCGCCATACTAAGGATACTTGTTGGGATCTTCATGGCCGTCCATCACATAGAGGTTCATTCACTGTTGGCCGAGGAGGCAGTCGTTACAATAGTAGAAGGGGTTTAAATGCTCTTTCTATTACTTCCATGGAGACATTAGAGCCTACTCCAACTCTAACACCGGCATCTGATAGTACTAACCTCTCTCGATGTGAGATTGAGGCTTTTCGATGTTTTATGGCTCAATTGGAGCCTCCTAGTACGGCTTTTACATCTACGATAACTTACTTAGGTACTTCGGCCTCAGCCTTCAGTGCATTTGTTTCCACTCCTAACAGCTCTTGGGTTATTGATTCAGGGGCATCGGATCATATCACTGGTATGTCTTCATTTTTTTCATCCTATCATATATGTTCTGGTAGGGACAAAGTAAAAGTTGCCAATGGTTCTTATTTTTCTATAGCTGGCAAGGATAATGTTATTGCTCATCCATCTATGATCTTATCATCTGTTCTTCATGTTCCTAATTTTTCTTTAAACCTCTTTTCTGTGAGTCATATCACGAAATCATTAAATTGTAGTCACTTTTTTTCCTTCTCATTGTGTTTTCCAGGACTTGGATACGAGGAGGATGATTGGTACGGGGCATGAGGAAGGACGACTTTATTTTTTGAATCCCCCATCACGAGTTGCTACCTCAGTCCAGAAACTTCCATCTACTGTTCGGAGTGGCCATCATTTTGAGGAGTTATTACAATGGCATAGGCGCCTTGGCCATCTCTCATTTTTGTTGCTTAAACACTTGTTTCCTCAGTTATTTTGTTCTATTTCTGTGTCAGATCTTCAGTGTGAGATGTGTGAATTTGCTAAGCATTGTCGAACCTCTTATCCTGCCAGTGGTAAGAAAAGCAGTTAACCTTTTTCTCTTGTTCATTCTGATGTGTGGGGACCTTCCCCAGTTACCTCATTACGTGGTTTTCGTTATTTCGTTACGTTTGTGGATGATTTTTCTCATGTTACTTGGGTTTACTTACTCAAAGTTAAAAGTGATGTGTATTCTGTATTTAAACTCTTTCACAAAATGATTGAAACATAATTTTGTGTAAAAATTAAAGTCCTTAAATCTGATAATGGTGGAGAATACATGTTTGATGATCTTGCTTCATTTTTTAGAGAGAATGGTATCATTCACCAAACCACTTGTGTAAGTACTCCTCAACAAAACGGCGTGGCTGAGAGAAAAAATCGTCACTTATTGGAAGTTACTAGAGTTCTCTTATTTACTATGAATGTACCGAAAGTGTTTTGGTCGGATGCTCTCTTAACTGCTACGTTTATTATTAATCGCATGCCTTCGCGTGTCTTGAGATTTTAAATTCCCATTGAGGTTTTGTCTTCTCCTGATAAGGTGTTTCTCATTCCCCCCCAGAGTCTTTGGGTGTGTATGTTTTGTTCATGTATCTCGAGCTAACCGCACCAAACTTGACCCTAAAGCCATCAAATATGTCTTTCTTGGGTATCCTTCTAATCAAAATGGTTATAAATATTATCATCCCCCTTCTCGTAAATATTTTGTATCTATGGATGTAACATTTTTTGAGTCTACCTCCTTTTATTCCTCTTGGAACACATTTCTCCAGGGAGAGACAAATGAAAGTAGAGAAATGTTTTTTCCCCAAGAGTTGTTGTCTTGTCCTCTTCCTCTTCCCTTTGACAATGTTGATAGTAATCATAACAATGGTGATGATGGCCAGAGAGAGGTTCCTATTATACAAGAGAAAGAATTACAAGTTGGCAATAATAATGGCCAGAGAGAGATTCCTATTATACAATAAGAGAAAGAATTACTTACGTATTTTTGACGTGACAAAGGCACTAAATAGTGTCCTCATGAGCCCAACCAAGAAACCTCCCCAAATCCATCCGTCAAAGGTCATATCCCTGCTCCTGAAAGTTGATAATTCTAATCTTCCCATTGCAATTAGAAAAGGTGTTCGGTCATGAACTCGACATCCTATCTCCAATTTTGTTTCATATGATGCTTTGTCTTCCTCCTATCGTGTTGTTGCTATTGCTTTGTCTTCAATATCTGTTCCTCGTAGTGTTGTTGATGCCCTGTCTCAACCAAGTTGGAAAAAGGCAATGGAGGAGGAAATGCATGCCCTTGAAAAGAATAATACTTGGGATATGGTTGTTCTTCCTAGAGAAAAAAAACCAGTGAGATGTAATAGATCTTTACTGTGAAGCATCGCCCAGATAGATCAGTGGATAGGTATAAAGCCAGACTTGTCGCAAAGAGTTACACTCAAACTTATGGCATTGACTACTGTGAAACATTTGCTCCGGTAGCAAAAATGAACTCTATTAGAGTGCTGTTATCCCTTGCAGCCAATCAAGATTGGCCATTGCTACAATTTGATGTGAAGAATGCTTTTCTGCATGGTGACTTGGAAGAAGAAGTGTATATAATACCTCCTCCTGGTTTTAAATGTCCAGCTGTTGAAGGGAAAGTGTGTAGACTAAGAAAGGCGTTATATGGCTTGAAACAGTCTCCTAGAGCATGGTTTGAAAAGTTTCACTGTGCCATGGTGGGGTATGGTTACAAGCAGAGTCAAGCTAACCACAAATTATTCATTAAACATTCTAATGAGAAAATTACTGCTCTCATAGTTTATGTTGATGACATTGTAGTGACTAGTAATAACTAGGATGAAATGAAAAAATTAAAATACCAGTTAGCAAAGGAGTTTGAGATTAAGGACTTGGGTCAATTGAAATACTTCCTTGGGATTGAAGTTGCTAGATCAAAGAAGAGTATTTTCATCTCGCAACGGAAGTATGTTATGGATCTCCTTCATGAGACAGGTATGATGAGTTGCAAGCCTTGTGATAGGCTTCGTGAGTCTAATGGTGAACCCTGCATTGGTGTTAAGAGATATCAGAGACTTGTGGGCTGGCTTATTTACCTCACCTTAACCCGCCCAGATATTGTTTATGCAGTTAGTGTGGTAAGCCAGTTTATGCATGCACCAACTGCAACTCATTTAGATGCTACTTATAGAATCCTAAGGTACTTAAAAAATCCACTCCTGGACAAGGTTTATTATATATTTGTCATGGTAGTTTGCGTGTTGAAGCCTACGTAGATGCAGATTAGACAGGATCAGTGTCAGATGGTCGTTCCACCTCTGGATATTGTGTATTTGTTGGGAGTAATCTTGTTTCTTGGATAAGTAAGAAACAGACAGTGGTTACAAGATCCAGTGCAGAAGCTGAGTTTCGGTCTATGGCTCATGGGGTGTGCGAGCTTCTATGGCTTCAAATCCTCTTAACCGAATTGAACTTTCCTATTCATGGGCCGATGAGTTTGTATTGTGACAATAAGGCAGCCATTAGTATTGCTCATAACCCAGTTCAACATGATAGAACTAAACACATTGAGGTATATAGGCACTTCATCAAAGAAAAGTTGCAATCTGGACACATTTGTACTCCATTCGTGCAAACTGAATATCAGTTGGCTGATATCCTTACTAAGGGGCTGAGTAGTTTACATTTTCATAGCATTGTTAACAAGTTGGGCATGAAAAATATACATGCACCAACTTGAGGGGGAGTGTAGAAATTCTTATTCTTGGTAATTTCTAATCTTCCAAGGGTTCTTTTGTTATTAGTAACACTCTTATGATGTTAATATATATATATGAGTGAGAGAGAGAATAAAACAACTCTCTCTTCATCTCTTTTCTTCTTCTCCACAAAAACCCTAATCCTAAAACTCTCAAATCTACTTCTTCTATTTTATTGGTGTAACCAATTTAAAGAGTTTAGAGGCTTTTTCTTTGAAAACTTTTTGTTTAGGTGGGATCTAGTGTGTTAAGCGTGATCCTCCTTATCTTTCTGGTTTTAGGTTCTCTTGTCTTGTTTTTCTTGTCTTCTTCTTGTTTGTATCTTCTCTAGAGGACATCTTGTCCTCTATGCAATAAAGTTTCGCTTATCAAAAAAAAAAAAAAAAGTTACAACTAAAGCAAGTACCAAATACACCTAAACAAAGTCTATTCTAAGCAAATACTACTTTGATATTTTCAAACGTTGCCTCTACCATCTTTGCAATTAAATATTCTCCATCCAAAGTAAAACAAGTAAAATTAAATCTCAAGAAAGATTAAAAAAAATAAATAAATAAATTTCAAATCTACCATGGAGCTTAACCTGAGTTTTTAAAATGGCAACATGACATTTACAGAAGGCATAAAACAAAGTAAACGAAGAGTTCCACTAACCTGGTTACGGTAGATAATGTATCCAAGACAGTAGTACACCAAGAGGAAAGGCAGAATTAGTGGAGCTAGGAAGAAGTATGTAAAACCCAGAAGTCCAAAGAAGAGAATTCCAGGAATATCACTGTGATAAGGAATAGATGGCACATCGAATTCATCATCAGCACTTCTTGTGAACTTTCTTCTTATAAAATTGCAAATGAGAGGTTTCATCCGAAAAAGTTCTGATGATAGACTGGTCCATCCAGATGTGACAACATATGTGATGAAGAATGATGCCTGTACCCAAAATAACCAACAGTAAAATAATCTTAAATCATCACAGCATTCAGAGATGGTTTCAGAAGAAACGATACATCCATTTTACTGAGAAAACAAGCAGGTAGCAAGATTTTACAGAGCAATTAGAATTTAGAAACTATCGTTCATATTCAGGTTTTTTACTTGTCAAGTACTCCTAGTAATTCTCATCCTCCTATTCTCTTTACTAAAATTTCTACTAATCAAAAGAATTATCATCCAACATTATTCTACAATTTTATTGCATCGAAAGGGTTACATCATTGTACACGGTGTAGACTTTTTTGTTGCTGTCAATTTGTGACCCACCTCTTGGATGGGCAAAAAAAGAAAAGAGCAAGAAAGAAAGAAACCACACCGACTCTAACCATGAATTGAACAGCCAAAAGAAGGGGGGAACAGATAAAACTTCAAAGGTCAGAGAAAAACCTATTTGTATAATTATGAATCTTAGGGTAGTCTTGTTCGTAGGAGATTGACAATAATTCATTCTAAAAATCAGCATACTTAAGAACAAAGGTCCTGCAAAAAAGGTGGGAAGCTCTCCATTCTTGTTTCTCTTGAAGCTAGATTTTTCGAAACCACAAAAATCCTCAGAATGGGATTCCAACTCAGCACCTTGACTTCTGTGATATTTCTCATCCAAGAAGTGTTGATAAGAAGGTTAGAGACGTTGATGTTGATACAAACCCAATGCGGACCAAAGTAGTAGGTTCTAAATCATATGGAAAGCGATCAATATCACTAATTATTTCCACAAGGAATGTGTGCCAAGTAAAGGAATTCGGGTTATCAAATCCCCCGGGCATAGACATCATGATTTTTTATTTAATATAATTGAAAATCCCATTCAGAGATCTGCACCTATTTCATGAATTTTATGCAGATTCAGATTTTTAGTGTCACAATTGTGTTAGAAGTTTTGGTATAATGATATGTAACAAAAAGTTTGGGGTATTTTAGTCATTATTAGAAAAAATATTTATGTTTCTTTAGAAAGAAGTCCTAATTTGTTACTCAGAGCATAAGCTAGGTTCTATGATTTTGTTTCTTATACAATTTTATGAGAACATTCTTAAAGATATATTCATTATTGAATGAGATTCATCTTTAGGGTTTTTCTAGTTCATTCGTGAACTTTTGGGTTTCCTTGGACTAGCACCCTCCATAAGGTTTTTCTTATATTCCCTCTTACAAATCTTAGTCTCAACCATGACCGAAGCTAGATTCCATATTTTATCAAACTTCCTACAAAACCTAAGTGTTTAGCCTACTAAATCAAATGGTCGACATAAAAAAATAAAAAATTGTCATCAGAAGCCACAAAAAACAGTTGTTGCGAAAATAAAAAAAGGAATGACCTTTTTCGGCCTCAAAAATGCATTTGAATTATAGGAGTAAATGTAGTAGGGTGAGGACCCGTATTTTAGGCCTGGCAATGATCTGAAATATACCCGATGTCCAAACCGGTCCAAACCGATTCGAAAAAACATGAAAAATCGGATTTTTGGATGAGATCGGATTCTGATTGAAATCTTAGATCCGAAATAATTTCGGATCGGATTTGGATGTACCCCAATCCGATCCGAACCGAACATATTTCAATAATGTTTTTTTATTATTCTTAATTTCATATCAATACATATAGATAAAACATTTTTGTAGATAAAACATTTTTGTCTTTTTGATTTCCCACTATATTTGTAGTAGGAAAGTAGATTTTTTTAAATTTTATTTGATTTTCTATATTTTAAATTTATTGAACATTGATAATTTGAAAATAAGGCATGTGTTCGGATTGGTTTCAGATTAAGGATGAAATGAAACGAACTGGATTCACTTCACATATTCATTCATCCGTTTGGATCGGATTGGGTACATCTTTAAAAAAATTCGGATCGGTATTGGAGTGGCATTGATCCGATACCGAACCGATCCGTTGCCACCTACCATATTTTAATAATTAATAATTAATAAAAATATTTTACATATGATTATCATATATATAAAAAAATAACGCCTTAATTATAAAAGTCAGATTATACATGCAACTACCCATTAGAGTTCATGAAATCCTATAATTGAAAATATTTTTTGAATGGTTCTTACATGTCTTCTTCACTACTAATTTATAAATTTTCACACATTACCTGTAATTATTTATGGTTTTATTTTATGAAATTAATTTTTGAAAACATGTGCATTGAAATTGAGGATGAGTGTCTTGAAAAGAAATGAAGAGATTAGGGAAGGTAATGTGGTTATTCTTAGAAATTATTATCTTGGTCCACCAAAACTTCTTTGGGTTAGTGAGAGATCCATGCAAGATCCGAAGCATATATCAGTAGATGTGTAGAAATGCATGGAAAGTTTTGAATTTCCCTGGCTAACTAAGTTATTCAATAATATTTTAAAAACTGAAAAGATGTTGGAACAATGGAGAAAAAGCATTATAGTATCTATAAATAAGAATAAAGGAGACATACAAAATTGTACCAACTATCAAGGTATTAAACTTATAAGCTACACTATGAAACTACGGGAAAAAGTGATTGTACAAAGTTAAGATTACGAATGTATCAAAGAACCATGGGATTTATGCCTGGTAGATTAACCATCACAGCCAAATATCTATTTAAGTAAATATTAGAGAAGTATAGAAAAAAAAAATCTCGATATAATTTTTATTGACGTAGATAAGACATGACAAAGTATCTAAAGAGTTAATTTGATGTGTATTGGGAAAGAAAGGAGTCCCGAATGATTAGTAGATATAACTAAGGATATGTATGAGAGGGTTGTGATAAAGTTTAGAACAAATGAAGCAGAGACAAATAAGTTCCCAATTACAATTGGTTTACATCAAGGATCAACCTTGAGTTTCTATTTATTTTCTCTAGTTATAGATGAAATAATTAATAATTGTTCACATTCAAGAGCACATACCGGATACCTTGTTGTAAGTTATTTGCAATTGATCTACATTAATAGATGAGATTAAGAGGGAGTCAATGCAAAACTAGAATCATGGAGAGAGATATTGGTGTCCAAGGGCTTTAGCATAAGTAGAACAAAGTATCTAGAGTGCAAATTTAGTGCCGACATCCATGAGCAAAGCCAATAAAAATCTGTTAATCATTTCTTGTTTTAGTGTGATCTTGCTAAGGTTGTTGGGGTTTTTTCTTCAATAAATCAGGGATTTGTTCGATTCTTCCAAGATCAATTTTAAATGTGCATAGTAGTTGGTACACCAATGCTTTCTCTTTCAGAAGAGAGATGATTGGGAGGTTTCTTACTATTGCGAATTTATGGGGACTTTTGGAAGGGAAGCAACATGAGATCTTTCAAAGGTAAAGGAGGAAATTCATGGCATCATCCTTGATATCAAAATATTCCTGAAGTATGAAGTTGATGTAATGTTCTGCATGAGGCTTAGTCCATTTATATATGTTTACATTATTTACATATGGATGAAGAATCATATATATAATGATATAAAAGGGCTACATTTTTCCTTGAGAATTGTGCATTTTATTCCACACCTAAAAAAAGTAATCATGGAAATAAAAGAAGGGAGGAGAACCATATATGGTGACAATATAATCATCATGCACTATGAATTTTGTGATCCAGATGGTTCTCAAATAATAAAATAAATTCATATAATTATCAAAAACTAATATATCATATATATTTAACAATGGTAACGAATGATGCAAATGTTTTCTCACCTGTCCTGGAACAACCACAGCAAGTGTCATAGGGATGTTCTTGAGCTCCAAGATAAAGTTAAGTTGAGATAAGAGTGATCCAGATAGTACATTCGCAAAGAAAATGTTCCATATAGTGAATAACAGTACTTTGGTGCAAGCACTTTTTTCTATCTCACTATGGGAGATATATCCTTGCATCGAGGAAAAGATCTTCATGATTGGAGGTATAATGCTTAAAAACCACTTTAGAATGAGACTGGGAAGATATCCTGTGATCACTTGACTTACAAATGTTCTGCATATTGATAAATACCATGGTTTAGTATCTTAGGATTGAACTTGATTTACTTGCAGGGAGGGGGTGCTAGAACTAGGCATGCATATCAAAATTGCACAATTTAAACCAAAACCACCCATTCAACACAATCCGAACCTATATCTTCTGTCAAGGCATCTCTCTTCAGATCTTTTCTTACTACCTAAATCCTAAATCATATTTAAAGCCTAAATAACTAAACATTATGATGTTTAAATGCAATTATGGTAACCTACAACCACACACAACAAAACATCACACTTTTGCTCATTGATTAGCTAATATTATATATATTGATTGGCAAGCCTGTTTTTAAGGAGTTAAGTAACTTGGTGCTGGCAGGATTTGAACCCAGGTCTCTGGTATCATCACCCAAAGACTTTACCAACTAAGCTAGCTGGCACCTGCGTTCATTAGCTAATATATACTAAACGAAGTGCTTATATAAGCTAAAAATAGGATGCTTAGAGCAATAATACACCAATTTCTGCTTTAGTTCAATTTCTATCAGCACAACCCTAACTTGTCAATGTCTTTCTTTGATAGGTAAACTAGTCAATATCTAATGGAGCATAAGGAGCTTCAAAGTAATTTCATTGTTGTGGTTGAGGCTCTCAGCGATAACTCCAAAGCTTCAAGATTGATTAGTTGGGATCTTCGATCCATGATCTATGACTTGCTTCAAATTTAGACTTGAAGGATGCTCATCCATAGAGAAGTGAACAGGACAACTGACAGAGTGGCATTTTGTGATGTAGATCTTTTGAGAACTTAATCCTAGATTAACCTTATTTTATTCATCAAGATAACAGTAAAAGTAGATACTGCAGATTCTTCTCCAACATTATTTTGTGGTCAAGAAGTCATTTTTTTGGGGGGGTGTAGGGGCGAGTAGTTTATGCCTTATGGGCTCCCAAACCTATAGATTTGGAGCGGAAGGATGAGAATGAAGATAATAATATTTCGAATGAGCTTCAAGTATTGGCTTTCAATGCTACAATGGTTGCAAGAAAGTAATAATAGGTTTTTTCTTGTTTGGGGCATGGGGGGTGGGGGGTTGGGTTGAGTGGCGAACGAAACCCTGACTTCATGGTTGCTGATGAAAAAATTAATAGTTATGCCTACTAGTGTGGTGGCTCCTCCGTTGTTGGTAAACGGGGACCGTGAGTCTTTGAACCAGAGAAAAGGCTGTACAGTAGTAGTAGCGGCATTAAAACCGGAGCTTTTTCTAGTGCTGGCACAAATGCAAGTGAATGAATTCCATCCCTCAGTAGGCTGTACAGTAGTAGTAGCGACATTAAAACCGGAGCTTTTTCTAGTGCTGGCACAAATGCAAGTGAATGAATTTCATCCCTCAGTAGTCTGTAGTCTCAAGTCTGTGCATGCACCAAGTTTCTAAATTAGGTTAGATTACATATAAAGGCTCCTAGAAGTCCGTAATAGAAAACATGGAATGATTAGAAATGGGTTTTATGATGCTAGTGGCATATAAGGTTCAAAATGTTATCACGAGACAATGTTTTGTTCAAGTGGAAAAAACCAAAACAACCCTCGAGATGAAACGAAACATTCTGAAACGTCCATCACAATTATTTAGTGATAAATATTGCTAGAAAAAATGTTCTTTTTTTTTTTTGGTTATAAAATCAGTCTTACAGCTAATTATTTAAATATCACAATTTTTGACGTAGATCTGCAATGGTGGATACCAATATACTAAGACTACAATAACAGATTGGACTAAAGTATGTTTAATGTTTCAATAAGCAATCAAGCACCCGTATCCACAAAATGCACACATAATTGGAGAAAACAACTAATATCAATCAATGAGCCAAAGTTCATAATTTTCTCCCAAGGTAATGTTTCTGTCAGGGAAAAAAAACTTGGTCTTGCCCTGGTCTATGCTAGGATTGGGCATGACTTGGTCATTTGTCGGGTTGGACTGGGCCAGTCTATAATAGTTTATAGGCTAGTCAAAAAATGCTTATATTGAAAGGCAAGAAAACTCAAATCATGATAGTTTACTTTTCTGTTTCCTTGGGGCAATCAAAATTATTCATTGGTCAATGAATCTGTCAATCAATCATTCATACGGGTGCAAAATAAACCTGGACTTTTAGTCATGGTCAAAATTCGGCTGAGACCATTTTGATTTTCTCCTTGACCTAAACATGGCCTCGAAACAAGATTTAAACCTTGGTTATACCTACCCAACTCCTTAAAATACAAACCAAATATTTTATCTATAATACCCTAAAGAGAGTAAGAGACCAGCGCTTTTCTCGAGTTTGACTGATCTAAGGCAGCATGAACTCTCTCTCTTGCTGATGCACTATTGTCCTTCGAATGGTCGTGTTTTGCAGAGATTCAAATCTCCCTCTTCTTCTTCTTTTTTTAAATGTATCTAAACACATTTGTTACGCCTCCAACATCTTATCCTGCCGTGTAAGATGTGATAAATCTGCAAATTAGTTCAGGATCTGTTATTATCTTTTGAATTTTGAATTTTGAATTTTTGTTAGTTTGTCCCTATTTCTTAGGAGAGATCTGAGACAAGAGTCTTTAAAAGGATGTAATGGGTTGAAGGGAAGGCAGAGAAGAATTTCCTCTTAATTTAGTTAATTACTTTCCATTTTTCAACAAGACTACCATTTTGGTATCAGAGCCATTAATCCTAAGACCATGACGACGCCACCACCACCAGGCTTCAACAAGGTCGTCCCCACTCTGCCAATGCACTCAAATATGAACTTCAAATCAATTGGCAAGAGATCGCCGATCTGACTACGCGAATGGGGGAACTCTCAGCAGCTGTTCTCTCAATCCAGAGCAGCCTCACTAAGGATCTTCCACAGCCAAGGCCACCTCCACACGATGAACCTCCTGTTTCGCTTCCTTGACAGCCAACACATCAAGCTCAACCCCTCTTCAATGGTTTCCAAGGCCGCCCCATACGCCTTAATTTTCCCACCAATGACCCGAAGGGATGGGTTTTTCGAGCACAACAATACCAAGGATTGAATGGCGTTCCTGATGAAAACATGGTTGACTTAGCATCTGCTCACCTTATTGGGGATGTCATTCCATGGTACCAGTGGCAGGCAAGGACAGTGGGACGACCCTCTTGGAACGCATTCTGTCGTGCTTTGTGTTCGTGGTTTGGCTCCACTGAAGATGATGATCCTGAAGGGACGTTATCTAAACTACACCAGACCACTACTGTCTACAACTATCAAGCTAGATTTGAGAGGCTTGCCAACCGAAGCCTTGTCTTGCCTGAACGTTGCTTCATTTCAGGCTTACATGAGGACATTCGAGTTGGAGTTAAGTTGCTAAATCCTCTCACACTAGTTCAAGCTTGCATAGTTGCTAAACAACAAGAAGAAGCAATTACCGCAATTGTTTCTACCGTATCACGACGACAACCGATCCGTACCGCACGTCCCTTGCCTCAACCATCTATACCATCAACTCCGACTATACCAAATCCACCCGCAACATGGACAGGACAAACTCCAACAAATCCCCACCTGTTGAAATACTACCATTACCTATGTGACGGTTGAGTATGGCTGAGCAGCAAGAACGTAGACTCAAAGGGTTGTGCTTCAACTGCCATGAGCACTTTCTCCCTAGCCATCATTGCAAGAAGCCGCAATTGTTGCTTCTTGAGATGGAGGAAGAGAACGAATCTAATGTTGCATCTGAGCAAGAACATGATGACACATCCGCTATTGAAGTCTCTTTAAATGCCTTAGCGGTTACACAACGGTCAGGATCTATGCAGCTTTTGGATGAATTAAAAAAAAACAGTAGTCACTATCTTAGTTGATTTTGGATCAACTCATAACTGCCTCCACCCACACATCGCCAAGCAATGTGGTCTGGTTATAACTCGCACTAATCCGATTAGTATCACAGTGGCTAACGACTACAAGGTGCAAAGTCCCGGTTGTTGCAACAAAGTGGAATTATCTCTTCAAGGGCACTCATTCATTTCAGATTTTTTCATATTACCTGTAAGCGGTTATGAAGTGATTTTTGGCACGGAATGGTTGCCAACCCTTGGAGTCATTACTTGGGATTTCGGTAAACTAACTATGAGGTTCAAACACCAACAACATCAAGTCATTCTCAGAGGCATTTCTTCATCCTTGATACAATGAATGATGATTCAGAATTTCATCATCTACTCTTGCAACAAAGGCAAGGACTGTACATATGTCTCTTGCATTCTCTTCCAACTAAGGAGTCGCAACTAGAACCGTCAGTTTTCTCACTACTGCAACAATTTTCTGATATATTTGCCGAACCAAGTGAGTTGCCGCCTCATTGATGTCAAGACCATCGCATTCCATTGTTGCTTGGTAGTACCCCTACCAATGTCAGGCCTTATAGGTATCCCACTTACAAAAAAATTCAATCGAAATATTGGTAAGAGAAATGTGCGATGCCGGCATCATTAGACCTAGCACAAGCCCATTTTCTACACCGGTTCTTTTGGATAAAAAGAAAGAAAGAAAGACGGGACGTGGCGCATTTGCGTTGATTACCGTGCTCTTAACCATATCACGGTCAAAGACAGATATCCGATTCCAATAATTGATGAATTCTTAGATGAGTTACATGGAGCTTCCATCTTCTCAAAATTAGACCTTCGATTCGGTTATCACCAAATAAGAGTCATTGAAGCCGATGTGCCTAAGACTGCATTTCAAACGCATGAAGGTCATTACGAATTTCTCGTTATGCCATTTCGCCTCTCAAATGCACTGGCAACTTTCCAAAGTCTTATGATTGATGTCTTTCGTCCCTTCCTTCGACAATTTGTATTGGTATTTTTTGACGATATAATCGTCTATAGCCTTGATTTGGATACCCACCATGTTTATCTAGCAATAATGTCCCACACACTCCAAAAGCACCACCTATAAGAGGAATAAATGTTCTTTTGCTCAAAGGTAAGTAGAATATCTTGGCCACATAATTTCAGCTATGGTGGTTCAAGTTGATCCATCAAAAATTGAAGCTATGAACTTATGGCCGAAGCCTTCATCTCTAAAATCCTTACGAGGATTCTTGGGTCTCACCGATTACTATCGGAAATTTGTTAAGGATTATGGAAAGATAGCGGCTCCACTCAATCAAATGCTCTGTAAAAACTCTTTTTATCGATCCCCTTAAGCTGAAAAAGCATTTGAAGCACTAAAAAAGGCCTTATCTAGTACACCCACCTTGGCTTTACCAGATTTCTCTCGTGAGTTTGTACTTGAATGTGACGCCTCTGGATTGGGCATCGGTGCAGTGTTATCACGAGGTGGCCAACCCATTGCTTATCTTAGCAAATCATTGGCTGCTCAATACCTTGATTTATCGGTGTACGACAAAGAGATGATGGCTATCGTCGTTGCCATATCCAAGTGGCATCCATACTTGCATGGGCGACATTTCAAGATCCTTACGGACCATCGAACCTTAAAATATTCTATGGACCAACGGTTAACCCACAATGGAGCAACATAAATGGCTCACAAGACTCATTGGGTATGACTATGAGATCGTATACCGCAAAGGTAAGGAGAACGTTGCAGTTGATGCCCTTTCCCGCTTACAAGAATATTTTGTAACCCATATTATAATGGGCCCTATATTTTCAGCTATGGATGAGATCCTCTTAGATAATTGGCAAAATGTAGCTCTTACCACCATCATTCAACAACTCAAAAATGGCCCAAACTTGATTCCACACTACTCAATCAATAATGAAATTCTGCGATACAAAGGCTGAATTGTTCTACCATCTGACTCCCCATGGTGCCAAAGGATTTTACATGAGTTCCATGCCACTCCAATTGGTGGACATTCTGGTTTCTTACCCACCTACAAAAGGGTCTCTCAACCACTCTCTATTGGAAAAGCCTAAAAAAGGCTACCAAATGGTATGTGGCGGAGTGCGAAGTATGCCAACATGTGAAATATGAAACCTTTACCAATCCGTTGCAAAGTATGGACTGATGTGTCTATGGATTTTATTGATGGGCTGCCTAATTCGGCCCATAAGACTTCCATCATGGTCGTTGTTGATTGATTCAATAAGTATGCCCATTTCACTCCATTGTCACACCCTACAAAGCTTCAATCATAGCAGAATTTTTCCTTTGTGATGTTGCTAAACTACATGGCATTCCCAGATCTATCATCAGTGATAGGGATCCTGTTTTCATCAGTCAATTCTGGGAGGCTTACTTTCAATTGCAAGGCACTAAGTAATGCAAAAGTACAACTTATCATCCCCAATCTGATGGACAAACAGAGGTTGTTAATCGATCTATCAAGCAATATCTACAGTGTTTTGCAGGACATCATCCCCATCAATGGATCAAGTATCTTCCTCGGACAGAATTCTGGTACAATACCTCTTACCACGGCACTATCAAAATGTCACCCTTTCAAGCAGCATATGGACGTCTACCACCACTTATAGACACTTACATCCACAAGTGTACATGTTGTTGATACTGCACTATGTGATCGTGACCAGCTCCTTAAATTTTTAAAGGACACTCTTTATGCTGCCCAGAATCGAATGAAAACACAGGTTGATCGAAAATGTGCAGAACGAGTATTCAATGTAGGTGATTGGGTTTTTCTTAAGCTCCAACCTTATTGCCAACACTCTCTGAAGTACAAGAGGGTCCATAAGTCGAGTCCAAGCTCATATTGGAACCATCACATATAAGCTTGCACTATCAAAAGGATCAAGGATTCACCCGGTTTTTCACGTATCTTTACTCAAGAATCGAATTGGTGACTCAATTTCTCCAAGCACAACTCTTCCATGTTTGTCCGAATTAGAGTCACATGCTTGGCGTCCAACAAAAATTCTGGATCGTGGAGTCTTCAAACATCAAAAGCGTGCTAGTACTAAGTTGCTGATTCAATGGGAGGGCTGTCCAGCAGAAGATGCTACATGGGAGTTCTATGAAGAATTTGTGAGCCGAGTTTTGGACTTTGCGACTTGAGGACAAGTCAGACCGCAACGGGGAAGTATTGTTACGCCTCCAACATCTTATCCTGCCATGTAGGATGTGATTGAGTCAATAAATCTGCAAATTAGTTTAGGATCTGTTATTATCTTTTGAATTTTGAATTTTGAATTTTTCTTAGTCTGTTCCTATTTCTTAGGAGAGATCTGAGACACGAGTCTTTAAAACGATGTAATGGGTTGAAGGGAAGGCAGAGAATAATTTCCTCCTTTTAATTCAGTTAATTACTTTCCATTTTTCATCAAGACTCTACCAACATTTGATTGTATTTTTTGTCTGTGTATGAGTATGCATTTTGCCTTCCAAGGATCTAAACTAAACTTGCAGAAATTTTGATTTTTCTAGGTTCGTCTCGAAAAGTTTACCGAGACTATCCAAGATGGACTCAGCTAGAATGATGCATTCCAAAATGAAACAAAGTTTTGAACCTTGGGGGCAATTAATCAAGTGTCGAGGGTATAGGGGAAATTTAGGTCCTCATAATTACATGGTATCTGTATTTAGCTTTATGCACTTAAATAACATGATTATTTCATGTATGGTCATTGCAATGTTTAGCTGATAAGTTCTTAGATAACTTGGCCATGGTGAAATAGATACCATGGACATTCATTCATCACTATATGTGATTGCCTTTTGTAGTTTTATGACTCGAGTGTGTTTTCATGATTGTAACAGAACATCATGAATGTTCAATGAAAACATTCTCAATAATTCCCTCATTTCCACGATATTGCCAATATTTCCCGGAAGAATGCATTATTTCCACATTGGATTGAAAATTTCCCTACCCTGAGAGGTGAAAATACTCCTTGATACCAAAATTTAATGCCTTAATAATTTAAGTAATATAATAAGATGAACTAGCTTAAAAATTTAAGAAGGAAGGATCCAACCATGTCATGTGAGAAAAAACATGGGTCCAATTACATAAAAATCGTACAACAATTGGAGATATAATAAAGTGAACCGAAAAAGGCTATTTTAAGAGGGCACAACTGAAGACAAAGTAACCACTTACATAGCCAATATGCCTTTGAGAAATGGCAGATAAGTCTCCAACTGATTCAGATTGGCAAGACCTTGCACAAATACCACAAACACAAGGAATAGCGCCGACAGGAGAACCGTAGCGACAATAACCACCAACTTAGAAATCCATCTCTTCATGAATGACGCAGAAAAAAAGGGCCAATAAACATCGGCACACTCAGGTGCTTGTTCTGTGACCCACTCTGTAGGATTAACTGACTGTTGGATGTGCAAAGCAATTGCAGCACCATACCGGGACTTGAAGGACACAAAAGCGGCTGGGAATTCCTGTTAAATTGACCCCCAAAAAAAAAAAAAAAATGCAAAATAGAATGATAAGGCATGTAAAATATCTATCATGCTCACCTCAGAACAGTACCCTAACATAGAAAAAGAATTGCAAGAGCATCAACTTCAGCTTTTAGGATCAGTGCAGAAAGTGTATGTTATGCTTCAGAACAATTGAGAAAACCACCCGATTTGAAGACAACACATCTCAAGTATGAGAAAGGCCCACTAATGCCAAATAATAGTGAAAAATCTAAGAACATTGCTTCCAGGTCTAGTTCAAGCAACCCAAAATTCTTAAAGGAACTAAAAGCCAAAGGGCTACTTTTAGTGAATAGTTCAAAAAACATAAAGATACATGTTATTTTCCTAGCTATTTACGGGATATAAAACCCTAAGAGCTGAATTGAGGAACATAGAACTAGTCTTTGTAGTGGAAGTATTTGGAACGAGAGGTATCGGATACTTATAAAGATTGGTCCTTCATATACATTAACACCATACGTACCATTAATTGACATTCAATGTATCAGAAAATAAATGAGATCATTACTAATTGGGGACGTTGGACACATGGCATTAATGTATGTGGAAGAGTTAGGCATACAACCTGACTACGGGAAGTATAGAATATGGACTCTTGAGTTAAAAGTATGGAGGCATAAGTATTGGGCCCACATGACATTAAATAAGAACTCTAACGGTAGATAATCATCTTTTTGACCAGTTATTATTTTTTTATAAGTGTAAAACCTAAGGAGCCCAGAACAAGGATAGGAAGCAAAACCAGATCTCCCCAACAAACAAACAATGAATAACAAAATGATCTACCGACCCACCAGCAGATTTACAACAAAAAATATAAAAAATTAAGCATAACCAAATTGTGATTTATCAAATAATTTTTGGTAAGGATTTGATCCAAAGAGACTACCTAAGAAAGAAAAAAAAAACACCTTCAAAGGTAGTATGGGACCCTAACTAGAAACAACTAGAGAATCCACAAGGGATCTCAGTGATAAGGAAGAACATCAAGAATTAACCGAGAAAGACTTCTCCATATTACATATCCATTCCCTTCAATCTTCTTCCGATAGCACCATAGGAACATGTGAAATTAGATTAATTAGGTTGGCAATGTTCTGAACCTCCAAATCATTAAAACCTCTTCTAAATTCAAAGCCATGTGACAACTCACTTCCATTGTGAATAATGAAAGAGTCAATAGTTTGTTCTTTTTTAGATGAAACAGAAAATAGTGGTGGGAATTGCAAAAACAAAGCAAGTCACCGGACCACCTATCCTCCAAAAAATTTGACTTTCTCCCTCACCACCTTGAAGGAAATCCTCTTATGGAAGTCTGGTAGAATCTTCATGATACTTTTCCAAACACTACAACCAGAAGATAATTTTGAATCTTCGATCTCCCACCCATAGATCCTCTCCCCATATTTTTCTTTAATGATCCTCTTCTACAAACGATCATGCTTTGTCCCGAACCTTCATAACCACTAGGGTAGTAATGCAGTGTTCATGCATTTAAATCCCCTAATCCATAAACCACCATTCTTTTTTTAGAGAACATCAATTTCGACTTCACCAAATGAAACTTTTGATTTCCTTCTCTATCATTTTACAGAAAGTTTCTAACTAATATTTCAATCCTACCTTTGACAATATTAGGAATTGAGAATAGGGACATGAAGTAGACCAGGTGATGCAGTCCAAGTTAGTTAGATGTTAGAGTAAGGACATGAAGTAGAGCAGGTGATGCAGTCCAAGTTAGTTAGTTAGTGAGTCAGTTGTTTACTATTTTGGTTAGTACAACCTAAAATAGTTAGTTGTTGGAGTGAGTGAGTTAGATTATGTTTCTGTTTTGCCTTTAAATAGGCCATCAAATGTAGTTGTAAACCAGTTTTAGTTGAATAAAATAGATTGAAGAAATATTTTTCTCTTCTTACTTAACTTCTCAACTTCTCTTGAAGTTTTCACACAAAATAGTCTAAATTTCCAAATCTGGTTGCATCATTTGGTATCAGAGCAAAGGGAATGCAATTTAATTTGGAGAGAAGTTCATCTAATTTTAGATCTGTGAAAAATTGCAGATTTTTTCAGATCTATTGAAGTTGCGGATTTTCAGATCTGTTTTTCAATTTCATATCTGAAAATTTTAGTGTTCGACTATTGAAGTTGTGTCATCAGTTATTTAAAATGAATAAACCACGAGGATGAAATCAACGTGGCTGGGGACCTGTCAATGTCTCTATTAATCCGGAAGGAAATGGGGCAACACGACGTCCTAATCCGCAAGATGAGATGGAACACCTTCGAAGAGGCTTTAACTGAAATGGTTCAACACCTTCAACCCCCAATGGAACAACCCCAAAGGCCTCAAACTCCTCGTTCTATGTCCAGAGACAATGATACTTCGAACTTGAGCACCTCCAACTTCGAAAATCTTTTTGGGATGAGTCAGAATAGTAATTTCCAATTGAAGAATAATATCAAGGTAGATCTACCGGAATTTCAAGGTAGTTTCAATCCGAAAGAATTTGTAGATTGACTTAATACTTTTGAATGAGTTTTCGAGTATTATGAAATTTCTGAGGAGCATAGGGTGAAATTAATTTCCATCAAGCTCAAGGGAAGAGCCTTTGCATGGTGGGAACAATTGCAAGTGAGTTGAATTTGAAGAGGTAAAGGGAAGATTAAGGATTGGTACAAGATGACAAAGAAGCTCAATGAGCAATTTCTTCCTTTCAATAACATGCAAACCATGTATAAAGCCTTGCACAATCTTCGACAACATGGCTGTGTAGCTGAATACACCGAGGAGTTCTACCAATTTGTAGCAAGAGTTCATTTGAACGAAACCGAAGAACAAATGGTTGCAAGGTATCTTAGTGGTTTGAAGCCTTCTATTCAAGATTAGTCTACAACATGTGTAGACTGCTTTGGAGGCCTATCAAGCTTTGTTGGTGGAAAAACAACAAAATAGGAGTATATCAAGGTATGAACAGCAGTCCCAAGGTAATTCTAGGGCCAGACAACCATTTTGAGTTGATACCAAGGTTGGCAACTTGTCGAGTATGAGTAAGAGGGATGCTGCTGGGGTTGGAAAACAAGTAAGGTCTAATCCTAATGCACCTAATCAGTCCCAAATAAATCAATTTGGGAATGGAAATCAGCTCCCAGGTGGCAACTTCAAGTGCTAAAAATGTGGTGAGCTCGAGCACAAGTCTTCGAACTGTAGAAAGGCAAATGGTCCTCACAATGAAGCACTTCTATTGGAGGAAATAGTGAAATCAAAACCAAATGAAGAGCTACCCATTTATCGTCAACCTCTCAATGAGGGCATTGGTGGAGATCTTGATGAAGAAGAGGGACTAACAATCAGATGAAGACTCTTCTTAATCCCAAGCATGAAAATGAAGAAGATTGGTTAAAAACCAATATCTTTTCTACCACTAGCAAGATTGGTGGAAGAGTGTGTAACTTGATCATCAATGGAGAGAGTTGTGAGAATGTGGAGTCACAACAAGTGATTGATAAATTGAACCTCGATCGAAGAACATTCTCATCCTTACACAATATCATGGTTTCCGAAGAAGGATGGAGTTAAAGTTACCAAGAGATGCTTGATTAGTTTCTCCATCCGAAAGAAGTAATTTGATAAGGTGTGGTGTGATGAGATTCCTACAGATGCATGCCATCTCTTACTTGGAAAATTGTGGCAATATGCCCGGCAAACAATTCACAACGGCAAGAACACCTATACTCTTCACAAAGAAAATCAGTAACATACTCTACTTCCTATGAAGGAAAAGGTGTATTCTAACCCTTCTACACCTACTTTATTTGCTACCAAAAGTTTTATTAAGGAAAGTCTTACTCCTGGTTACATTGTTGCTTTAATTCCAACAGAAAAAGTTGGTGATTTTCATAAGCCAATTGTTGTGGAAGAACTTCTAGAACACTATGCTGATGTTTTTCCTCTTGAATTGCCTTTCGAGTTGTCTCCTATGCAAGATATCCAACATTACTTTGATCTAGTACCGGGTTCAACCCTTCCAAACAAGACAACCTATAGAATGACACCTAAAGAGAAGGAAAAGCTTCAAAAACAAGTGGAAGGGCTCTTGGAGCAAAGGTACATATGGCCTAGTCTTAACCCATGTGCAGTCCCAGCACTATTAACTCCCTAGAAGGATGGTTCTTGGAGAATGTGTGGATAGTCGGGCTATAAACAAGATAACTATCAAGTACTATTTTCCGACTCCTAGTTTAGATTGTTTACCCGGTGCAAAAGTGTTTTTCAAAATCAATCTCCGAATTGGGTATCATCAAATTAGAATCTGGTCAAGGGATGAATGGAAAACCGTTTTCAAGACACACAATGGGATCTTTGAAAGGCTTGTCATGCCATTTGGACTCACCAATGATCCTAGCACTTTCATTAAAGTGATGACTCAAATGTTGCAACCTCTTTTGGAATGTGTGTGGTGGTCTACTTTGAGGATATATTGGTTTATAGTCGTGGATTGAAGGAGCATCTATTCCATTTTCAATAGTGTTTGATTTGTTGAGGAAAGAGAAGTTTTATGGTAATTTCAAGAAATTTCGCTTTGTTGTTGATAGAGTGGTTTTCTTGGGGTATGTGATGTCCTCTAGTGGAGTATTCATGAATGAAAACAAGGTCAAAGCGATTGTGGATTGGCCTACACCTTTTAACATTCAAGAAGTGAGAAGTTTTCATGGTCTTACCACTTTTTATAGAAGGTTTATCAGAAATTTCAGCACCTTAGCAGCCCCTCTCATGAGTTGCCTTAAGAAGAATGTATTTGGCTGGACACAAGATAGTTTTGTACTCTTGAAGAAGGTACTTACTGAGGCTCCTGTTTTAGCTTTACCGGACTTTGATAAGACTTTTGAACTAGATTGTGACGCATCGGGAGTTGGAATTGGAGGTGTTCTTAATCAAGGAGTATTGGAAATATTAAAATAGTCAATTCTAGTTTGACTAATATTAGTTTATTTTGTTTTATTTCTTATTTCTTTGTAAGGGCATTTATGTCCATTCCATTATTATTGATTAAAAATATATGCCAAGCTCTCATTATGAACTTGACTTTTCTCTTCTAAAATTCTTCTTGGTATCAGAGCCAAAAAACCTTTCACTTTCCATCTTCGTTTCTCCTCCAAACTTTTTTTCTCTCATTAATCCCACTACACTAGCCGTACTCACCTAGCAGTAGTCTCATCTGGAGTTTCTCCCCTTCGGTGACTCTTTTCTTTTTTGACTTATATTCTCTTAATCACATGCTATGATAGAGAATTTATTAGCTCTTCACATGCTGCAATAGAGTTTTGCGCTGTGATTTTTGCCCTACGTTAGGGTTTTTTTTCTCTTTGTTATCAACCCTTGAGTTATTGGGTGAACTTCAATCAACCCAACAAACTCAATCCAACTTGCGACAACGGCAGACGACAACAACGTGTTGTTGTATACATCCCGATCAGACCTAAAGGTCCTAAACAAGCCTATGATCAGACCTACAGGCTTTGTGATCAGTTTATATGCCCTAAACAGGCCTGCGACACCAGCTGACAGAGGTTGGAGCCTTCTGCGGCCAGTTTCTATGCCCTAAACAGCCCTGCGATCAGCGTATAGGCCTTGAACAGTCCTGCAACAGTAGCAATAGGTGGTTGGGAGACTTGCGATTAGATTTACAAGCTTGGAACAGCCCTGCAATCAGCCTACAAGCCTTGAACAGTCCTACGATAGCAACAACAGGTGGTTGGGAGTCTTGCGATCAGATCTATAGGCCTAGAACAGCCCTACGACAGCAGCAGCCTGTGGTTGGGAGTCTTGCGATCAACCTACAGGCTCTTAATTGCACTATGATCAATTCTACAGCAGCTCTAAGGTGGTTTAAAGACCTGCGCTACCAGTAGAGGTTGTCTCTGTGACCTACAACAACAGTTGGGGCTTCGACAGTAGCAGGAAGAAATTTTTTTTGTGACTTTCCTCTGCAACAACAGTAAGGAATATTTTTCTTTGATCTTCAACAGCAAGAGACTTTGACAGCAATCAGTTGTGGTTGATTTTGGTGTTGCCGACAACAATCAGTAACATTATCTGACCTTCGACAGTACTAATACGGGAGATCTGCCTTCAATCCAAAGTTTCTTTCTGTTCATAATGTGCAATGACGACTACTCACAAAACTAATTGACTACCATAACCCTTGGGGCTAATTTCTTGATCTAGCACATAACCAATGCCCCACTAGATGATCATAACTTTCAGTCCTCGTCCCAGTTGGTACGACTTTATTTGGGTAGTTGAGGAAAATCAGGTTGGCTGTCAAGCTTTGTTCCTAAGCCACCCCTCACTGATCCTAATTTGAACAATGGGAAATTGATAATTGCACCATTCTTGGATGGTTATTCAACTCCATGGAGCAACGCATCTACACTATGTTTATGTATCATGAGACTGTCTCTTCTTTGTGGTCTGCTCTTACTAACACATATGCACATGCTCGCAATGACTCGAGGATCTATGAACTTTACCGAAATATTACTCAAGCTACCCAAGGAAATCAGAGTGTTGCAGATTACTTTGGATTCCTTCAGTCCCGTTGGGAGGAGCTCTCACACTATGAATCTATGGCTAAGTTGTTTATCGAGGCAGCCGGGTATGTAGTCAAGAGGATTGCTCGACATCAGACATATTAATTTTTCATGGGTCTACGCCCTGAGTTTGAGGCATTACAGACCCAAATCCTTAATACCACTCCTCTACCTTCCTTATTTGAGACATTTGCAACTATTGATAGCGATGAGCATCGTCGCCGTATAATTCCCTCCCAGTCTCAGCCCCCTATCATTACCTTTGTTCCAGATACAGATCAAATGGCTCTTGCAGCCAATTCGGGTTTCTCTACCTCTCGTACTCAAGGATTCGGGAATCGAAGCCGTGGACGTGGTAAAGGTAGTGGTCTTACGTGTAGCCACTATAGGAAGATTGGCCATGAGAAGACCCGCTGTTTTCAACTCTATCCCCACCTATTGAGATCTTCTTGGGGACAGTCTCGTGCTGTTGTTGTGGAATCTACCTCCGTTGATCCTGCGTCCTTTAAAACAATTAATTTGCAACATCTACAGACGTAGATTACAGTTATTGTACGGGATCAGCTCCAGGCTCAAACTCCCTCATCCTCGACAGTAGCATCTATTACCACACCTCCAGGTACCTCTTCTGCATTTCATGCCTCTCAGTCTGGCTCTGCTCCTCTGACTTGGGTAATTGATTATGGTCCCTCTGATCACATGACCAATGAGTCTAATCATTTTATTTCTTCCATTTTTCCTACTACTCATAAGGAGGTTCGCCTTGCTGATGGGTCTCTTACCCATATTCACAGTAAGGGTACTATCTCCTTAACCCCTAGTTTTTTTCTTGATTATGTTCTTCATATTCCTCACATATCTCTTAACCTTATGTCTGTGAGTAGTATAACAAAATCTCTAAATTGTTCTGTAACATTTTTTCCTACTCACTGTGTCTTTCAGGACTTGACTTCGAGGAAGATTTTTCGCAAGGGGTATGAGAGAGATGGGCTGTACCTGTTTGCAGCTCCACCTACTACTGCTCCAGCTTCCATCCTCCCACTCACTAGGAATCATACTTTTTCTTCCCAGACTTTATACTTATGGCATGCTCACTTAAGATATGCTAATTTTCAATACTTATGTTTATTATTTCCTACTTTAAAAAATTCTTATAGTGGACACAAATTTCAGTGCTCTGTGTATGAGCTTTCTAAATACACACGTACATCTTATATTCCTCGCGTGCATAGATTTAATGTTATTTTTTATTTAGTTCATTATGATGTGTGGGGACCTTCTCCTATTACTGCTTTTAATAGTCATAGATATTATGTTATATTTATTGATGGCTATTCTTGTTGTACTTGGGTTTATTTAATGCGTTCTCGCTCTGAGGTGCTCCCTATTTTTATTAATTTCATTAATTTCCTTAAAATGATTCAAACTCAGTACAACATTACTGTCATATCTCTTAGAACAGATAATGGAGGGGAATATATTTTTGATGGAATTCGGTCTCATCTCCATGAGCATGGTATGCTTCATCAGTTAACTTGCCCATACACTCCTGAGCAAAACGGGATGTCGGAAAGTAAGAACCACCACCTCATGAACATCGTTTGTTGTCTTTTGCGAGGGATGCATCTTCCCAAGTTATATTGGAATATGGCAGTTCTTACTGCTACTTTCTTATTCAATCATGTTTCAAGCCACACCTTAAGGAACAGGTGCCTCTTCATGTTTTTCAACCTGATAGCACTCTCTTCATCATTACACCGAGTCTTTGGGTGTACCTACTTTGTTCAGGATAGAACTCTCCATCGCACCAAACTAGATGACAAAGCCATTCGTTATGTTTTCTTGGGTTATTCATCTATGTCAAATAGGTATCGGTGTTATAATCCACTCACTCATCGTATTATTCATTCCTTAGATGTCACATTTTTTGAAAATATTCCATTTTTTCGTGCTTCATCTTCTTTGCAAGACTCTTTTCCTTTGCAAGATCACTCTCCTATAGTGCTATCGTCTCCAGTTTTCTCTCCACCTTCATCTTCACCGCTGCTGCAGGTTTACTCTCGTCGCCCTCCCCCCCCCCCTCAAACCTTGCCAACCTCTTCCTTGGACTTAGGTATACCTTCTACATTTACTCCTATTCCTTCCATTTCTAACTCACTTACCTATTGCACTTCGCAAAGGTAAGCGAGGGTGTGTTACTAATCACCCTATTGCCCAGTTTATTTCCTTTCAGGTCTTTCTTCTTCCTATCGAGCCTATTTTGCCACCACATACTCTATTCGGATTCCTCGGTCTGTATCTGAGGCTTTAAGTGATCTTAAGTGAACTAGAGCCTTGACTATTAAGATGGATGCATTGGAAAAGAATCATACCTAGGAACATGTTTCTCTTCCCTCTGGGGAGCGAACTATTGGTTGTAAATGGGTTTTCACATTCAAGTATCTCGCAGATGGTACTGTTGATCGCTACAAGGCCTGCCTCGTCACTAAGGGATTCACGCAAATTCCGGGAAAGGATTTTGGTGCCACATTTGCCCCTGCAGCCAAACTTTCTCATGTCGGTCTTCTTATCTCTTTAGTGGCATGTCATTCATGGCCTCTTCACCAACTTGATGTGAAGAATGCCTTTCTAAATGGGAATGTGACAGAGGTCATTTATATGGATCCCCTTCTTGGATTTCATCTTCAGGGGGAGTATTTTGAGAAAGTATTTCGCCTTCTCAAATCTCTATATGACCTAAAGTAGTCTCCGCGAGCTTGGTTCCAGTGTTTCTCTGAAGTCATTCTATCTATGGGGTTTTCTAAATGTCACTCTGACCATACTTGTTTTAATCGACGAGGAGTAGATGGTAGCAAAACCATTGTCTTGGTTTATGTAGATGATATTATAGTAACTGAAAATGATTCACAGTGGATTGACAGAGTTAAAGAGGCAATTGGGTAATACTTTTGAGGTGAAGGACTTAGGTTCCCTCAAGTATTTTTTAGGGATAGAGGTAGCCCGTTCACGTTGTAGTATTTCGTTATCTCAAGGCAAATACACATTGGATCTTCTTCAAGGCACCGGTATGCTTGGTTGTCGTCCTGCCTCTTCTCTAATGGATCAGAATCATCGTCTTCGTGCTGAATCTGTGGAACTTTTATCTGATCCTTCATCTTACTAGAGACTCGTAGGCCGTTTGATTTATCTAACTAACACTAGAACGGATTTGACCTTTGCGGTTAATGTAATCAGTCAATTTATGCATGCTCCGCGTACCTCTCATCTTGACACTGTGTATCGTATCCTTTGCTACTTGAAGTCTCGTCCTGGTCTAGGCCTATTTTATTCGTCTACTACTCAACCACATTTATCCTATTTCACTGATGCTGATTATGCAGATTCTCTTACAGAGAGGAGATCTACATCTGATTTCTGTACTTTCTATGGTGGTAACCCTATTTCGTGGAAAAGTAAGAAATAGAGTGATTTCTCATTTGTCTGCTGAAGCTGAGTATCGTGCTATGGTTCCTGACACATGTGAGCTTCTTTAGCTTAAATCTTTACTGACATAGTTGGAATTTCCTATTGCTAATTCCTCTTCGTTGTTCTGTGACAACAAATCTGCTATCATGCTTGCATCTGACTCAGTTCTTCACGAAAGGACTAAGCACATCGAGGTTGATGTTCACTTTCTTAGGGAAAAAGTTCGATCTGGTGCACTTGAGACAGTCTTTGCTCCTTCTTTAGATCAATTGGCCTATATGCTTACAAAGTCTGTTGGACCTTCTGTCACTAACTCTCACCTTATCAAGCTGGGCCGAGTTGATATATTTGCCCCAATTTGAGGGAGAGTATTGGAAATATTAGAATAGTCAATTCTAGTTTGACTAATATTAGTTTATTTTATTTTATTTCTTATTTATTTGTAAGGACATTTATGTCCATTCCATTATTATAGAATATAAATATATGCCAAGCTCTCATTATGAGACTTGACTTTCTCTTCTAAAATTCTTCTAGACAGCCCATTCCCTTCTTTAGTGAAAAGTTGAATGGTGCCAAGCTCAAGTTTTCAACTTATGATTTGGAATTCTATGCCATAGTACAAGCTACCAAGCATTGGGGTACTATTTGGCTTTCAAGGAGTTCATTCTTTCACCCTCAAACCGATGGATAAACGGAAGTTATCAATCAATGCCTAAGGAATTTGCTCTGTTGTCTAGTTGGGGAGCATATCAAGGGCTGGGATAATGTTCTTCATTTGGTTGAATTTGCTTGAAACTCTTCAAGGAACCGGACTACTAATACTTCTCCTTTTGAAGTTGTTTATGGCTCAAAGCCCTCTAGTGTTGTTGATTTGGTCCATTTACCTACTAACAAGAGGACCAATACTAAGGCTAAAGAAATGGAAGAATTTATGAAGGATCTTCATGCACAAATCAAATTCCATATTGAGAGCTCAAATAACAAATATAAAGAAGCTGTTGGTCTTCACAAGAAGAGAGTTGTGTACAATGTAGGCGACTTGGTTTGAGTGGTTTAAAACAAAGATAGGCAGCCAGGTGGCTTACATAACAAACTTAAAGCTCGCAAAGTGGGACCTTTCAAGATATTGGAGTGCACCAATAATAATGCTTTCAAGCTGGAGCTTCCTCCACATTTAAAAACATTTAATGTGTTTAATGTACAACATTTGTTGTCCTATTATGTTGCCTAACTGATGGTCGAGCTCTTTTAAGGATGGGAGAATGATGCAGTCCAAGTTAGTTAGTTGTTGAAGTTAGCTTATTTGTTATTTTGGTTAATAACAACATGAAAAATACCGATAAAAAAAAACTACATGAAAAATAGTTAGTTGTTTGTTGGAGTTAGTATGTTAGTTTTATGTTTCTGTTTTGCCTATAAATAGGGCATCAAATGTAGTTGTAAATCAGTTTTAGTTGAATAAAATAGATTCGAGAGAGATTTTTCTCTTCCAACTAAATTTCTCAGCTTCTCTTGAAGTTTTCACACAAATTAGTCTTAATATCCATATCTGATTGCATCACCAGGATGCTTGATAGTGTAATTTTGATCAAGGTCATCTTTCCTCCATTCAAGAGAGATTGTCTTCCATAACCCAAATTTCTTTCTACCTTCTCTATTATAAGGTTCCATATATTTTGGCTTTTATATGGTGAAGTGATAGGGAGCTCTAGGTAAAGGGATGGGAAGGACCCTCTTGGCATCTGAAATACCTTGCAGGCCTTTGAATAAAAGAAATTGACCTAACCCCAAATAACTAGTTTTTCCCATATTCATTGGCAACCCCAAAACTGCCTCAAACAGCGCAAAAAACCTTTCAAAATCTCAACTGCTCCAAGGTTTGATCCAAAAAAATGAGTATCATATGCAAACTGAATGTGGGATACCATCAATCCTCCTTTAACCACAAATTCATACAGAGCACTGATAATATTGCCCTGGATAACACATATCCTTGGTCTTCCGCCACTATCACAAACAGGAATGGGGATAGGGGATCCCCTTGTCTTAACCAGCTGATCGGTCATTATTTACAACAGTGCTTTAAACACAGGTCAGTGTCACTTCATGCAAGGCATAAGCAGAATGCCTCAGGCATACTCCGAAAAACACATTCCTAATGAAGCATAAGCCTTGGCATTGAGGTGCAGGAGATGATGAGAAGCATAAGCCTCAAGGCTCATGCATAGAGATATGCTTGAAGTATAAGCATCACATATGTACTTAGATTTTAGTTAATATTCTATTAAGATATTTGATAACACTTTGCCTGACGCCTTCAGGTTTACACCTTCACATTAAAACATTAGATATGCAACATTCTACACAGGCTTCCCCCCTCAAGCCTTTCAAAGTTCCTTTGTCTGGGGTTCTCGCGTCATATCTAAGCTGCGTCTTTCACTTGGGACACCTCTACTCATAGGGGTGGAGTGCTCTATTGGGCATTTGATGAAGCCAATTGTAGGTGTGAATGTATCTTGAGGTAGTCCTTGGACATGGATGTCAATTTAATGATAGGATGGTGGATTGGGTACATGAAAATTTACCCTCCATGGCATGGATAGGGACATCATGATAAAATAGTTTATGAATTTAGAGAAAATATATATCGATAGGAATCTCTTAGACATGACCACTAAGGATCTTCCAGGAACAAGAAAGCCATGTGTCAAAAATTGGTTTGTAGACCATGAAGTATTTGAGCATTAATTAAATGGGCCGATCAAGCAAGGCTAAGCCCTCTTCATGATCAATAAGGTGAGATTTCATGTCAGGAAGTAGTAGATTTTTACACCGGATGCCAACCTGACGCAACTAGAGCTGTCAATGGATCGGGTTAGGCCAGGCTTAAAAGGCTAAAAACTAGGCCCAACCCATCTAAATATCGAACCGGGCTTAAGAAATAAAACCTTAATCCATGCCCGGTCCACCTACATTTGGGTCATTTGCGAGCCGAGCTGGGCCAAGCCCGATTTCCACTATTTTTTATTGCACTAAAAGCATACTAAATAACAATAAATTGATCAAAAATAATATTTGATTATTAGATTTTCAAAAATATTTTCATCTCTCATTTCAAATTTACAATCTCTTAATTTTCAAAGAAACTACGAAATTAAGGGGATCATTATTAATTTATAAGAAAACTATTATATATAATACTTTAATATAGTATAGCGGACCGGGCCACCCACCGGGCCTACATTCAAAGCCCAAAACTGTCCCTTCTTTCTTTGAGCTTGGGACTGGCAATGTGGTGGCGGGTGTTTTTTAGTGGCACGAGCGCCCAAAGGGAAGGGGAGGGGGGGGGGGGGAGATATTGGAGTTCTCATACTAGATTCTTCTCTGCCTTGAGGCTTTTCCATTCAATTCAAAGAGTTTTCCATGAAAAAATCCATGGTGAATTGTGATTGTTTGCATTATCTTCTTACTCTCATTTGTGAATCACATTCACACATACACCAGCGAGTCAAGTTTCCCCATCACTTGTGTGCATGAAACCAAATTTCCTACAAAAAAAATATCCTAGGAAACAAAAACTAAATAAGCTAGGACATAAGCGCACCAAGGGGTATGCTAAATAGCCTATTAGAATTTACAGTGGCATTTATCTTACACGAGCAAGGAAAAAAATTAAAACTCACATGTCAGTACAAGCATAAACATTTAACCTAGAAGGATCAAATATGACTTTTCCAAAAATGAAGGGGAACAAAAGACAAGAAAAGAAAAGAAATGCAATATTAACTTAAGGCAGTATTCTTACAGTGAGACCATGAAGTTTGCTTTTCCGACGAACCACCGAATGTGATAAATAGGTAGAAGAGTGATACTCGGTAAAAAAGCTCTCAACATTGTCACTGAACTTGTGTCCATTAGATGAAGGGATACCACGAACGAGAATAGAGAATTGATGCGGCTGACGTTTGGATGAATAGAAGTAAGCAATCCTCAATGAAGAAATATAGTTGTATTCCTGAAAAATCAACAACATTAATCATACATATAGAACTTTGCACTCACTGCTTCACAAATGATTTCATCTACTTTTTTGTTTTTTATAAGTATAATATATTGATAAAAAAAAAAAGGAAAAACAAAATACAAGGAGGCCGAGGAAGCCTCTTACAAAGCAACAAAACAAAGGAGAGCTAAAACATCAATGATTACATAAAAAGTTCCATCTAAAAACAAAGTCATCAAAAGTGGTCCCCGTGAACTCTATATTTTGTTTCGACCAAAGATACAATAGGCCCAAAATCTCCACGAAATTGCCATGAGACCTTCTCATCTTATTATTGAACACCCTGTTATTTCTCTTGTTCCACACCCCCCCAAGCAATAGCCGAGGGAAGTATAACCTAAAGAATTCTCTCTGGAAGAAAAAGCATTACTGACCCACCCTTATAGCAACGAGGAAAACTTACGAGGAAAGACTCACTGAATACGAAATAAACCAAGGAAAGTTGACCAAATATTATGAGAAAATGTTCAATGAATTAAAATATGGTCCACAAACTCCCCATCCTTCAAGCAGAGGGGATAACAATTGGATGTGATCCACCCCCAAGCAATCAAATTGTCCATCGTGAGAATCTTCCTAAGGAAAGCCGACCAAACAAAGAAGGATATTTTAGAGGGAACTGAGTTAAACCAAATAATGGACTCCGGAAAGATCGCTCTGCATAAGGGTTGAGCCACTTATGGAAGGAACAGACAGAGAATCTCAAGTCCTTAGCCCTCATCCATTCCCACCTATCATGTTCACTTTCATCGAGAAGAGACAAATGCAAGAGATCGAGAAAAGATGTCACCTCTGTTAGCTCCCAATCATTAAAGTTTCTCCTAAACCCCAAATCTCAGGTAGAGCTGAAATTATTGCGAATCAAATATTGCTGGATCGAGCAGTTCTTTTTCAACGAACAAGCATACAATGACGGAAATTGAGCTGCTGGAGGCGATGTGCCACCCCAATTATCCTCCCAGAAACTGATCTTGTCTCCCTTGCCCGCTCTGAATCTAATCCGTTTTTCAAACTCCTCACTCACTTTAAAAATCTCCTTCCAAACGCTACACCCATACGAGCCTTTAGCCTCGCCACTATATCAGCCTAGTCTCTTTTCCCCATACTTGGCCATAATGACCCTCCTCCACAGCCTTCCCCATTCCTCCCCAAAACTCCAAAGCCATTTCCCTAAAAGCGCTATATTAGCTAGTCTAAGACCCCTAATCCCCACCCCCCCGTTCTTCTTGGGCAAACTTCCATCTTACTAAGTGATACTTCCTCCTTCCCTTCCTATCATTCCACAAAAAATTTCTTATAAGCCTATTCAATTAGATTTCGACGGACCTAGGAAGTGTGAACAAGGAAAGAAAGTAAACTGGGATACTCATCAAGGTGCTTTTTATCAAGGTTACTTTCCCTCCTTTAGACGGATATTTGGCCTTCCACGTACTCAACATTTTCTCTAATCTCTCAATCACCCATTCCCAGATTTTGATACCATTGTAGGGTGCTCCCAACGGTAAGTCCAAATAAGACGTGGGTAAAAAGTCATACCCACAGCCCAAAGTAGCAATCATCAAATGTATGTCTTTGACCTCTCCAACCCTAAAAAGCTTACTCTTTTGCAAATTGATATGTAAATCAAAAATAACCTCAAAGCAACACAATAAAACCCGTAGCACCCTCACCTGGTCTCTCGAATGATCTAGGAAAACCAAGGTATCGTTCGCAAATTGTAAGTGAGAAATCAACGGACCATCATTCACCCTAAACCCCGAAAGCTTCCCTAATTCAACTGCTCTTCTAAACAACCTACCCAAAGCTTTTGCAACAATAAGAAATAAGAATAGGGATAGCGGATCCCCTTGCCTCAACTTTCTCGAGCTCCTAAAAAAGTCAGTCGGACTCTCGTTGACCAGAATCAAGTAGGAAACCGTTGTAACACATTTCACGATCCAAGTGATCCACTTAGCTCCAAAGCCCATTCTCCCCATCATATATTTTTAAAAGTCCCAACTCACATGATCATAAACCTTTTGTAAGTCTATTTTCCGAATCATCCCCTTTTTCTTGTCCTTAATCCTTGAGTCCAGGCATTCATTGACCATCAAAACTCCATCAAGTATTTGTCTTCCTCTAATGAAGGCTCCTTACTCCTTTTCGATAAGCTTAGGAAGGACTACTTTCAAACGCAAAACTAGCACTTTGGATATAATTTTATACATCAAGCTAACCAAGCTAATGGGTCTGAAGTAGCCTAACTTGTCCGCCCCGACTCTCTTGGGGATAAGGCCACAAAAGTGTTGTTAAGCATATAGTCCAAGCATTCCTTATCTTGCAACTCTTTGATGACTTTCATGAAGTCTTTGGAGACAATTTCCCAGCAATGTTTGAAAAACTCCATAGTAAATCCGTCTGCCCCGGTGTCTTGTCCCCGCTCATTGAGTAAAAAACTGATCTAACCTCCTCCTCCCCAATTTGTCTTTCCAACCACTCCCTATCTTCCTGACTTAATGAAGTAAACTCTAGATTGTCCGACCGAGGTCTTAATGGTTCTTTCTCCTTGTACAGATCTTTATAGTATCAGACCACCCCTTCCCTAATCTCCTCTTCTCCTACTACCATGACATCCTTGATGGAAAGTTTGTCAAACTGGTTACTTCTTCTATGGAAGTTGGCAATTTTATGAAAGAATTTAGTGTTGTTATCCCCTTCTTTCAACCATTTGACCCTCGATTTTTGTTTCCAACTTATCTCCTCCATTAGCATCATTCTTTGGAATTCCAGTTTCAACTCCATCCTTTTACCTCTATCTTCCGCAATCAAACTCCCTTCTTACCAATTCATGGTATCCATAGCATAAAAATCTTTAACCAATTCATGTTATATATTCTTTGCCTTTGTTTTACTATACAAAAGTTTAATTTTGGTATTATACTAATGTTTCACTTTGGTTCGTCTCCTTCATCTTGTTCTCTCTTTTTCTATTGTCCTTTTCCATGGATCGTTCACCCTAAACCCTTATCTCTTTGCTAAGTTTACATGATATAAGAGGGCAAGAGTTTTCCCTTTCTTTCCTCCTGTCTTCCTACCTTATTCTATCTTTTTTCCTTCCATTGAAATCTAGGGTCTACATAGTCTTAGGAGAGCTAGTTTTCTCCGTGTTTATGCGACAACCTCATGGTTGTTTGTGTACAACACGCCCGTGTTTGCACATAGTTCTCTACGTTACACGTAATTGAATGAATAATGTGTCTATGTATGGTGTGCATCTTAAAAATCATGATTGATTTGTAATGTTATTTGTCAGTGTCTAAAAGAAAATTTCTACAATAGAGTGACGTATTTATGCTATTCTAGTGTGACATCATCCACATGTAACTTCCTCACTATGTCAAGTTATATTTTTCGATATTTTGTGGCTGTTTTTTCAAAAGGATGTACCATCGAAATATCATCTCCACTTCGTCATGGATGAAGTGACCATCTACTTCAATGTACTAGTAATCAGTTGGATTGGATTCTCTTCAAGTTGGGCATTAATGACCATGAAGGAACTTCATTTTTGATAAATAAATCAATTTTATTGAGAAAGAAAAAACTGAGGTTAAGATGAACTCTACAGAACAAATTTTAACACCCTAAATAGATGTTGAAGGAAAGCCCAACCCAAAGGAATGCTCACTACACAAGGAATGGTAGAAAGACTTAACCTAGAAACGACTGGCCTGAGAACAAGTCCTAGACCTGCGATCTTCCTCATCAGGAAAGATAGGAACAGAGAAGGAACTCGTGATCTCTGCTATTAAATTCCAAAGCACTACATAACATGTTCTCTTCTAAACATAAACGAAAAAATGGATCCACGAATGAAATTCAATGTGAACCATCCATGTGAAAAGATGGACCTCATCAGTGCAACAATTTATGGTTACGAAAAATCCAATCCCATGTAACAATGACTGAAGGCATTAGAAGAGTAAATTTAGAGAGAAATAACTTACGTAGTAAAGAAGATAGCAAACAACTCCAGTGATAATATATATGGAACAGAAGTGAATCCATAACCTGCCAGAAAGGGTAAATTTAACAATGAAGACTTCTTCAACATCTACTTGAAGGAACCACATTGACAGAAAGTCAGAAAGAGACTTTGCTTCTAAATTCTAATTTAAGTCAATAACTCATTACTACTCTCTATAAGTGTGCAAGAGCATTGAAATGACAAACAATCAAAGGTTCTGACTAGTGATCACCTCTTGGAGCCATCCTCCACATTTGAAATGCTGAATGAGTCCAAGGACTTATTTGGAAGATCTGTAAAATCAATTTCGTTTAGTTGATTCCCCACAAAATTTACTGGAAGAAGAATGAAGATCCCAAGAACCCCAGCAAGAGAAAATACTTTCAAACTGCACAAAAGAGTAAACAGTTCATATTAAATAAAAATAATCAGAACTCCAATTAAATTTACTAGAAGCATAAAAGAAATTTTCTTTTATTTATAGTTAACGATAAAAATGTATTAAAAATAAGATGCTGAAGAACAACTAAAAGGTCTAGGGATGACATATTTTTATGAAGACTTTTCTTAGTCATCACAATCATACTCCTGTCGGTACAGTCATACAGAAGAAAATTACTCTCCAGCTTTGAACTAATTCTCTGATGCGTTCAACTCCCCATGATGATCTTAGATTTGAGGGATATAGATCCTCGAGATTTGTCAGCAAAGAGGCCATGGCTCAACTCACTACACCCAAGAGTGGGGAATTCGGCCAAGCTAGCCGAATTCACTACACAAGAGTGTAGGAGTTCAGCCATGCAAACCAAACCCACTACATGTTTGTGTGGGGAGTTAGGCCATGAATCAATTATTCCCCCAATCAAATCAAATTTCCCATCATTCATTGAGAGTTCAACTAGCTTCAATAAAGCTATCAAATCAACTTGGTGAATATATCATAAACAAAATTGAAACAATCACAATTTGCAACCACACAATTGATTGAGTCAACACTGGGAAATGAGTCCTAACACCGAATTCAACCGCTACTCAAATAAAAGCCTACTTCAGAACCATTGGAGGAGGATCAATCTAATCATCTTGTGACACGTATCTTGAGGAGTGGGCAAACAGAAAAATATCATGATCTGTCTTCTAACCGTTGGACATAATCTATTTTCATCGTGGACCAGTAAACCATTAAAGGAATGCCCAAGCCAAGCTCAACAAGTACCTAGGCGACAAGGCTACACTCAGATTTTTTCCTTGCATAAATATTAACTCGAAACAAAATTTTGAACCTTGGTTCACACAATGACAATAAGAAATTTTCACCAATTTATGTACACAGTTTGTGCATATGGGTATTTGATAGCCTACTGATACATTAAACTTACTTTAGTGCATTCTCAGCATATCAAAATCTACCAGTGTATCTCTATGTAACATATGAAGTAGCTCCATCTCAGCACTTATACATTGAGATATGGCTACACTAGGTACCCCAAAATATTGTTTTTGAAAATTTAGAATGTTTCAGAATGTTTAATTACATCTTGGGAAATGTTTCGGTTATTTTCTTGACCGAAACATTACCTCAAACGAAATTTTGAACCTTAGTTGTACATATCTCTTCTATAAGATATCCCAATTAATATACAAGAAAATATATTTTAAAAACAGGCCCTATTAAAATCAGTGTGTTTTAAAATAAGATTAAAAAAACTGTCCACCATGTCAGCTCTTATGGACAAAACCAATAACTTCTCAAATTCAAAAATAGATAATGAAATATAAAGAACCTAACAGATTGTCAGTCATGAAAAAAATAATCAATAGACGCTATACTAAAGAATAAAATGAAGATGGGACACCAAAGAAGTATAATCAGACGTTCATTTGCACTTTATTTTCCATTTGTTTTGTCAATTTTTAATATAGTAACATCGGTTTTGGTTTGATGAAGACAATCCTAAATATATCCTAACTTTTAAAACAAAATCCTCTCAAAACTGACAAACGGAATTCAGGATTAGTTGCAGTTCTCAGAACCAAGCAGTAAATCAACTTTTGGCCCAAATGTTCTAGTTGCATGGTTGTTTTCATCTTTTGGGAAACAAAATTTATATTCTAAACCTACACTAATCATAATAATCAAAGTTACCTGAAGGTGATAATACGCATAAAGACCACAGCATCCAAACCAGATGTTGACAAGATCTCCTCTTCGGAAGGCTCCCATGCTCTTTTCACCCAACCCGGCGAAGGTAATAGTTTCTCTAAGTTGAAATGACTTGTTCGCCGAGCTTTGCCTTCGGCAATCAAGCGTGGGATGTAGACATTGATGTTGCCCGATTGCTTCCTCAGTATAGAATACAACGTGAAGAATAGAATACAAAGGCCAAGATTGATACCCACAGACGTTAAAAGAGCTGAAACAATCATTATTTGATAACAAGCTACAAACTCGATGAGGGTAAGCCTACTAGTTCCTCACTACCATCAATAGAACTGCAAAGAAAAGACTGCATATAAAAAGAAGTGAAAAACCTGTATGAAGTACATATCATCACAACAACCATAATGCAACTAGATTTAACCTAGAATTCCGACTTCGTGAAAATTGCAAAACGTACCAACTATTTCATAAAATTGCAAAGTGATCTTTTTCTACTACAAATTCATATAGGAATTTTACTTGAAAGGTAAGGCAAAATGATTGTCATTTTTGAAAACATAAGGAAATGAAAACCATCAGACCGGCTAAGCTTTACGACCAAAATTTCCAGCAGTTTTATAGAACAGTAAAACTAGGGCAACTATTTCCCAAAAAAATGCAGTTCAATTATTTTTGTTCATATCTGAGATATTGGTAAGATTGATGTTCCGTTTCATAGAAATAATCAAATAAATAGTACAATCAGTGCACTTGACTGCAGTTTTTGATAACTCCTCACTTCCCACATCACCTTCAGCTACAGAATCTGAAATCTATGATGCTCTATGATCGAAATCCTGGTACGGACCCATTCCGAGATCCACATACATGAATTTATCACCCTGGTCAATAGAACTTCCAATCCCCACCTCCTAAGACCACCTAACTCTTTTTATAATGTTCGAATACAGTAATTATTCTGTAGGGATTCAATTCAGTTATTTCAAACAAATTATGGATTCTTCAGCATGAATAGTTGAAAATTGAGTTTCCTCCAAGGTTGAAAAAAGAAGATGGAATTCCTCTTTCAAAGCATTGTTGTCCTGAACAGGGTTTGTGAATAATCCAGCAATGACGCCCCAAGTTATGGGAATTACCAGAATCAATCTCACGTATTGTTGTGCTTTGCAAAATCACAACGTTCTTCTTTTCCTCATCTGAATTGAACACTAAAACCCATTTGACTATGTTGTCGATAGTGTGAATAAGGGGGGCCCTACATCTATCATTTCTCTTGTTTTAGGTTGTTAATCCTAGAGTTTGACGTTAGGAAAAGAAAAAGAGAAGGAAAACAGAAAGAGAAGAGAAGAATAGGTAACTGAGAAAGAGAAAAACTGCATACCCCTATACGTATTCACTTATATTTATAGATTTTATGTTCAAACATAACTCAACAAGTAATTACATAAATACCCCCACATTTCACAATATGACATTCTCAACAATCCCCCTCTAGCTAGAAAGTATATATCATATAGTTCCAATTTGGAACAAATAAACTCAACTGCAACACAAAAGACTTCGTGAATAGATCAGTCAACTGTTATTCGGATTTCACAAACGGGGTAGCACGTGTCACACATCTCCATTCAAGACCTTTTCTCGAACAAAGTAACAATCTACTTCAATATGTTTTGTTCTCTCCTGGTATATTGGATGCAATGTAAATTGTTGCTTTATGAAACAAACTTCATACGCAAACGAATTGGAAACCTCATTTCTTGCAACAAATGTTTCAACCAAATTAGTTCACATGTAGTGTAAGCCATAGTCATGTATCCCGCTTCAGAACTAAACCGAACAACAAGAATCTGCTTTTTGTTTTTCCATGTCACAAGTTTATCATCTGGAAATGTGCAATAATCAATAGTAGAGCACCTGTCAAATGGTCCATGATCAGGATGAAAATGAAGTGTAGTACATCTCGTGAGCTAACTGGTTGGACTGAATACCTGTTGACCTCGGCCAAGAAGAAGGCAGTAAGTCCCTATACAGCCCAGAAAGTAGTGCAGTTTTCCCGAAGGAGCTTGAGAAGAGGGTGGCAAGCCCCGAAGGAGCCCAAGAAATAGCTAAGTTTCATACAGGCAAGTAGGGAGCAGGTGGTGAATTTCAAACATGACATAAAAATGGCTAATTTCCTTGAAGGGAAATGAAGAAGTTAAATAGGATGAGAATATTCTCAAAGGTGGATCTCGGTTAAACTGATCTCCACCTCAAAGAGGGGGCTAATTGAACAAGTGAAAATCGTATCAAACACGTCAGAAAAACACATTTTTCGATATAGGTTCTCTAGAAAATCTGACACACATCCCGAAGCATTGATCAACACACATTCCAAGATTAATCCAACATGGATCCCGATGCAGTGATCAACATGTATCATAAGATTAATCCAGTGCGTATCTTGAGATGTATAAGATCCCCATCCAAGATGCCAAGTGGCATGGTTAGTAAAATATTTTAATGAAATATTGTCCTCTCTTAAAATGGAAAGTCCCCCTAATTGATTGAGGAGTTACCATATCTTGATCATTATTTATTTGACAATTACAATTCCTTGATTTATTTTTATCTATTTAAATAAACATCTCATCTTCAGAACACTCTTTTTGCAATTGTTGTTGTGTATGATTAGTTACTTTCATTGGAATGAACTATGAGTGTGAGTGTGTTATTCGTCAAATTTGAGTTGAGCGGATTCCCAATGGGTCAAGTTGTTCCTCGATTAGGTATGTCAACTACAGTATTCCTTATCATTTTACATCAAATATCTCTATCTAGTAACCGGTGTTGTTTATCAATAGGTTCTCTATCGCTACATCAACATGTAAAATATTCCATTGGACTAGAAAGCAGAGTAGGACACAATGAGTTCTCTATAGAGAAATTGATCCAAAAACAATAAATAAAGAAACGTAAATCAAGATGCACTACACATAAAACACAGAGATTTTTACGTGGTTCCCTCAAGATTAAGGTACATCCATGGATCACACCAATTCCACTATGAAGAGAAAAATTGCAATTATAGATTACACCCTTTCACAAAAAGTATATATATATATCCCCCAGGAAAACCTAACTAGAGTTTTACATAATACAGTGAAATTACAAAAATACCCTTAGAAAAAATGATGAATAGAACTCCCTTCCATCGGGCTCCACAAACCAAAACATCCTCGATTTTCACTTTCTCTTCATCATTGTAAAGGCTGATTTTTGCTCTACTATATTCCTTCCTCTCTTTGCTCGGGCGGACCTACGAAATAGCCCACTCCGACGATCAAGTTAGAGACTATGATAATCAAATCTGTAAATCTTAATCTAGTTTCAGAGAGAAGAAGAAAAAGAAGCTCCCCCTTATCCATGGTCCCCTCCCTTATATAGGCGTCTATGATGATCGTTTTCTGTGCCATTGTTTAATGTGACTCAGGGTAGTTTGCTTACTCTCTAGCATGTTAGGTGTAGGAGTAGTTGCAACTGCTCTGCCAGTTCTTGAGTAGTTAGAACTGATCTGACATGATATGGGTTGTCAGAGCTATCAATCAATGGCTCATCTGTCAGATCCATTCTGTCGATCTATACTAACATTTGATATCCACGGAGTGCTCTATCCGAGTTACTTGATGGGTTGGTGGTGCAAGTTCGAGCTGATTATCCATGCATCCGAGGAGTTTAACCAACGATGCCCATCAAGCAGTCCATCCGAGCTCCAAGTCCATACTTCCGAGAATCATTCAAGCCACGTGTCCAAACTCGAGAATTTCCCCCCACAATCATCATGAAGAAGTGTTACACTCAACACTTATATACACATATATAGACATACAACTGAAACCCATTTTACAGACAGTTTATATTCTTCATAAGTACCATCTGTAGACTGGGAGACTGATTTAGAATGACTAAAGATGATGTTTTCTTGATTTTAGGCCAATCAGGCATCATTTTGAAAAGGGTCTCCATATATTCAGAGCACAAACATATCCTTATTGAGGACGGCCATCAAAAACAAGATCCAAGTAGGATTTAAAGGTGAAATTCTAACGTTAACTATTTCCTCATATGGAAATGGTGTTTGAGTGCCCTAAAAGATTACAAATTTCACACTTCAATTAAAAAAAAAACCTAAAAACAACAAAACATCCAATCAAACAAATTCCAACAACAACATGAACATTTTTATGGGAAAAAAAAAATAAGAAGAAAGGTCAAGCGTAGTTATTTGACTTACAGTAGCGATTGAGAGACAAATCCAAATTTAACCAAAAGAGTTGGAGATGAAGATGGAAGGATCTGTAATTCTGTATCTGTATGTGAGTTTTGAGGAGTCACAGCTCAGCTACAAAGCAAGTGGAGCTTTTCTTCGGAGCTCACTTATACTGTCGATCTACAGAATAGACCTCGAGATTCGGGATTTCTATAGTATTTGTTTTCTTTAGAGTATGACTAGCCTTACGTTGACATTGAGGAAAGAAGGTCTTACTAAGCCTCATCCAGCACCAAAGGACTTCGAGATGCGTATAAAAATTCCTCGAGATTTGTTTCAAATCTTGATGACAAAGTTACGCATCTCGGGGTCTTGTTGACGGTAGATGAGGCTTAGTAACGCCTTTATCCTCACTACGATAGTAAGGAAAGGGTTTCTCTTTTCTTTATTCTTCATTGTGATATTTATATTTTTTAAAAATTCGAAAGTGGATCTCGAGATATACGTGGCGTGCATGCAGGGTAAGATGTCATCATCATTTAATATCTGATCCGGGAAAGCGGCCGCTTTCACAAACTTGTCTTGTACTCTTTATTAGTTTTTAACTTTATAGGCATGCCCCTTTTGACCTTTGTCTTATTAAATAGACAAATTAAAAATGACCTAAATGCCCTTATCTATATCATTTAATACCAGGTGAAATTGGCAAGATTAGGTATAAGTATAACCCCTTGACTACAAGTCAACGACTTTTCTTTGTTGATCAATTGAGGATGAAATTTTGATTTTATTTAAAATACCCTTAAATCATTATATTATTTCACTATCCTAACCTATCAAAATCACCAACTTGAGATAACTTTTTGTCAAGTGGGTATAACTAATCTTGCATTTTGTATGGGTAAATCTAATATCACCAATTTTGTATGGGGGTGTTACTAAAATTCCTTAATAAAAATCTTGATTTTTGTTGCTAAAATCTGTCATATTTGTCGATAGTGAGATTTCTATCATTATATGTACTTCACCTGTCAAAACTCAAAGATAAGATAGAATTTTTGAATCAAAATGGATATAGAATTTTGAATAAAACTTAAGGGTTTTATATATGTGATTAGGGTGAGATTAAAAATAATAAATGAAGATGAGGTTAAATAGATTGAAAATAATTTATCATATAAGCTGAAGAGCCTGAAGACGACAACTTCTGAGAAGAAAAATCGAGGATTCTTTGTTGGCCTGTCAATGGATAGTTGAAAATTCGAATTTGATTCAAATTCACCTTCGAAATTTTGAATAATATTTAAAAATTTTGAATATTAAATTCAGATTCAAATATATTTTAAGTATTCGAATAGATTTTAGATATGAATTCAAATGTTGATACATCCGATTCGTTAATATCTGATCTAAAATCCATGCAAAATAGTTATATTTTACTTTTAATTTATATTAAAAGTAGAAGACAGCTTTTTTACAGTTTTCAATTAAATAAAAGGTGTTAAGACAAATTTTTTATATTATATTATATAAATGAAAGGTGTAAGATATTTTTTCATATTATATATTATATATTATATAAAAATAAAAATGTGACTGCTTTTCAACTAAATAAAATGTGTAAAACAACTTTTTTATATTATATAAATAAATAAAACGTGCAAGACATCTTTTCATATTATATATTATATATAAATAAAAGTGTGACAAGACAACTGCTTTCTTTTCATTATTATACATCTTTTCAATTTTATACCTTGTTCAACGAGACTCCTTAGAAGCCAACAATCCCCTTTTAATTTTGAAGAAACCCTCCCGACGTAAACACGTAGCGTTTTACATTTGTTTCACAATCAATATTTCCACGAAAATTTGAAACACCTCTTAGAAATACCACATGTAATATAATGGAGAGAGTTGCTTCAAAATTTTGAAGGAGGTTGCCAACTTCAAAGTTTTTTCCATGTTCAACCCATTCGTCTCATCTCCTCATTTCTTCTTCATCTTTGATTTGTTCCTCCATTATTGAAGTAGATAGAATCTAAAAGAAGATGATGAGAAATTCAATTTCTCTCCACCATGTTTGGATTGACAAGAAAGAACTTATGACAACTTTAAAATTTTTAAACATCTTAAAATAGATCTAAAGGCAAAGTTGGCATTATAAAATATTTTAAAAGGATTTCTCTCAATTTCTTTCCTCTTCTCTCCACTTTTGGAGAGAAAGAGAACTCACATTTTTTGTTATTTCCTTCTCTTCAACTCTTTTCTCTTCTCTTCCAACTTAACAATCCAAACACGAGAAATGGAGAGAAACTCATTTATTTCCTCTCATCTTCTCTCCTCTCCTCTTCTTTCCATTTCTCTCAATCCAAACACAACATAAATGTCAAGATAAAGGTATTTTTGAAATCCAAATTTTGGTGTCCAACCATTTCTACTCCACCTTCTCTCATCTTTATTATTATAATGAAAGAAGGTAAAGTAGAAGTCGTTTGACCCCAAAAATGGTCACACCTGAACATTTAAATTTAATATAATCAAGGTCATTTTGGTCATCAACCAAGAAAATTGCAAATGCACATCCCTAAAATCACATTAGCAAGTTGATTGGTTTTCAAAAAAAAAATTCCTTTTTACTCTGTAATCTTCAAAATCCCCCTTTAATTAATATTTTAAATTATAAATAAATCTTTTAGAAACATGTGCATTTGCTCATGCCACTTTCTAATTATAATAGTAAGGCTATATAAAGACTGGGGTCAAGGGGTATATCATTAGTTTTCAAACGCAGTGTCTATGTTTATATAAAGGAGATGGTTTATTTAAGGAAAATTTATTTTAAGGATCCCAACAGAGGGACTTTTTTTCTAAATAGTCCCTAAGTTTTGAGAGGTCTCTTAATAGTTCATTTAGTAAACTTTTATTTTCTTAACAGTCCCACTTCATCCCATTGTATATGTCATTGAAATATCCAAACTACCCATTTCTCACATTTTTCACATACTTAGGTCTTTCAATGGTGTTTGCAATCATTTCTAATGATCTTTGATCATGAATGGCAAATGGAGAATGATATTATCTTACTTTTGAACATTTAGACTCATTTTTTCGATGTTTTATTAAGAAAAATAAGAATGAAATTGTGATTATAAAATTTCGTATGATTACATCGTAACTTTTGATTTATGCAGTTTAGATATTTCGAGGAGATTTATCAAGTAGCGAAGTTGAAAAAAAAAATCTGGTTCACACTCCAACGTTGAGTTCACTACCTTTTGTTGTCTAGTTTAACATTTTTATTATTGAACTCCCCACTTAGTGTTGAGTTCACCACTTTTTATTGTTTAATTCAACATTTAATTACTTAGTGTTGGACTCACACCACTTAGTTTCAAGTTCACCACTTCTTTTTTTAGGTAGTTTTGAACTCACCATTTAGTGTCGAGTTCACTACTTATGAAAATATTGTCAAATTCAACAATAATTAAATGGTGAACTAGACAATAAAAAAAAAAAGATGAACTTGACGATGAAATTGTGAATCATATTTTTCAATTTTTTTTTTATATTTAATACTTTGTAAATCTCCTCGAAACACCCAAAATGCATAAATCATAATTGGATATAAAAAATTACAAATTAATCATAAAAAAATTTGAATCCTAGCTTCATTCTTCATTTTTCTTAATGAAACATCGAAATAAATTAACAAATGGGTCTCAATGTTCAAAAGTAAGAGAATATCATTTGTCATTCATGATTAAAGATCGTCAGAAATTATCACAATCATCATTGAAAAACCTAATTATGTGAAGTAGATGAGAAAGGACAATTTGAGCATTTCAAAGATTGTATAGGGGTGAGACGAGATCCAAGGACTCTTAAGAAAAGAAAAATTTACTAAATGGACTATTAAGAGACTGTCCAAAACTTAGGGACTATTTAGAAAAAAAGTCCCACTGTCAGGTTCTTTAAGCAATTTTTTCCTTTATTTAATGCGTTTTCATATGGAGATGGATTTAAGGAACCCATGAGCTTGACTGACATAACCCAAAGGTGCCAATTGTTGAACGTGAGGGCCCCAGGAATAAAAACAATACCTTGTACTACAGGAAGTTGAGTAGCTAACTAACTCTAATTATCCTTGGTGGACTTGCAACCCAAAGTTTACCTTGATTGGATAATTGAAGCATTTTTTTCATCCAACCTACTTATGGATATGTTTACAAATCCTAAAGTAAAAAAAATAAAAAATTCCCCGAATCAATGGTTAAATGGTTAGCTATACATTTTACCCGAAACTCGTTATCCTAATTGAAAAGTTGTACTCAACCCCATTGGATTTAGATCAAACAAAAAAAAATCGGTTTCAATCTTGGTTTACCCCACCAAAATTAGATCGAACCACAAATGGAACAAAAAACCAAACCCAAATCAAGAAAAAACCCCTACACAATCATGAATGTATGATTTGACCCCCTTAACATAGTTTAATGATGATATAAAGGAAGTAATCCATATATGTATATATCTCATCATTAAAGCATAATATTTGTTTCAAAAGAATGATGATAACTATAGAATCAAATGATGTTATATTTATAAATGTTAGTATCATTTTGTTGATATCGTGATAGAGATGAATGCTCCACATGATTTTTGAGTTATATATAATTAAAAAAAATTGATTATTTCTTTATGAAAAAAAATATTGGTGTTTACAGTAAGGTGAAAGACCCGTAAGCCCTTGAGGAAGGTCCTGGAATGGGATAGTTGCGATTCGCCAAATCGGGGATAAAATGACTGAATTGAATATGATGGTTTACCTAAATCGAAGATAAAATGGCTTAAATGGGTGATAAGAAAATTGTTTTGTGATTTTGTTATTTATGAAGTGTTGAATTAATTGTTTTATATTATTTCATTGTCATTATACAATTTGCAACTTGATAGATTCTTTTTTATTATTTTTAGACTATGTGAAGGGATGTCATGTCACTTCTATTGGGATTTATAGCTCATGCTTTTTATATTTCTGATACAATGGAGTGAGGTGGTACAACATTGGAGGAATCAAGTGGAGGATTCATTTTATTTTTCCAAGCATCATTAGGATTTATAAGTATTTAGTTTTATTATTATTTGATGATTAAGTCTTCTTTCTGATTGGAATAATCTATTAGAAACTACTTTAATTTGAGTGAGATATGATTTTTTTTATTGGGGATATGTCGAATTCATCCAAGTTGTAAATAATTGGTGAGTTCAATTGAGGTGGTATATAACCAAGTCAGTTGGGTGAGTTAACTCATGGAGGTATATGAAATCACTTCGACAATTTTTACTAAATAATAAAAAGCGTTGCATGGTAAATTGGGAGATTTTTTGAGAATTGAGAATTGTTACCTAGTTTAGGTCTAGGAACCAAAAAATAACTCTAAATTGGATCCGGATTGGTCCACAGGTAAGAGAAATGGGTAATGAGTTATATTATGGATTTTGAAAGTTGTTAGGCACCGAACCCACCCGATCGAAACAATCGGTCTCTACTATTATTCACGAAAATCCTATAGTCAATGGGCAAAGACTAGAGTCAAGCTAGAGACCAATCATCATCAATCTATGTCAAATTTGCTAAACAATTTTTTGGCTAAAATTCTTCAAATATTGTACAATGCCTTGAATTTTGCTCATAAAAAGGAACAAGGTGAAAAAGCCTAAAGCTCGTTCAATGCCCCAAGGCTCAGGCAGTGATTTTCGTCAAAATAAATGTTAATTAAAGAGCCAACATGTATGAATATTTCCCAAATATGGTTCAATTCACACATGTATAACTAATTTTCAATTATATCCAATAATAAAATATGCATAAGTACTTACCAAATCGATTTGACATCAAAACATGCATAAATGAGTATTATATCAATCCAATGTCAAAATATGCGTAAATAATTATCAATTCAATTAATTATCATAACATGAATAAGTTAATCTCTCAAATTGGTAAAATTTTCATATGCATAGAAATTTTGAAGTCGTGGAGATTACAAACGTGTGAAAAAAATCTGAATTGGCAAAGTCTATATTATTCATAATTATCAAATCAACAAAGCGTGAATAAATATGAATTTTCTAAATCCATAATAATAAAAGATATCATACATGATCACCAAATTGGTAAAATATGAATACTCATGAATTTTCAAATTGAGAAAAATCAATATCCTCTAAAATCATCAAATTGACAAAGTATCGAGACATACACAATTTTAAATAGGCAAAAATCGACACTATCCAAAAGTATCAAATTAATAAAATATGGATACACATGAATTTTTAAATTGGCAAAAATCAATATCATATAAAATTATCAAATTGACAAAATATGGTTACACATGAATTTCTAAATTGATAAAAATTAATATTACACAAAATTACCAAATTGATAGAATATGGACATATGTGAATTGCTAAATTGGCAAAAAATCAATATCACATAAATTACTAAATTGATAGAATATGGATAAAAGTAAATTTTTAAATTGGAAAAAATCAATATCGCATAAAATTATCAAATTGATAAAATATGGATATGCATGAATTTCTAAATTGAAAAAAATTGATATCAAATAAAATTACCAAATTGATAAAATATGCACATGCATGAATTTCTAAATTGGAAAAAATTGATATCATGTAAAATTATCAAATCATGAAAATATAAATGTGTACATGGATTCCTAAATAGAAAACATGCAAAATTACCAAATTAAGAAAATATGAATGCACATGAGTTTATTCTCTAATCAGCAAAATATGAATATGAAGGAGATATTCAACCTACAACGGTCATTGAAATTTTTTCAAAGTAATCCTAAATACAAATAACGGTTCAATTATAATAGTCACAGATTTGAAAAATAAAACATGCATTCTCTAATCCTACTAAGGTGAAAAATGAAATAAATTAATGAGAAAGAGAAAAAATAAAAGAAATCCTTGACCAAAACTACGTGGTAATTCTAATTGAAACGATCATCGAAGAAATAAAAAAAAATTGGATGTGATAACAAGGGGATTGCTACTATGAAGGCGTTGGAGAGATGAAGAAAGTGAAAAATGATTTGAAGATGATGAAGGGGTTGTTGATGTACAGGCATTGAAAACGATAGAAAGGGTTGCTATTGTGAAGAGAAGACTACATGAAGATGGGGCTGCTACTGTGCAGCCTCTCTACTTCTACTTCTACTTCTCTTTCTTTTTTCCTCTCGTTCTTTTTTCTTATTCTTGTTTTACTTAAGATCTTCTATTTTTTTCGTGTACCGATAAGGAAGAACATTTATCCTCAACAACATGGTGAGAGATGCAAGAATTAAAACATGGGGAGAGAAGAGAGAAAAAAAAACATGGAAGAGAAGAGGAAAAAAAAATGTGGGGCCTCCCAAGAGAAAAAAATGTCCCTATTTTATAAGCTTTTAGTTTTCACTTTTGCTGTTTCTATTTTCTATTTTCTCCAAGAGCGGGATATCTTCTTTTAGAGGCTTTCTATTATTATTATTATTATTATTATTATTATTATTATTATCTTCTTTCTTTTATGAGAATGAGACATTTCGATTCACTTCTAATTCTATGAAGGCTTTTTTTTTCTTCTTTTAAATTTCTTTCTTTCATGTTTTTCATAGGATAATATGGATGGTGATTGTATGCTACGCGCAACTTGATAGTCCTCTATTGATCAATTGAGTTCAATTTTAATTTTCAATTCGATTAGACGATTAAGGTTAAATTTAATATTGGTTCGATTTGATTGGTCGATTTAAGTTATTTTAATTTTAAGGCTCAATTTGATTGGTCAATTTAAGTTAAATTTGAATATTGGTTAGTTAATTGAGGTTAAAAAATTTAATGTTTAATTAGATTAAAATTTTGATTGATGTTATTTTATTGGTTGATTAAGTTTCAATTTTCGATTTGATTGGTTAACTAAATTTTAGTTTAATTGGTTAATTTCAAGATCTTAATTTGATTGGTGAATTAGGGTTAAAATGATCAATTTGGTGGTTCATTGGATTTTAAAATCTCTGATTTGGTTGTTTAGTCGAAATTTTCGATTTGAGTGGTTCAATTAAGGTTAAAATTTTTTATTTGGAATCACGATGACTGAAAAAATAATTAGAAGGAATTAGAAGAGTCATATTCTAATAGTCGGGGGCATGGATCATGGACCGAGTCGTGGGTGTCAAAATCTGGGGCGTGACAGGTTCTCTCTAAATAATTATGCACCTTTTTTAAATACCTATTTTGTCATTCTTTTGTCATAAATGTCATTTTTGACTTTCTCTTTTCATGGAACATGTTTTAAATATCTTTTTTTTTTTTGTTGTCTCCTACTTATTTTAAATTCCCTTCATTCAATGTTTTCAAAATCCAACCAAACCAGTTGCTTGACCAAGTTCGATGGAAATTTGTAATAAAATAAGTTTGACTGTGAAATACCAATTTTTTTAGCTTTTCTTTTTTATGAAAATAAAAATAAGGTAATTTAGAGAAAAAAAAAGTATATATATTTCTATATTTTTTTAATAAACATAAGATGGTCCAACCAAATCGAATTAAGGTTCGATTGTGGTCCAACCAATTTGATAAAAAAATTAGCCAAACATCAATTCAATTTAAAAAACATTGTTTTCATCTAGTTTTGAAGATTTTCTAATTGTAATAAGAGAGAAACTTTACAAAAAATAAAAAAGTTCTAAAATGTACAAACATTAAACTTTTTTGAAAACCTCACATGTGGAGAAAGTTTATTTTCAAACTATTTTAAATGCATCAAAATTTATTCCTCCATATTGTCAACATAGTTGAAAGTTCTGACAACTATTTCTTGGAGAAGAGGGATGATCGCAGTAGATTTGGATTGTCCAATTTTAAAAAATAATAGTTGTATTCTGAATGTTGGTGTATGGAGTACTATAGGATTTCACTAACGAATATGTAGGAATTGGTGAGTCCACCATAGTAAACACCCCAAATTACATGAACACAATCCAAAATGGGTTCTAAGAACTGAATTAAGTTACAATTGCAAGAGTTAAAATTATTTGGCCAAGGTTTATATTCAAAATAAAATCCCAAAAATCATTATTAGACCCATGGATGTCCCAAAAAGAGCTACTCGACATTCCCCTATTCTCTATCCCTCTTTACTATGTGGCAAACCCTAATAACTCCCAAGTACCCAGGCCCATTGCTTATCTATGCCCACTCCTAATCCTAACCCAAACCCAAACCCATTCCTAATTCAAACCTAAGCTTATTCCTTTTCCAAATTCCTAATCCAAATCTAAACCCATTCCTAACCTAAGCTCATGCCTAACTCAAACCACCCACACACATTCTTAATCTAAGTCCACATCCTCCAAAGCTCATGTTCAAATCTCTAACCTAAGCCTATTTCTAATCCTAGCCTTTGTCAAAGAAACCCAAAACCCTTTGGTTGCCCCATGATATCACTTTGTCAAAGTAGGAAAGATGCATACTCTAAGTAGGTCAATCTTGAAGTTATACCTTTTGTTGAATAACTCTTTTTATTTATTATTTTATGTCTTTTGTCTTTTTTTATCTTTTCCACTTATTAGACTTTGTAATATCTTTAATGCCTAATTAGGATTTTGTAATTAATTAAGTCAGATTTCTTGTAATTCAATTTGGTATCAGAGCCTATCCCTATCGACCCCTTATTTCTTGCTACAAACTCCATCGTCTCTCTCCTATCTTATATCCATCTGCAACAACTCTAGTCTTTAGATTCATACATCACCCTTAAGAGAGTTTTTTAAACTCCATATAATAGGAGTGTTAGAATACACTGCAGCCTAAGGCAATAACAAAGTTGTTATTTTTTTTGTCGTTATTAAGCCAAACAATGGCCATTAGACTATCCACAAAGACCTGCGGCAACAACCCCTTGGCTATTTGACACCTACGTGATCTACGACAATAGCAGATGTGTTATTTGGGGCCTACGACCACAGTAAAATTGTTGCTTGGGACCTACGACCATAGCAGATCTGCTATTTGGAGGTTGCGATCACTGCATACATTTTGCTTGGAGGCTGCGATAACTACAGACCTTTTGCTTGGAGGCTAGGATCACTATAGATCCACTTTTGGAGGCTACGATTACAACAACTTGTTTGAGGGTTGCAACAACAATAAATATGTTGTTTGGAGGCTACGATCATAACAGGCTTGTTGTTTGAGAATTATAGCAACCGCAAGACTATTTCTTAGAACCCTACGATAAAGTTGATGGATGTTCGAGTCACCTTCAACAGTGTTTGATCACATTCCATACCTTTTACGATCGTGTATTGCCACTTTTAGGGTGCAACGATCAGTTTCTTATTTTAACTCCTTTCAAACCAAAGCACATAGATTTTTTTGATGGCCTTCGAGTCATCTTTTTCCTCGATCACCAATAATAATGATGGATTAGAAAGTCTTCCTTCTTATTAGATCGAATTTTCAGGCATCCAAATTACAATCGTGAAATTAGATGGTCATAATTACCTTCTTTTGGCCCGATTGATCAAAATGTTTATTGATAGAAAAGGAAATATCAATTACCTCATAAGGATGGACAAACAACCTGCACCAACTGACACTACTTATCCCCAATGGTTTGTTAATAACTCTATAATCTGTTTTTGGCTAATTATATCTATGTAACCACATATTGAGATTGATTTCATGTTCTCCAAAACTGCAAAACAGATATAGGATTCCACAAATAGTATCTACTCACAACGTCAAAATAATGTCCAGATCTTTAACTTAGAGCGTGAGATTTCTTACCTTTCGCAAGGTGACTTTTCAGTCATCACTTATATGTCACAACTACGTGTTCGATGGGAAGAGTTGACTTTCTATTCCTCGTTCTATGCTTGGAAAGACTCTGTTGATGATGCATTATATGCATTGATTCTAGATAAGAATCAAAATTTTCAGTTTCTACCTAGGCTCCGGGATGAGTGAGTATGCGAGAGTTTATTTATTGGGTATGAATCCCTTTTCGTTCCTATAGACTGTGTAACACCCCGGATTTGCAACTCATATCTCGAGGAAATTAAATAGTGAGATTTGGAAGAAAATGTCGAATGAGAGATTTAGAGTAAAATACTCGAATATTGCTATGATTAATTTTGAGGAAAACCGACTTCGCCATTAGATTCAAAAGGATCGAAATATATACATTAGCCTGTAAGCAAGTCCGAATTCGAACTCGGATAGAGAAGTTATAGAATCCTCGAATTTCGTGTTAAGTGGGACCCAAAACAGTGGAATTTCGTTAGAGCGAGAATCGAAAAGATTTGATGACACCATTAGATCCGAATCGAAAAATTATTCGAAATGGTATATTCGTTTGTCGTTTTCCGAGTCCGAATAGTTAAGTTATGATCGAAACTAGAAATAAGGGGGAAATTACAAGTATGCCCCTCAGCTTTATTATAAAAGAAATCTTATTTCTTTTATTTCATTTCATTTCTCTTCTTCTCCAAGGAAACCAAACGGCAGCCACTTCTCCACCCTAGGGTTTCGACCCATTGCCATCAAGTTTGTGCGCAAACGAAGCCGAGTTGAACCTCGACGAAGAAGACAAAGTTGTCGGCCACGACGAGGGCTACAACTTCACCACCTTTGGTTGTTCATTCTTGTTCGTTTTCTCCATCCCCCATCAAAAATCAGCCGGGTAGCTCGAGTAAACCTCCACATCTTCCGTCCGAGGGCTTCATCGAGTTAGGAGCTAGGTCTATACTTCATTGTAGAAGCGAAGGAGAACGTCATTGTCGGATAGCTTGCAAACCTTCGCTCGTTTCGCATCCAAGTCAGCCCAACCTCGACTCTTGAGCCATCCAACCTTGAGTTGTAGTGCTAGCTTGTACCCGTGGCGTTCACAACCATGTAAGGGACTTCCAATTCTTATTGGTAGCTTTAGATTTCTCAAATGTGCATTTAGGGTTTTGAAACAAAACTTATTGTTTGCATTTAAATCATAGAAATTGATGTTTGATTTCAAATTCATGGTAGAAGTAGGTGTTTTGGTTATGCTTTATCGAATTTTGATAACAAAATCGTGGGTGGGTCGAATGGTTCGAAGAATGGAAGAAGAAATCGAAAAAGGGATTGAAAAACCCAAAAATCGCGAGTGAGGTTCAGGCTGTAGGTGGGAAGGGTCGGTGCCACCGGCACCTACCGAAGGCATTCTGTCGGTCCCACCGACAGAATGAGGTTTCTGCCACCGACGAAACCAAATAACGCGAGAGAAATTTTGTTCTGTCGGCAGGACCGTCGGTCCCACCGACATCTGCCGATGACCAATCTGTCGGTTCCACCGACAGAATCCTGGTTCTGCCACCGACAGCACTGTTCTGAGTCAGAAACAGATTCTGACTCTTGGCTTGACTTCCTCACACCTTATACACTATTTGTCACCCTTTATTTCATTAAAAACATTTAAGTAAATGTCCTCTTTAATTTTTACTTTCCATTTACTTTAAGTTCTTTAATGAAATTAAGGTTTTACCCCCCCATTTCGGAACAATGGGAATGGTTTTAAGATCCAAATCTCAAAGGATCAAAATCCGAATTTTGGTTTCAAGAACAAAACGTATTTTTCGACGTTTTCGACAAGTTTTCAAAATGTAATAACTTTCGTATTACTTTGAATTATATTACAAAAACTATATGGTTGCGAATCTCGTGATCGAGACTTTCATTTCGAAAAACCCGTTTTCAATTTCGAGAACTTTGAAAAATTGAGTTTCCGATACTTAGCCAATTTTCACCAGCTTCCCTTAGTTTTAACAGCTTTGGTCCCGTGCATCGTCGGTACCTTATTTTTAAATAAACTTTGATGGTTTTCAATAGAAAGACCAAAAGAATGACTTTGAAAGATTGAAAATGAATGGTTGATTTGAAAGGATGAAAAATGAGAATGTTGAGAGAATGGGAAAAGGGAATGAACGGTAAAATGTCAGAATCACACCCGAGGGGTGATGTCTGCATTTTACATTGTATGTTGTGTGTAGGTTGGTGAAAGGATATCCAGGTTATTAATGAAAGGGTTGCATGTTTATTTCAGATTATGTTAGCGCTTGCGCTGAGTACTGTTATTTATTTTAGGCCGATTGGCCACGGTTGCATGGTAGGAACTGGATATTCGTTCTCAACCCTGTTCTGTTAATTTCTCTTTTGTTTTAAATGAAAAATCATATATGTACGTAGCTATTTTGTGAGCTGTTAAAGGGTTTGTGAATGCCTGAAGGGATAGTGTGTCACATCATCCGGAGGGGTGCACTATCCTGGGATGTACGGTAGGGACCACCAAACTCATACGTGGTATGGGACGCGTATGAGAGTGGAGTCACAACTGGAATCCGGGTCCATTCCTTTCTTATCTTTACCAGTGAACGTGTTTTGTAAAGGTGGTCGTATACGAGTGGAGTGTCATTTGGGAATCACATGTACGCCTGATAGGCATAGACGAAGATGATTAGTCAGTGATCACTAACAATCTAGTAGTAGTCAAACGTTCTGACACATCGAAAAGAGACCCATTGCTTACGGTCACGTCAAACGGCCAGCCTGAGCCGGATAAATGGTTCCGCAAGCGTGGTAGACACGACCAGCCACAAAATCAGGAACTACGATGTTATTGAGGAATATCATGTCCTGACTGGGAGCGATCCAGTCGTGATCCCAACTCTTTAATTCCAATACTCCACCATTTGTATTATGTATATGTCGTTATATTTCGAATTACAAACTGAGAAGCATGTCTATTATTTTAATGTTGCCAACGGTATTTGCATAGAATGGAAAATGTATAATGAGTATGGATGATTGATGCCATGTGTAATCTTTAAACTGTTTAGTTGCTCATCCCTGGCTATATGTACCAGTTGATCGTATTTTATCTTGTAAAACCTTGCATGTATTAAAATGTTCAGTATGCTTTATTCGATCATACCTAGGAAGGGTTATTAGTAGGAATTGGCTGTGGACTTGCTGGGTAACTTTCGTTACTCACCCTTTCCTTCCTATTTTTTTAGTTTCAGCACTTGCAGATGTCGAGGCAGGCGTAGAGGCAGTAATTGAGGAGTATCTGGTCGATCAGATCGACGATCAGATTTTATTGCCTGGTGAGCACTAGGGCCACATCCCTTAGTGTTGTCAGTTTCATCCAAGATGTATGTAGTTTTTGGATTTGAGAGTTTAGGCCTATGTTAGAGTGAGAGTGTTTTGGTAAGCCTGTATATTGATAAATCTTCCGCACTCTGATCTACTTACATGTTAGATGTAATTAATCTTCCGCTGTTATTTTCCTGTATCTACATCTTTATATACAGGTTTTGTTATAAATTGGTTTATCAGGTTTGAGTTCCGTGGAACGCTAACATAAATAGAGGAGACCATGCCGAAATTTCGAGGTGCCACCTAGTACCTTGGGATTTGGCCTTGGGATTTGTGTTAGCGTTTGGCGGGGCGTCACAGACTGCGTATTCTTATATCTTAATCGATAAGAGTTGTCATACAACTATCCTACCCTACTTTTTAAGAGATTATTTTGTTATGCTTGCTCGTATACCTTTTTTACAGCCTTTCAACAAATCTCTGCATCCACATCAGTGACATAAGTGTGATTATTGTAGAAAGTTGGGTCACGTGAAGGCCCATTGATATGCACTTCATTGTCGTCATAATCAATGTCAATTGCTTGACTGATCCTCAGCCCATGTTGTCTCTCAGTCAACTACTGATCAGATACTCCCTTCGATTATTACCTCTTCATCGGAGTCAGTATCTATGTCCTAGGCTGAGTTTGACAAGTTCAAAAAATTCTTGAATCAGATGGAGACTTCACCTCAATCGGTCTTTACTTTCGCTCACTCATGTATCTTTTTATTTACACATAGCGTTTCTATCACTTCTTCACCATGGATCATTGATTCTGGTGCCTCATATAACATGATCGGTACGTCCTCCCTGTTCAAAACCTATAGTGTTTACTCTGGTCATCATAAAATTTGTCTTGTTGATAGTTATTTATCTTCTATTGTTGGTCAAGGTCATATTTCTATTACACCTTCTTTATCCTTAACTAATATATTGCATGTTTCTCAATGTACTACTAATCCTATTTCTGTTAGTAGCATTACCAAACATTTGAATTACAGTATTGAATCTTTTATCTTTCTCATTGTGTCTTTTAGGATTTGGAGTCGAAGAGGGCGATTGACACTAGACGTGAAGTGAATAACTTGTATCTTTTGGACGTGCATGTTTTACCTACCACTCATTTTGATTCTTAACTTAGTAGTAGTAGTTAGTCTAATAAGGCACTTGTAATGCATTGGCACTTACGCTTAGATCATATTTCTTTTGAATATTTCAAATACATGTTTTTTAATTTATTTAATAATACCAATTTACTTGATTTTTCTTGTGAAACTTGTCAATTAGCTAAATATGTTCGAATACTACTGCATCTGCTCTGTTTGACTTAATTCACTCTGATGTATGGGGTTCTTCCCCCATCATATTTACTCTTGGATTTCGTTATTTTATCATGTTCATTGACAATCACAGTTGTACCACTTGGGTCTATCTTATGAAACATAAGAGTAAAGTATATGGGATATTTAAGTAAGTTTTTACTATGATTTATACCCAATTTGATCATATTATCAAAACTTTTTGTTCTGATCATGGTACTAAATACACCTATAATGAGGTATTGAAGATTTATTTAGAGTATGACATTGATCATCAAATGTCCAATATTAAGACCCTTCAATAGAATAGTCAATCAGAAAAGAAAAATCGTCATATTTTAGAGTTAGCTCGTGCCCTATGTATTGGCATGAATGTACTACAATCTTATTGGGCCAATGTAATACTTACTATAATTTGCCTTATTAATTGGACCTCCTCTCGGGTTCTTTAGTTTGTCATTCCCTCCTTTAATGTGACGTCCCGTCAACCGCTAACACAAATCCCCATGTCAGATCTCGAGGTACTAGGTGGCACCTCGAAATTTCGACATGATCTCTTCTGTTTATGTTAGCATTCCAAGGCGTTCAACCTGCACCTGATAAACGACATACAATCCTGCATATATATATATATATATATATATATATATATATATACAAAATATAACAATAGCGGAAGCCTACATATATTTAATAACGAACAAAAGATCAGAGTGTGGAAGAATAACCAGAATACAGGATTATACAAATATTTCTCTCTAACAAAAGTCCTAACGCTCATAACAAAATCTATAATACTACTTAGACAAACTAACACCATTAGAGGGGTGTAGCCCCAATACTCACCAAGTGATAAAGTCTGGCTGTCTAGTTGACCCACCAGATGATTTTCACTCGTGCTCTATACCTGCCTCGCCAAGCTTTAGATCTGAAACTAAAAAATAGAGAAGGAAATGGTGAATAACAATGGTTACCCAGTAAGGAATCAAACAATTTCTGTCAATAACCTCTCCTAACATGAACGAATAAACATACTGAATCATTTTAAAATATAAAAAAATTTACAAAAGAAACTACGATTAACTGGTACATATAGCCAGGGATGAGCAACTAAACCTTTTAAAACTCACATTACATCGATTAACAGTACTCACTATAACATTCTATTTTTATACAAATTTAATTAATCAAATGAAAACATTAAACATGCATTTTCATTTTATAGATCAAAATAAGACAACAGATACATAATACAGAATGGTAGAGTATTGGAATTAGAGAGTTGGGATTCACGACTGGATCACTCCCAGTCGGGACATGATGTTACAATTCTTCTCTGGTTTTTAGTTCCTGATTTTGTGGTTGGTCGCTGTTTACCACGCTTGGTTGACCATTTATCTAGCTCAGGCTGGCCGTTTGACGTAACCGTAAGCAATAGGTCTCTTTTCGATGTGTCAGAACGTTCGACTACTATAGATTGTTAGTGATCACTGACTAATCATCTTCGTCTATGCCTATCAGGCGTACATGTGATTCCCAAAGATACAAATCATTCATATACGACCACCTTTACATTACAAGTTCACTGGTAAAGATAGAGATGAATAAACCCGGATTCCAGTTGTTACTCCACTCTCATACGCATCTCATACCACGTATGAGCTTGGTGGTCCCTACCGTACATCCCAGGATAGTACACCACTCTGGATGGTATGACGCACTATCCCTTCAGGCATTCACAAACTCTTTAACAGCTCACAAAATAACTACATATATATTATTTTCATTTGAAAACAAAAGATAAATTAATAATACAAGATTGAGAATAGATATCCAGTTTCCTACCATGCAAGTGTGGCCACCCGGCCTAACATAAATAACATAACAGAAACGTAAACAGCGCATCGCGCTAACAGAAATTTAAATAAACATGTAACCAACAATATTATCTCTGGATATCTGTTCACCAACCTACACACAACACAACAACGTAAAATGCAGACATCACCCCTCGGGTGTGACTCTGACATTTTACCGTTTTATACCCTTTTTCTGATTTTTACAGTTTTCAATCTCTTAAATAAAATATCCATTTTCTGATATTCATCAACTAAATATGAGTTCATTGAATATTAAATCACATTTTCCAACTATAGAATTTATTTTTATCAATAATATTGAAAAATAATACAAAGTTTATATTAAAACGGGGTCCGAGTAGTGCACAAAACCCAACTAATAGAAATAACTTGTTAATATATTCTACCCACGTATAATTTATTAAAAATACAATTAAACATTTCAAACATACAATTTCTGGCATGAATTTTTAAATAACAAAAGAATCCTATATTTTGAAAATACATCCAAATTTTTTTCGATAAAATCCTAAATGCAATTTTCACAATCTACGATTACTAATAGAAATTAAAAGTTCCTTACAATGTCTAGGCAAAAGGATTGAAGCGTGTGCGCGAAAATTGAGGCGATGGAGGGGAAATCAAGACGGACCAAACTTCGAGGTGGCTGATTTTTGAAACTGGCCTGGTGGTTTCGAAGATCTCGATGTGTTCGTCCCTTCTCCCTTCTGCGGCGGAGAACGGTTTGACCCCGAAACGGATGAAATCCGAGGTCGAAGTTACGAAATCTCCATATATACGTACGGCTGATTTTCAACGATATGGGGTGAAAAAAATGAGAAAACGAAAGGAATTTGAGTGGGTTTTGTAGATGTCGAGGCTGCGAATGTTTCTCCCTGATGCGTCGGAAGACGGTTTGACCCCGAAACAGATGAAATCTGAGGTCAAAGTTTTGAAATTTCCGTATATAAATACGGCTGATTTTTAACCATATTGGATGAAAAAGAAAGTGAAATGAAAAGATGTTGGGTGGGTTTTGTAGAGAACGTAGTTTCGGACATTTCTCCCTTCTATATCGATCGTCGACGGCGAGCCGTTTGCAAGAGATCTGAGGTAGAGGATCGAAGAAAAAAATAAATTTTTCGTTTATATATGTTGCGGCTATTTGGGTGGGTTGGAGGAAACAAAGTTATAAAAAAATTAAATTTTTTTATTTATATAAAGTTTGGGACGAATTCGGTATTTTGTCGATTCTTTTGATCGACGATAACTTGACCATCCGGACTCCAAAATTGACAAATGAATACTCTATTTCGCCTAATTTTTCATTCTGGATCTAATGGTATAGTCAATTTCTATAAATTTTATCTCTAACAAAAATTTACATTTTTGGCCAGAGGTGACCCCTAAAGTTGATATCGTTTTCATTTTTGACGATAATTCAACTTTCTGATCTCCAAAAATAACAAATAAATAGTCAATCTTCAATAATTTTTTGTTATGAATCCAATGGTATAATCTAATCTTAATAATTCTTACTTTAGCAAAAATTCACTATTTTGACCTAGTCTGACTTGGTAATCGAAGATTTTAAAACTTTTATATTCGGATTCACATTTGAGCATGCTTACAGGCTAAAGTATGTTTTTCAATCATTTTGAATCCAATGGTGAGGTCAGATTCCATTAAAAATGATCAGAAACATCCTAAAGTTTTACCCCTAAGTCCCACTTTCAAGATTTTCTTAAATTTATTTTTTTCCTCGAGATACGAATTAAAAATTCGGGGTTTTACATTTAAGCTCCGTTCGAATCGTCCCATGTTTCCCCTTCTTTCATGTGTGTTTAGATATGTCTGCTTTGTTCAAATTCTTAACCATATTTGCACTAAACTTGACACTAAGACCGTAAAATATATATTTTTGGATTATTCCTCTACCTAGAAAGGATATCAATTATCATTTTTCCCTCCGAAAGTATTTTATTTCTTGAGATGCCTCTTTCATTGAGCATACCTCATACTATAATAGGTTAGTTGGAATTCACTCTAAGTGGTTTCCTTTAAATTTCCCTGGTGATGACTCATTTGTTATTTCCTCTTTTGATGCATGTTCCTTATTTTCCTTATCTTGTTAATTTGTTACATTTTCACTTATAGTTTTACTCTCGATGACCACACAATACTACCATCACTTTTATGCTAGACTAGTTTGCTTCTTTACTTCCAACTTCACCTCCTACTATCATTTATGATGATTGTCCTATCACCACTCATAAGGGTAAGCGTACTTGTACTTATCCCATTTATAATTATGTATCTGATTCCGCTCTCTCACCCTCCTATTGAAGTTTTTTTACTTCTATTTCCATTATTTTTCTTCATAATACTGTCGCAGATGCTATTGCCCATCCTAAGTGGCTAGTAACTATGCTTAATGAATTGAATGCTCTTGAAAAAACTCAGACTTGAGAACTAGTTCTTCTTTCACCTAGGAGGAAAATTGTGGGATGTCGATGGGTGTTTATCATTAAACATAACCTTGATGGTTTTATTGCCTGTTATAAAGCCTATCTAGTGGCCAAAGGGTATACTCAGACTTATGAGATTGATTACCAGGAGACGTTTGCTCATATTGCCAATATGACTATCATTCAAGGTTTTTTTTATTGTTGTTATCCGAGGGTGGCCCCTTTTTCAGTTAGATGTCAGGAGTGCATTTCTTAATGGTGATCTTCAGGAAGAAGTCTATATGGTATAATTTTCTGATTTTCTTGTTGTTACTTCTTCTGAACATGTTTGTCGTCTTCATTGTTCTCTTTATGGACATAGGCAGTCTCCTCGCTCATGATCTAAGCACTTTACTAAAGCCATGCATCAGTTTGATTTTTATCAGAGTTCTATTTATCATACTCTTTTTATGCGTCACTTTCAGGATAAAACCGTCACTCTAATTGTTTATATGGATGATATTGTCCTTACTAGAGATGATTGTGATGGTATTGTAGAGGTAAAATCTTACTTAGGACATCAATTTGAGATTAAGGACCTTGGGCATCTTCATTATTTTTTAAGAATTGAGGTTGCGCGATTCCATTTTGATATTTTTATCTCTTAGCATAAATATGTCCTTGATTTACTTAATGACTGCGGTTAGCTTGGTTCTCATCCCGTCAATACCCATATTGAGCAAAATCACAGGTTGGCTAATTCTGAGAAGGGGCGTTTGCTAGATATTAGTCAGTATCAGTATCTTGTGGGAAAATTGATCTACTTGTCTATGACTCATCCCGACATTGTCTATACTGTTAATGTTGCAAGTCAGTTTATGCACTCTCTTTGTACATCTCATCTTACTGTTGTGTATCGTATTCTTAGATATTTTAAGGGATATCCTGGTTGAGATATTTTGTTCAGTAATCATGGTCATATTCACATTGAGACATGGACTGATGCAGATTATGTTGGTTCAATAACTGATAGACGGTCAACTTCTAGATATTGTACCAAAGTTGGTGGCAACTTTGTAATTTGACTCAATAAGAAGCAGGATGTGGTTTATTGGTTAAGTGTTAAGTCAAAATATCGAGCTATGGCCCTCAAAGTGTGTGAGTTGTTGTGGTTCAAAACCTTATTAGCTAATTTGTGTCTCCATTTTCACTATATTGTGATAATAAATCAACGATTAATATAACAACAAATCCAGTTTAACATGACAGAATGAAGCATATCGAAATTGATTGACATTTCATTGGAGAAAAGATTATTTTTGGACAGATTTGTACTCCCTTTATTCCTATATTTCAATAACTTGTCGATATTCTTAACAAAGGTGTTAGCAAAACTGCATTTGAAGGTATCTTGTCCAAGTTGGGCGTTGTCGATATCTACGTACCAACTTGAGGGGGAGTGTTGAATAACTCTTTTTATTTAGTATTTTTTATGTCTTTTGTCATTTCTATTTAATAGACTTTGTAATCTCTTTAAAGCCCAATTAGGGCTTTGTAATTAATTAAGTCATATTTCTTTTAATTCAATTCCTTTAACCACGTTTTTTGAGTTATTTACATGAGAACCTAGGTTTACTTTTCAACAAACACAATAACTTTCCATTTAACCCTACAACATTCACCATCCCAAAAATATATTCTTATATTTCATCTTATCATCTTTTCCAACTACTATCTTTATTTTTACTCCACCTTCAAGATTATACCACATGGCACAATCCACATGGGCTTCACCAAATGACATGGTTCAAGAAGCTCATACCATTTCTTTTTATACTTACCCTTGAAAACATTGAAAAGCCCAAAAGAAATGCATATGAATCTTATGTCCTTCTCCTTTGTTCTTAGGGTTTGACCCATTTGACCTTAAAAGTGCTCCAAAAACTTTATAAAAAGGATACTCCTATTTGAAAAAGTCTCATGCTTTAAGCCCCCCTATTTTCCCAAAATATTTATTAAAACAATACTTCTTCCATGTCTATGTACTCTTTTTCTCTTTATCTTCTCCTACTCAATCCCTATCTCTTGTGTAAACTATTCTTAACCTATTCAACTTCGTCTTTAATGTCTTGTGTTGTTAGCAAATACCATTATTTTTTGTTTTGGATCTTCCAAATCATTCCCACAAAAGATTCAGACCAATTTTTTTCATGGTTATTCAATTAAAAGATTCATTATCATCATATAAAAAAAGAAAGTAGAACCAATAAAGATTTTCTCCCTCAATTTTCTAGGAAAAAATGGGTCATCTTCAAATTGTTAATGTAAAACCCTAAGTTTTCGATTCATATCTCGAGGAAAAATAAATAGTTGGACTTTGAAAAAAATATCCTGAAAGTGGGACTTAGGGTAAAATTGTAGGATTTTGTTCTAGTTATTTTTAATGAAATCTGACTTCACCATTAGATTCAAAATGGTCGAAAAACCTACTTTAGCCTATAAGCATACTCAAATGCGAGTTCGAATAGAAAAGTTACAAAATTCTCAATTACTGAGTCAACTAGGCTAAAATAATAACTTTTTGCTAGAGCAAGAATTGTTAAGATTCGATTATACTATTAGGTTCGTAATGAAAAATTATTGAACATAAACTATTTACTTGTCATTTTTGGAGTCCAAAAAGTCGAATTATCATGAAAAATGAAAATAACTTCAACTTCAAGGCCTCACTGGGCCAAAAATGTAAATTTTGGTATAAATAGAATTTGTAGAAATTGAACACACTATTAGATTTGGAATGAAAAATTAGATAAAATAGAGTATTCATTCATCACTTTTGGAGTCTAGATGGTCAAGTTATCATTGAACGAAATAATAGGCAAAATACCAAAATTGACACAAATAAATAAATTTTTTAAATTTTTTACTATTCATCTTCGTTTTAAATAACCCAAAACCAGCCAATCAATTTTTTAAAAAAATTATATTTTTTCTCTGATTTTCTACCTCAGATTCATCGCGATCGGGTTTCGTCTACTTCAGATGTAGAAGGAGAAAGGGTCTGCAGCCTTGACATCTACAAAATCCACCCAACTTCTTCTCATTTTCTCTTCTCTTTCGCTTCGTATCATAAAAAATCAACTGTATATATATACACGAGGGTTTCGTAACTTAGACCTCGGATTTCATTTATTTCGGGGTCAAATCGTCATCCGTCGCAAAAGGGAGAAATGACAACGGCGTCGAGATCTTTGAAACTACCAAGTAAAATTCAAAAATCAGTAGTCTCAAAGTTTGATATGCCTTGATTTCCGCGCACGCACTTCAATCCTTTCGCACAGAGATTGTAAGGAACTCCCAATTTCTATTAGTAATCGTAGATTGTGAAAATTGCATTTAAGATTTTATTAAAAATTTGTGGTGTGTTTTCAAAAATTTAGAATTTAATTGGTTATTTCAAATTCACACTAGAACTTGCATATTTGATATATTTAATTGTATTTTATAACAAATTATACGTAGGTAGGATGTTTCACCGAATTTTGTGTTGGCCAGTTGGGTTCTATGCACTGTTCGGACCCCATGTTGATATAAGTTTTATAATTTTTCAAGTTAATTAAAAAAAATGAATTTTAAGGTTTGAAAAATGATTGAATATTCAATGAACTCATATTGAGTTGATAAATATCAGAAAGTGGATATTTTGTTTGAGAAATTAAAAATTGTAAAAATCGAAAAAAAGAAAAAATTGTATGAAACGGTAAAATGTCAGAGTCACACCCGAGGGGTAGAGTCTACATTTGACATTGTTGTGTTGTGTATAGGTTGGTGAATGGATATCTAAGAATAATGTTACTAGTTGCATGTTTCTTTACTTTCTGTTAGCACGAGGCGCTGTTTACTTTTTTGTTCCGTTATTTATTTTAGGCCGGGTGACCACAGTTGCATGGTAGGAAACTGGATATCCATTCTCAACCTTGTATTGTTAATTTCTCTTTTGTTTTCAAATGAAAATAATATATATATATATATATAGATATATATATCTATATATATATTATATATATATATAGGGTTGCGTTAGGATGACAAACAAACCCACTTACCATCTCTGCAAACTGTAGAGACCGTCCGATTTAGTGAAGATCTGCGGTCCAAATCTAACTTTAGTTTACAATCCAGTAAACAAATGAAATTTGGGAAATTAGAATCACCTCCCTCTTCAAAAAAAATAAATTGGCATATTGTAGAGATCGTCTTCTTCCTCATTCCTCTTCTCAACTTCCTCTTCTTGACAGATTGCAGAGATCGTCTTCAATTTACGACGAAGACCAAGACATCTCTCTCTCTCTCTCACTTGTTGTTTACAGCGATTTACGACAAAGATGAAAACTTCTTCTTCCTCATCGAAATCAATTAGACTCACCTTCATGTAAAAAAAAATAGATCTCAACTTCGTTCTTCGTTTCTCTACAACATTGTTTTACGACTTTTGAAACCGTCAATTTACGATGAAGACGAAGACATCTTCTTCCTCATCGATTTGGACATTTTTGATTCTCTGTAGATTTGGGCATTTTTTATTCTCTACAGATTTGGACGGATTCGATTCTCCACAGATTTGCAAAACTTCGTTACTCTCTTTTTCTCTCTAATTCGTTCCAAAGAAATCACAAATTTGATCTCTCTTAAAGGTAAGAAATCAGAAACCCTTAATTAGTTTTTTTTTTTTAATTTTTTATTTTTTTTTTTATTTAATGTTTTGAGTTTTATGAATTTATTACGAAAGATTGATTTCATGTTTTGAGTTTTATGAGGGATTGGTTAGCTTGGAAAACTCTTGGGGGTTAGTTGGTGCTGAGAGAGGTCGCTATTCAGGAGTTGCTGCTTATGATACATGTTTGGCTCGGATTCAACAGCTTGTCCGGGTATGCTAATTTTTGCCATTTTGAATAACATTTCATCACAATGGAGAGCTATATTAGACCTAGTTGTGTGATTTCATCGATTTATATATCAATGTCTGCCACTGCCTGGGAGCAAGTGGAGAGCTATATTAGCCCTTTAAAAATATATCGATTTATAGAAATGGAAAACTATTAGCCCCTCAAAAATTTTAATTAAGCTTTTACCATTTTTCCATTTAAATCTCTAGTAATACATCCATAACAGCCAACATCTGGAATTCCAATGCTTGCACCATCAAAGTTTAGCTTCACAGTTACCCTTTTGTCTGTTTTGTTGGCGACCACAAAGATCTTATTATGTTCTTGCCTTGTCATAGTCACTGCTGAGTTGGTTATGAGTTAATGGTTAAGATCTATTGAAAAATGATTAGGCACACATTTTACAGAGGTCAAGGTCCACCTTGTTATATTGGGTGCCGAGTTCGACAAATATGGTCCACCAGAACTCGTGAAATAATTTGGAAAAATTTTATCCACAAACCTGAGGCGAGAGACTCAAAATTTTGGTGGTTAGTCTTTGTATGTACCCTTGTTACTTGATTAATATTGGTGTATACCTATCATTTAAGGGGGTGTTGGTATCGTACAGATTGATAGCTATGTGAAGATATTTCTCGGGTTGCACACGGATGGAGTGTGCGATACAATCTTGACGATGAAGCAGTTGTGAAGTCTGCTGAAGAGTCCCATTAGAACATGCTTGATTGGTTCATCAAGTAAGTCAAGTAATTGAATATCTCCGAAAAAGTATGCTGAGTCTAGTAGTAATTCAGTATAAATTGTATTAGCTTGACATAATATTATTATCATATTAGTGAGCACAATGGGGGGCTGTAATAATTGATTTTATAATCTTTAAAAGAGTTTGAAGAAGTTTGGGGTTTTCATGCTTTTCAAGCACTTTACATTTAGGGGAAAATGATGAAAGTTAGTGTGAAAAATAAGCAATAGTAACACGTGGTGCAACTCACTTCCATGGGAGAATTTTGTTTATGTTTTTTTGTTTCTTTCAAAAATCTTTCTGAATTGATGAATTTTGCAATTTAATAGTGTTGATTTGCGAAGTAAGTAAAGTGATGCCTTTTAACATAAATGGGTATTCATATTATAGCCTTTTTTTCCTGACCACTGGCAGGGTGTGTCTTGGATTTCAGCTCAAACAAGACCTTCTTCAGCATGTCAAGTTGCTAGTTCAGGATTCGGATTCTGATTTTTGGAGAAATGGAAGGCTTTTGGTTCATACAGACAAACTACTGGCATCACATAAAAATGGTGATTATTTATGGATTATTCCTCGTATGTTTAATTAATATAGTTCTATCACAGGAAGCCTTTGAGACACTCAAGAGGTATCTAAATTGAATTTTACATTTATACGAACAGTTCTGAATATTTTACATTGATTTTCCTGAATTTTTTTTTTTGGATGAATTTTTTGTATAGATTGAGTTGACCTGTTGGAATACTTCACTGGATGGAAATGGGCAGTCTCCATTTGTTTATGCCTTAATGAGGAATAACCACCAATACAACAATCTCATGGTTTAGAAGCTTGTTGACAGGAAACATGGCCAACCATTGCAAGGGCCAAGATCTTGTGCGAGTTGTGCCACTGTGATGACAAAGCATTATAAGTGGATATCAGGTACCCAAGGGTTGCTTCACCATCCTTATATCGATTTGATGCTTGCAATTGCTGCTGTTTGTGTTTGTGTGCACTTGTTTCTCCAAGGTGCCCCAAACATTGGTCATATCTCCCTTCAAATTCTTCAAATTCGTCTTGCAGGCTAGCTTACCATACAATGAGTACATTGTGTACAACGTAGATCATTCAAGTAAATTTCAATTATAAGAGGTGATGGGCAGCAAGTTCAATAATTCATTTTATGAAGCACATTTGTACACGCTGAGTGGCTATTTTGGTTACTAGAGGGAAAAAAGAAACGCTTAGTGGCTATTTTGTGTTATGTAATTTATTTATCAAATTGCCCTTGGATTTAATCTAGAAACATATATTGTGTGTTGTTCTAATGTTTCAATTATGATTTAAAGTTTCATGCCATTTCGTACTCTTTTGGTGGAATATTCTGGTTTCAACGTAGACAAGAACGAAACATTGAATGTTTTCTAATATCTAAAGGTGGCACAAGGTGAACCACAACCAATGTCAAGAGAAATAAATAACATCACACAATAACTGATTGTTGTAATGTCTTGTAACTACCATGGATAATGGGAAGGTTTTGTAACTTACGTAACCTTTTGTAACTGCAGTAACCTCTATAAATTCAAAGGAAAATGAACAGCTAAGAAAGAAGACAGCCTTCTCCCATCTTTCTTTGCTGTAATTATATTACAGTACTCAGTTAACAGAAAGCGAATGATTTCGCAAAACGAGAGATCAGACAACATTCCATAACTTCCATAATGAGAAGATTCCACAAAATATTATTTCATAAAATACATTAAGATGACCCTCTTCACACGATCAACATACTACTGCCACACAAACTCCATCCAGAACACCCCCCAACATACAATAAGAATTAAAAGCAACAACAACAGCAACAAAAAGAAAGGCTTAAAATGCAACGATAACAACCACAAAGTAAGACTTAAAATGTCAGTAAAATCATCCCATCCCATCATGCAACAACAACACCTGCAATGCAAGGTCGTCTTTCAAATACATTACTCTCTGGTATCAAGTCATGTTGAACTTTTCTCTTGGTGCCTGTTTTGCGTATTGGTGTTATTGGCCTCACATAGCTTCCCAACCTTTGTATGTCTCTTAATTTCAGGGGCTTCTGGATGAAATCCTCAGCTCTAGTGGCAAGACACCTGCACAGTTCAAAATCAAATAACATGTAGATGCAACAGTTGTTTGGTTATTGTCATGGCATACACTTATTCATACCAAGCCTGTCATGGACCCCCACACATACTACAACTAGGTGGACCTCCCTTTTCTAGCTCATTTTCCTTTCCCAAAAGTGATCATTTTCAATGCATTTCACAATAGCATGTAACCTGATAAAAATAAACAAAATAAAGTAAAAAAATGTATGAAATAAAATAAACAGGTACCTAACTAATGGCTTTCCAACCTACTACAATGTCTTAGTAGCACTTCACTACAAATTAACATTACTTTGGCAGGACATATAGGCATATCAAATATCATAGTTGAATTAAAAATGTAAATAAACAGAATAAATGAAACTGCCCATGTATATCACCACAGATCATCACAGGACTTTTCATAGTTTCAAAGGGAAAAAAAAAAGCAACAAAAATCTAGATAAATTACTCACTATAGGCCCTCTTATGCATAAAAATACAACTCGGAAAATAAGGATAATCCAAACTTAGAAAGATAGCCATTTATCAATCCCCAACAACTTAGATTTATTTGAAACTAATTAATAAAACAATGTACTCTCTGGAATATCATGGAAATTGGACACCTGAAAATCATGGAAAATCTAATCACCTCAGCATACTTCAAACAATTTGTCAAACATCTCAGCATTTTATAGAATTTACAAGTAAAAAACATATGGGAAATGACTCCAACCCAAAAGTAGATGAGAGAGTAAATCAATAGACCTCTCTGGAATATACCTTCTGAAAGCTCAGATTCAACAACTAGAGAAGCGTCACTGAGTTGGGTAGCAGCTATTTGCATAAATTCATCAATCCCATAAGCTTTAATGCCTTCCATGCCCTACAGATCACACACCAAAGAAGCACCATAATTGATGAGACTAATAAAAATACAGTGAAGTTTGCATGAGGGAAATAAAATCTTCATAAATCAATTGGGGATTAACGTAACAAGCTAACCAATCCCTCATAAAACTCAAAACATGAAATCAATCTTTCGTAATAAATACATAAAACTCAGAACATGAAATTAAAAAAAAAATTAAAAAAAAACTAATTAAAGGTTTTTGATTTCTTAGCTATCAACCTGTAGGATACTAGCACCCCCTTAAATGATAGGTATACACCAATATTAATCAAGTAAGGAGGGTACATACAAAGACTAACCACCAAAATTTTGAGTCTCTCACCTTGGATTTGCGAATAAAATTTCTCCAAACTGTTTCACGAGTTCTGGTGGACCATATTTGTCGAACTCAGCACCCAATATAGCAAGGTGGGCCTTGACCTCTGTAAAATGTGTGCCTAATCATTTTTCAATAGATCTTAACTATTAACTCATAACCGACTCAGCAGTGATTATAACAAGGCAAGAACATAATAAGATCTTTGTGAAGGCCAACAAAACAGACAAAAGGGTAAATGTGAAGTTAAACTTTGATGGTGCAAGCATTGGAATTCCAGATGCTGGCTGTTATGGATGTATTGCTAGAGATTTAAATGGAAAAAATGGTAAAAGCTTCATTATAATTTTTGAGGGGATAATATAGCTCTCCACTTGCTCCTAGGCAGTGGCAGATATTGATATATAAATCGATGAAATCACACAACCAGGTCTAATATAGCTCTCCATTGTGATGAAATGTTATTCAAAATGGCAAAAATTAGCATACCCGGACTAGCTGTTGAATCCGAGCCAAACATGAACCATAAGTAGCAACTCCTGAATAGCGACCTCTCTCAACACTACCTAACCCCCAAGAGTTTTCCAAGCTAACCAATCCCTCATAAAACTCAGAACATGAAATCAATCTTTCGTAATAAATACATAAAACTCAGAACATTAAATTAAAACAAAAAAATTTTAAAAATTAAAAAAAAACTAATTAAGGGTTTCTAATTTCTTACCTTTGAGAGAGATTGAATTTGTGATTTCTTTGGAACGAATTAGAGAGAGAAAGAGAGTGACGAAGTTTTGCAAATCTGTGGAGAATCGAATCCGTCCAAATCTGTAGAGAATCGAAAATGCCCAAATCTACAGAGAATCGAAAATGTCCAAATCGATGAGGAAGAAGATGTCTTCGTCTTCGTCGTAAACTGACGGTTTCAAAAGCCATAAATCGATGTTGTAGAGAAATGAAGAACGAAGTTGAGATCTATTTTTATTTTTACCGGGAGGTGAGTCTAATTGATCTCGATGAAGAAGAAGTCTTCGTCTTGGTCGTAAATCATTGTAGACGACGAGAGAGAGAGAGATGTTTTCGTCTTCATTGTAAATCGAAGACAATCTCTACAATCTGTCGAGAAGAGGAAGTTGAGAAGAGAAACGAGGAAGAAGATGATCTCTGCAATATGTCGATTTGTTTTTGTCGAAGAGGGAGGTGATTCTAATTTCCCAAATTTCATTTGTTTACTGGATTGTAAACTAAAGTTAGATCTGGAATGCAGATTTTCGCTAAATCGGACGGTCACTATAATTTGTAGAGATGTAAGTGGGTTTGTTTGTTGTTCGAACGCAACCCATATATATATTCAATTATTTTGTGAGCTGTTAAAGAGTCTGTGAATGCCTGAAGAGATAGTGCGTCATATCATCCGAAGTGGTGTACTATCCTGGGATGTATGGTAGAAACCACTAAGCTTATATGTGGTATGAGACGCATATGAGAGTAGAGTCAAAACTAGAATCCAGGTTTATTCCTTTCTATCTTTACCAGTGAATTTGTAATGTAAAGGTGGTCGTATATGAATGGTTTGTATATTTGAGAATCATATGCACGCCTGATATGCACAGACAAAGATGATTAGTCAGTGATAACTAACAATCTATAGTAGTCGAATGTTCTGACACATCGAAAAGAGACCCATTGCTTACGGTCACGTCAAATAGCCAGCCTGAGTCGCATAAATAGTCCTGCAAGTGAGGTAAACAACGACCAACTACAAAATTAGGAACTAATACTTCCTTATAAAACATCATGTCTCGATTGGGAGCGATCCAATCGTAAATCCCAATTCTCTAATTCCACTACTCCACCATTGTGTATTATGTATTTGTTGTCTGATTTTTGATATATAAAATGAAATGCATGTTTAATATTTTCATTTGGTCAATTTGATTTGTATAAAAAGAAAATGCTATAGTGAGTATTGTTAATTGATATCTTGTCAGTTTTAAGATGTTTAGTTGCTCATCCCTCGCTATATGTACTAGTTTATCATAGTTTCTTCTGTAAAACTTTGTATTGTTAAAATGATTCAGTATGTTTATCATTCATGTTAGGAGAGGTTATTGGTAGAAATTATTTGCTTCCTGACTGGGTAACCATTATTACTCACTCTTTCATTCTCTAATTTTTTTTGGTTTCAAATTCAAAGCTTGGCGAGGCAGGTATAAAGTACAAGTGAGGATCATCTGGTGGGTCGGATAGACAGAGTCCGTCACTTGGTGAGTATTGGGGTTATACTCGATTTTTCCAAGAGTATTATAGATTTGTATTGAGCATTAGGATTTTTGTTAGAGTGAAATTTTTTTGTATAATCCCGTATATAAATTTTTTCTTCCGCACTCTGATCTATTGTACGTTATTAGATGTATATAAGTTTCTACTAGTATTATATTTTGTATGTATATATAGAAGATAATGTATGTCGTGTATCAAGTACAGGTTGATCACCTTTGAATGTTAACATAAATAGAGGAGACCATGCCGGAATTTCAAGGCGTCATCTTGTGCCTCGAGATTTAACATGGGGCTTTGTGTTAGCGTTTGGCAGGGTGCCACAGTTAGCCTCTTGTGTCAATTATTTTAAGTTATTCAACTTCATCTTAATGTCTTATAGAAAATCATTGATTTTCTTTCCTTAATTAAATCTCTGTACTATTCAAAAAAATCTTTAGTTCTTGGTTTGAAGGTTGGAGGATAGAGAATCTTAAGTTAAAGATGACAGTAAATATTCTACCTTTATTCTTTATCATATATTATTACATAAAATAAACAGAGAAAAAATAAAATAATCATATATTATTACATAAAATAAATAGAGAACAAATAAAATAATCTTGTCAAGCAAGGGTTGATCCACAGAGACAACTTTGATTCAAAAACTTGAACTTAAAATAATTAGTAAAGTAATTGATTTAAATTGATGTATTGAAATATCGAACTAAAGAAAACAGTCAAAATAACAAGAGATGAGATCGCAATGTAAAAACATTTGATTGGTCGAATCTACCTTGAACAATCAACCTTATTTGATTGTCTATTTTTTTATTTTTATCTCGATCCAACCAACAATATAATGTCATTAGATCAATAGATTGGGTCTTTTTATGTCAGATAATAATCCAAAAAAATGCACTTACTTTTAAATAATAAAGTCAAAAAAAGTTATCTAGGCATTCTTGACATAGAATGATTTTACATGAACTTATCTAAATTAAAACCATAAAAATAAGAATAACCTAGGATAGATCTATTGATTAATCACCTAAAATCGTAATTAAAAGAGAAGATGCTTCTTTTTTTATTTTGTTTTGAAACTGATAGTTGCTCTCTCTGATTACAAAGTTTGAAAAGAAAGAAACTAAAGACTGAAAATAAAATTAATTGAGAATAGGGAGATGAAGGAGAGATGTGTCTGGCTCTGGTATTTGTCCTATATATAGAGATTGATTAGGGTTTATCTCTATAAAAAAATATCCTAATAGCCGCAAATCCAAATCCTAGTTGTTTGTGTGCTCCTTTAGGTAGCCAACACGTCAATACAAAATTTTCATGTAATTTACTGTCCTAACTGCTGCGTCGTTAACCAACACGTCAACACAAAATCTTCATGTAATTTACTGTCCTAATTGCGTTACCATACACATTCACCACGCATTGGCCATGATGGGCCTGGATCTTGGACTGGTTCCTTGTTATGAGCTCTGGAGTGTAATGGATCTTCGTAATTATTTCATTTCTATCCCTTTATGTCTCGTACTTTTGATCTCTAAAAAATAAGTAACTTAATTAGGCCTAGATCATAATAAATATGAAAATCATGAATAAATGGGAGCTATGCATGCGTTATGTCTAATTAGGGAAACTAACATATATGTATTCTTAAAATCTATGTAAATCGGGACTTAGAAACAACTTTTTAGGCCCTGATCACTTATCAAGCTATTATCGTATTTGGGAAAACTAACTATAACGTGTTACTTTGTTAAAAATTCTACATTTACTCTACCAAAAATCTATTGTACTACTTCTTCAAAATCCTGTCTTAGTCTAGAGATCTAGTTATCGAAGTGTTGGAAATATACCATATAAAAGTCATTTTTATTCGTTTATTAATTAATTAATTAATAATTTTATGATTATTTATCATTCAGTTTATTATCACCAAACAATGCTATATGACCAATTTTTGTCAATCATGAGGTGATTGATGAGGTATGAGATACTATAAGACCCTCAAATAAATTGTAATATAACTAAGTGATCAACTTACGGTTGACATGGGAGAATTAGTTACATAGTTCCTTTTATATGAAGTTGTCACATCTATAGGTGAAGTTGGGCACTTCATTTATATGGCTGCCATATTGTTAGAGTATATACATTTGATGTATAATACTGTATTCTCAAGGTATCATGATGTTGATCACGCACCTGACAAATGGGTGCTCATTAGTGCATTGACTAATTGCGTATAAATTAATTCTTTTTGAAACCTACTATCATAATAGAATTAATTTATAATATAAACCAAGTTTAGAAATTCCTTAATCCTAAGAACCTTATTCATCATTGCATGTGAATTTGTTTACTTTAATTTTGATAATTGTAATTCACATTGATGAATTAAAAAATGATATTAATTGAGTGACCGGTGAACTATTTGGATGATGATAAGAATTCAACAAGGATCCTACAACCATTAATTTGGATAATATCCAAGATTGGAAAAAGGATGATCATGGATAATAAATCTTAATTAGGTGGGATTTTAATCAGTGTTTTTGATCGATATATATATATATATATATTCGATAAAATATATACTATTTGTAATATAGCTTTGAAAAAAGACTTTTTTCTAAATTATCCATTGATCATCTTAGAGTCCCAATGTTATGCACAAAGACTAAGAGTTAGATAGTAGAAAGTCATTCTCAAAGGTCTCTGGATGAGATATTGTTTATTGTAGAGGGAATTATCTAGTTTAAAGATTTATGGGAAGGGACCTATTGATTAAATATCAAATTCTAGGGGTTCAATTGTAATATACATAACTCGTGTCACTTGCGATTTTTTGTACCTATTTGATTTATAGTCAGTCAATTGGTACAATTTTAACCTAGAATATGATATCCCAAAGCAATATGAGTCTCTGCTTAGATCAAATTATTTATTCTTTTTTTTTTCTCATATGTGCATGTTCCTAAAATAAGACCCAATACCCATTATTTAATGTCTTTTTAAAGGCCCTTAAAGGTTAATGGCATTTTGGACATTTTCTTTATGAGTATTATTTGGATAAAATTAAATCCTTAAAAGAAGGATTTATTGTGAGAAATTCATACGTGAATTCTCTTTGACCAAATAAAGAATCCTATATTTATATGATTTGTTAAATTCATCCTCTCCTATTTTAACAAAAGAAAAATTAAATTTAAAATTTGGTTTTAAATAATAAGGATTTATGGTATCTTAGGAGATAAGAAATCCTCATGGATTGTGTCTAGTCCTTAGGTTTTTTTAAAATTCAAATTTTATTAAAAGTCTTTAAATAGAGGGGGAAGAAAATTATTCTTTGGGTTTTACACATAAGAGACGATTTAGATAGCTTGATGGATACAAGTTCAAATCTAGAGGAAATTGGAAAAGTAAATATCTTTGACGAGGAGTAGGTTCATTGAGTTCTGGAGATTATCTAACTTGGATCTTTTCTTCTTCATCATCAGATACTCCAAGAGGTAAATTTTTTTTTTTTTTACCTAAAATTAAATTAAGTGATGATTAATGTTAAATGTCGATATTAAAACGATTCAGATTTATCGATGCTTCTACTAAAATTAATTTTTTAAACCGATTTTCCTAACATGAAGGAGATAGAATCTTGAGGTTAAAGATAGAAGTAAAATTTTCTTTTAACCAAAGATTGAAACCAAATGATTTTGGGGAGAAAATCAAGGGATTTTCTTCTAGAGGTTGAAGATGAATTTTGGTCATTTATTGAATTTCACATCCTAGGTCAAGGTGGCATATGTAAATCATCCTAAACAGGATGACATATTGACTTGATCCTATGACAGTCAGGGGCGAATGTATAGTGGGGGCCATTGTTATCCCACTAGAATATTCAAAGTCTGTAGATTGATGAGATATTGCGATAGATATTAGCAACAAATAAAAAAGTCCGCCACTATTACCCCAACAATTTTTTTCTACTCTTATCTTCCCTACAAAATATTTCTTTTCACTTTAAGTTGCCTCCACAATATTTTTTTCTACTTTTGATTGTACCCCATATGGACAAAATCCTGGTTCCTCCCCTAGTGATAGTCACATATTTTCCAAGTAAGAAAAATATTCAAAGACTATATAAACAAAACGACTAATTGATTTGATGACAACCACAATTCTTCAAAGAAAAATGATGATTTTGCAATTTAAGAAAAACAAATAATTAAATATTTTTGTGAAAATATCAATATTTGGCTCTCAATATTTTCAAAATTTGGATACATAAGCTTTCAAATTAGAATTGATGATAGAAAAATCATTAGTGAGTTCATTAGTTTAGGTTCATTAATGCTCATCTAATGTTTGAGGGCTAAAGACTAATATTTTTCTTTTATAATACTCAAAAGACGTGACCCTATGAAGGTTACATCCTTTTAGATAAAGAAAAAGACTCAAAGACGACGAATTGACTACAATCACAATTCTTCGAAGAAAAATGTAATTTTGCCAATTGGTGCAGTGAAGAAATCTAAGGGATTTATTTTTAACTCCCGCAAAGGTCGAAAATGAAAAGTTTTGGTGAGAAAATTAAAGGATTTTTTTGCTGGAGGTTAAAGATGATTAGGTGCATTTAGGTCATTTATTTTAGTCTCATACATAATACGTAAGTTAAAGGCGGCTTGTCTAAATCACCTTAAAGAAGACAATAGATTGACTTGACCACACCTTTTCAAAGAAAGAAAAATAGGGAGGGTATGTTTGGTAACACTTCTGAAGTCTGAAGTCTAGTTTCTGTTTTATGAAATCTCGAATATAAAATTTGATTATAGAAAAGTTGTTTGTTTGTCATTTTTAAAAGCTTTTGCTTACAAACAGAATTTTAAAATATAATAGTCATTTTGACAATATCACCCTTTTGTAATTCTAATAAATTGTTAACCGAAAAACATAACATGTTATGCATAATGAAACCATCCCCATATTTAATTTCGATTTCTAATAAATCAAATACCCCAAAAGTATTGTTTTCAAATTGTATTCATACTTCAGAAATTATATTCCAACAAAGTAATACTCAAGCAATAAACAATCATGCATTTTCTAGTGGATTTACAATTTGATCACGTAAAGTGATCATATCAACTTGTGCTTGCGGTGAGACTATTTCATTATAATATGGTGGATCTACCTAATCACCTCTTCATTATCCATGAAATAAATAATTATGAGTTATTCCTAGAATAGACACTAGTATTTTATCGTTTTAAAAATTCGTCCAAGACCAAGATGACTATCCTAATAATTTCAATCGTTTTTTCTTGAAACACTCAAATCAACAAAACCAAAACCCCATACATTCAAAAAATCTTAGAGATTTTTAAATTACAAGTATATGATCGAAATTACATATATGAAACATATGATGTTAAAAGAAAAAGAGATATCTATTAATGGATGAAAACGGTACATCAAAGATAGAGAGAGATTTTACTATGTTAATTTCGAAGTGAAAAATATAGGATTTTTAAACACGAAATGAGAGAAAAGGGAGAGACCTTGATAGCATTGTTGTAGAGGAAGGAGAGGTAAAAAAGTTAAAAATAAAGGTTTTAGGATTTTTATAAAGAAGGGATGAATGATAAAAATCAGTGTTTTGATGAAGGCATTTTAAAAATAAAAAATAAATTCAGAGTTCAGAAGTTTTATCCAATGCCTTCCCATCGTTGAACCAAAACTTTTGAATTTTGATTCTTAATTCTGAAATTTGAATCTAAAAAAATGGCAATAGAGTTTCTGAAGTCTGAATTTTAAAGGTAGACCACCTCCATTCAGACTTCAGAGGTGTTACTAAACACACACTGAAAGGCTTTGTAAGAGCAACTCCAACCGATATCTATATCTCTATATTTAGAAATAGAGGCTTCTAAACCAAGCTCCAAATGTTCTCTTAATTTCTAACACACCCTCGAAATCACTATTCACATTTCTAGAATTGGAGATGAAGCAAAAATAATAGAGATGATCTCTTTTTCACTATTCATCTTGTACAAATACCAATTGTGTCCCCATCATTTTACTTAAATGCCATTCTTAATTTCCTTTTACAATAAAAACATGTTTTAAATATAATTTTTGTCCCTTATTTATTTTCAAGTATTATTATTCAATATTTTTAATTTTTTTATTAAATATTTATAAAAATGTTTTAAACTCAGATTTAATCAATTGTTTGACCAAATTCAACAAAAAATTGTAATAAAATATAAGTTTGATCATGAATATTCATTTTTTTTTAAATAAATGAAATTAATTTAAATGTATATATTTATATTTTTATACTAAACATAAGATGATCAAACCAAATTTTATTTTTCCTACAATTGCTGGATTTTTATTTAAATTGGGGTGTAACAAGTAAAGTTGGGTTGCTAATAGAATTTTTTTTTTAATATTTAACTTGGGGTGTAACAAGTAAAGTTGGGTTGTCAATAACAATTCTTTTTTAAAAATATTTAACTTCAAGTTTAACAAGTAAAGTTGGGTTGCCAATAACAAACTTTATATATTTAACTTGGGGTGTAATAAGTAAAGTTGGGTTGTTAATAACAAGTTTATTGTTTTTTATTATGTGAATAGTGAATTAAAAATGTGAATAGTGATTTAGAGGTTAGAACCCGTTGCAGTTTGTTTAGGTTCGGAAGAGAGAATCATCTCTAAAATGTGAGAATATGCCAAAATAGAGATACCCGTTGGAGTTTCTCTAAATGAAATAACAAATTGACTTGTTGACAATCACAATTCTTCGTAGAATTTTTTTAATTTTTCCATGTAAAAAAGACAAATAATCAAAGATTTTTTTTGAAGACATACTAGTTTTTCGCTTTTTTAATATTTCCAAGCTATAAGCGGGTTCATTGGTTTAGGTTCATTAATAGTCATCCAAGCTGTTGAATGGAGATAAGGTGGACTCGTTTTCTTTCGTTGCCCATTCATTGATTTTTCTTCTATTTATAAATCCTCTATTGCTTCTTTTTTAATATAAAACTTGATTTTGAGACATAAAACAACCATTCCATGATGAGATTCATTAGCATTACGATTGTGTTACTGTTGTGCATTGTGTTCAGTTGGTGCATTGAAGAAGAAAATTTCGGTTTGCATTGCTTCGAAACCAAGAAAAAAGCTCTTCTCCAGTCCGAACAAAGTCTCATTGATCCTTCAAATTGTCTTTCTTCTTAGATCAGAGAAGATTGTTGCACATAGAGAGGAATTGGCTGTGACAATGGAACAATGTACATTGTCAAGCTTGATCTTCAGAACCCATTCCCATTTGACTGGAACTGTTATGAGGAAGAAATTGGATCAGACACCATATATAGTAAGGCAATCTTGGTGGGGAGGAGTGAGGTAAATCCTTCACTTTAAGAGTTGAAACATTTGAATTACTTGGATTTAAGTTGGAAAAATTTCTTGGAAATCAAAATCCGAAATTTCTTTGGAGCCCTTCATGAATTAACATATCTCAATCTCTCCTTCATTGTTTGTTGGAGTTGTTCCCCATCATCTCGGAAATCTTTCGTCCTTGTGTTCTCTCAATCTTAGTATTCTCAATCCTTATTATCTTTATCAGATGAGTGTTGAGAATTTGCATTGGGTTTCTCATATTTCTTCTCTCCAAAACCTTGACATGAGCAATATGAACCATTCCAAAATTGGTGATGATTGGGTACACGTAATCAACTTGCTTCCTTCTTTATCAAAGTTAAGTTTGTCTAGTTGCGGACTTTATACTTAGCTACAATGATTTTCAAGGTCCAATCCCAAATTCACTTTGGAACATGACTACTTCTCTTAAATTCCTTGATCTTTCGTAAAACTATTTCAATTTTAATTTCCCCATTCTTGATGATGTGAGGAATCCATCCAACTTAGAAACATCGGATTTTTCATGGAATAAACTCAGTGGGCATTTGCTTGCTTGGTTGGGCCAATTAAAGAATCTAAAATACCTTAATCTTCGTGAAAACTCATTTAATGGTCCAATCCCAATATCCTTGTCCAAACTATCAAAATTAAGTGTGTTAGATCTCTCTGGAAATCAATTGAATGGTTTGATCCCCACATCCCTTAGGAGATTATCAACCTTGAATAAATTAGATTTGAGTAGAAATCAAGTGAATGGAACTATAACAAAATGTCTAGGACAACTTTTAAAGTTAGAATACTTGAATTTTTTTGCAAATTCCTTCAATGGTGTTGTATCAAAGGTTCACTTTACTAAACTTTCAAACTTAGAATATTTTGGTATCAACTAAAACTCTTTGGTTTTGAATGTAGGATTTAACTAGGTTCCTCCTTTCCAACTTAAATTCCTTCATACGTTTTCTACCAAAATGAAAGCACCATTGATCCATGGGTTGCGGATCTGCTTTTTTGGTATTTGGGAGTCGCCACCTAGTTTTACGATCTAAGAACCGAAACATGACTAAAAATATAAAAGAAAATACTGATCTACAAAAAGAAACTATGGGTCTGGAGATCACGTTACGGGATCGGAAGGTGTTAAACACTGATCCCGCCCGACAAACATCGATTTCTACTTTTCCCAAAAATTACATCGTTAAAAACGACCTAAAAAAAGTAAAATGAAATAAAACCTAACTTACTCGGATGATTGCGATAATTGATTCCCTCAGAACTGGCGGAGAGCGTCATTGTGTGAGTTTTTTTACTTTTTCTCCGTCATTGGATCCATTTTCCATCTCTAAGATGAGGCATTCTCCTCCTAGATTTTAGTATTTTCTAATTTTTAGGTATTTTGAGGGTTTCTAGGTGTTTTTGAAGAATTTTTGGATATTTTTTGAGTAAAAAATGGAGTTTAGCCGTTAGGTATGAACTTGGGACTTCAGATTTAGGGTTTTGGGAAGACAAACTTATTAATATTTTGATTATTTTAATTAATATTTTAATTATTAATTTCAAAATTTTAATTTTTTAGGATTGAAAAACTATCGTTTTGTCCTCAAAAAGGGCTTTTGCATTTCGAAGTCATTTTTTGATGTTTTGAAATTAGTTTTTCGTAAGGAGTTCAATGGGAGTATCGGTTTGTATCCACGAAATGGTCGTAAACCTTATTAGGGCATTTTTGTAATTTTTTTGAATTTAGTAAAAATTGACGAAACAATTTATTTGGTTTTAACTTGTTATTTTATATATTCGAAAGGATTTTTCTAAGCATAATGAAGGCTTTAAAGATGTTTTGATGTCAGGGGTACTTAAGTAATTTGATCGTTTTTAGTGATTTTTCTCGTAAAGCTTTTTTTGTCTCAAAATGATGATTTCTATATTTTTGGGTCATATTTTCCTAGCATAGTCTAAAGTATTGTTTGTTTGAGATACCTCATCTGAATTTTTGAAATATATCTAGTAACAAATAAAAAACATTGGAATATTCATCCATTATTAGGAACCGTCACAATCGGGTTGACGAGTTGATTAATCAGGTGAGTGCGAAATTGGGATGTCTACAGATGCCCCTATTTGGCAAAGGGTTGAAGCAAACTAGCTAGCAAATCTACTTTGGTAGATAATGCGATACCCGAATACTAAAGTTAGTGACAATTCATTTTGCAGCCTGATTTAGTAATTCGTTAAGGTATTTGGATCTTTAAGGGTAAAACTCTTCCTGAACTAAAAGTTTCAGGTCCTCGAACTTGAATTCTCACTGACGAAGTTAGATCCTTGAATTTTAAAAAATCTCCCTGACTAATGCAAACGTGCATGTGTGTGCAATGGTATGATGCTTACTGAAAATTCTATCGGATCATTGAGAATAAACTCTCATCAATTAAAAAGAATGTTAGGTCTTAGAGATCTTCTCTCACTAACAATAATGATTCAAATTGAAATGCACCTATACAACGAAAGCAATTATGAAATTATAGTAAGGTTGAACGATGAGGTAACTGGAGTCATAACATTATCAGAATCAGGTGATGTAGGATCTTCGTTAAATCCTTTTTGAAATTCTTTTTTAAAGTTCAAAAGAATTTGAGTCTCGTTTATCGGATTCGAGCTTATTGGAGCTAGCTTCTTGAGCTAAGATCTGTAGGAACTTAAAAAATCCTATTAAAGTTGGAGTCTCGTTTCTCGAACTCAAACTTACTGAAGTCACGCTTCTCGGGCTAATGTTTGCAAGAACTTAAAAAATCCTATCAAAGTTGGAGTCTCGTTTCTCGGACTCGAACTTATTAAAATCACATTTTCGGGCTTAGATTTGTAGGAACTTAAAAAATCCTACTAAAGTTAGAGTTTCGTTTCTCGGACTCGAACTTATTGGCGCCATGCTTCTCGGTCCAAGGTTTGTAGGAACTTAAAAAATTCTCAGATTAAGGTTTATAGGAACTTAAAAAATCCTACCAAAGTTGGAGTCTCATTTCTCAGACTCGAACTTACTAAAGTCATGCTTATTGTGCTAAGGTTTGTAGGAACTTAAAAAAGCTTTGGGCGGGAATTTAAAAAATCCTACAAAAGTTGGAGTTTCGTTTCTCGAACTCGAACTTACTGGAGTCATATTTCTCGGGCTAAAATTTGCAGCAACTTAAAAAATCCTATTCAAGTTGAAGTTTTATTTTCAGACTCGAACTTACTAGAGCCACACTTCTCGGGCTAAAATTTACAGGAACTTAAAAAATCCTATTCAAGTTGAAGTCTTATTTCTCGGACTAGAACTTACTGGAGCTACGCTTCTCGAGTTTGGATTGTAGGAACTTAAAAAATCCTATTCAAGTTGGATTCTTGTTTCTCGGACTCGAACTAACTGAAGCCACGCTTCTCGGGCTAAAGTTTACAAAAACTTAAAAAAATCCTACCAAAGTTGGAGTCTAGTTTCTCGGACTCGAACTTACTGCAGCCATGCTTATTGGGCTAAGGTTAGCTAAAGACTCGATATTATCGAGTTCAAAGATTGGGCTGTTAGTGGCTTATCATGCATCTGTATTCATAATTATCATTGCACTTCGCTGGACTTTTAGACTTTTGGGTGAGATTTCCTTTTTGATCATGTGATTAAAAATGAAAACTTTGAAATCACTGTTATTCTCAAAATGCCCCTAGTTTCAAGATTGGTTTCTAATTAGAATTTGACTATGAAATTGATGGACTGGATTACACTTGGAAAATATGGACGAAAACTATATACTATGATAAATGACAGATAGAAAGAATCGACATTCCTTTAAATTTTCAAGACTCTTAAGATTATCATATGTGCAATAAGAAATTTAATTATTTTCTTTCAAATTTCTTTTGAGAAATGCTTGAGCTAGACTTAACATCTTGATAATTATTGGAATTGAATATCTTTCTCTTAAAAATGGTTAATGCTTCTACATTTTTTTTATAGTGAACACTTGGACAAATAAACACTCTTAAAGATCTGATATGCTTAAGATGAATTTCGAGTTTTGTCAAATTCAGCATTATCTTTGTCAGATGTGAGTTCTCGAATGTTGTGATTTGAATAATTTTTTGCATTTTCTAGTAAACTTCCTTTTAAAATTTTCTTCTTAATGAGATTTTTCCTTTCCCTTTTTTGGTACCCTAATTTTTGCCTAGGTTATCTTTTCTGATTTTCAACCTAGCGGATTTGGCTTTTCTTTTTCTGAAAGTGCCTGATTTTTGCCTAGATCGTCTTTTCAAGTTTCCAACCTAGTAGGTTTTTATTTATTTATGGTTATGCCCTAATTTTTACCTAAGTCGTCCATTCAAATTTTCAACTTAGCGGCCTTTTTTTCTTGATGATATTGAATAACCAACTCGACAACTTCCTTTTGAATTTTTCTTCTCAGTGGGATTTTTCCTTTCCTTTTTTTGTGTACCCTAATTTTTGCCTTGATTGCCTTTTTAGGTTTTCAACCTAGCGGATTTTGCTTTTATTTCTCTAAGGATATCTTGATTTTTGCATAAGTCACTTTTTAGGTTTTCAACCTAGCATGCATTCTTTTTTTATGGTTATGCCCTAACTTTTGTCTAAGTCGCCCTTTCAGGTTTTCAAGTTAGGGGGCTTCTTTTTCTTCTTGGTGATCTTCAACTCGACAACTTCTTGATTCCCTGCACATTAACCGAGCCAATTAGCGTTTAGGAGGACTTAATAGGTAGGTTTAGGACATGGTTTAAAAAGAAAAGGTATAAGGCTCGACTTTCCAAAATGTCCCTAGTTTGATATTATCTTTTTCTATCAATTCTTTCTAGTTTGGCATTATTTTCTTTTCTGTAAATTCTTTTGACTTTTTTTCTATTGCTCCTAGTTTGACATTCTTTTGAACCTTTCAATAGGGGATTTTACCTTTGGATGATATATTCCTTAGGAGAATATATTATTTTTTGCGTGATCTGGCCTGAAGTGATTTCTCAGGTTGCCTACGTACCTCAAATATTTATTTTCATTTTTGGGATCAGGTCAAAATGTAATTCATACCTAGAATTCCCTGCCAAGGATGGTTGGTGTAGTTTAGAAAAAAAAGGCTATTGATTTTTAGAGACTACGAGGGTGTGGCGCCCTACCAAACGTTAACACAAATCCCCATGTCAGATCTCGAGGTACTAAGTGGCATATCGAAATTTCGGCATGATCTCATCTATTTATGTTAGCATTCCAAGGTGTTCAACCTGCACATGATAAACGACATACAATTTTATATATATACATACAAAATATAATACTAGCGGAAGCCTGTATATATCTAATCACGTACGAAAGATCAGAGTAGGGAAGAAAAAATTTATACACGGGATTATACAAAAATTTCTCACTCTAGCAAAAGTCCTAATGCTCAGAACAAAATCTATAATACTTTTGGACAAATCGACACTACTAGGAGCTATAACCCTAATACTCACCAAGTGACGAACTCTAACTGTCTATCTGACCCACCAGATGATTCTCACTCATTTTCTACACCTGCCTTGCCAAGCTTTTAATCAGAAACTAAAAAAATAGAGAAGGAAATGGTGATCAACAATAGTTTTCCAGTAAGTAAGAAAATAATTTTTGCCAATAATCTCTTCTAACATTAACGAATAAGTATACTAAATTATTTTAACATATGCAAAGTTTTACAGAATAACCTACGATTAACTGGTACATATAACTAGAGATGAGTAACTAAACATTTTAAAACTCACATTACATCCATCAGCAGTACTGACTATAACATTTTCTTTTTATGTAAATCTAATTGACCAAATGGAAACATTAAATATGCATTTCAATTTTATATATCAAAATAAGGCAACGGATACATAATACACAATGGTGGAGTAGAGAGTTGGGATTCACGACTAGATCACTTCTAATCGGGACGTGATGTTTCACAATAAAATATTAGTTCCTATTTTTGTGGTTGGTCGTTGTTTACCACACTTGCAGGATCATTTATCCAACTCAGGCTGGCTGTTTGACGTGACCGTAAGCAATGGGTCTCTTTTTGATGTGTCAGAACAGTCTACGACTATAGATTGTTAGTTATCACTGACTAATCATCTTCGTCTGTGCATATCAGGCATGCATGTGATTTCCAAATATACAATCTATTCGTATACAATCACATTTACATTACAAGTTCACTGGTAAAGATAGAGAGGAATAAATCCAGATTCTAGTTGTGACTCCACTCTCATACGCGTCTCATACCACATATGAGCTTGGTGGTTCCTACCGTACATCCCAGGATAGTACACCACTCCGAATGATATGACGCACTATCCCTTCAGGCATTCACAGAATGTTTAACACCTCACAAAATAGCTGAATATATATATAATATATATATATATATATATATATATATATATATATATATATATTCATTTGAAAACAAAAGAGAAATTAACAATACAAGGTTGAGAATGGATATCCAGTTTCCTATCATGCAAATGTGGTCATCCGGCCTATATTAAATAACGGAACAGAAAAGTAAACAACGCCTCGCGCTAACAGAAAGTAAATAAACATGCAGCCAGTAATATTATTCCTGGATATCTGTTCACAAACCTACATACAACACAACAATGTAAAATACAAACATCACCCCTCGGGTGTGACTCTGATATTTTACCGTTTCATACCCTTTTTCTTTTTTTGATTTTTATAATTTTCAATCTCTCAAACAAAATATTCACTTTATGATATTCATCAACTCAATATGAGTTCATTGAATATTAAATCATTTTACCAACTATGAAATTCATTTTTATCAATAACATTGAAAAAGTACAAAACTTATATCAAAACGGGGTTCAAACAGTGCACAAGACCCAACTAATGAAAATAAACCGTTGAAATATTCTACCCATGTATAATTTGTTATAAAATACAATTAAACATATCAAATATGTAAGTTCTGACGTAAATTTGAACTAATCAATTGAATTCTATATTTTTGAAAATCCTACAAATTTTTAATAAAATTCTAAATGAAATTTTCACAAATCTACGATTACTAATAAAAATTGAGAGTTTCTTACTATCTCTATGCAAGATGATTGAAGTGCGTGCACGGAAATCAAGACGGATCAAACTTCGAGGTGGTTGATTTTTGAATCTGGCCCAGTGGTTTTAAAGATCTCGATGCTGTCATCATTTCTTTCTTTTGTGACAGAAGACGATTTAACCCTAAAATAGGAGAAATCCGAGGTCGAAGTTACAAAATCCCCGTATATATATACGGATGATTTTTTATGATACGAGGTGAAAGAGAAGATGAAATGAAGAGATCTTGGGTGCGTTTTGTAGATGTCGAAGCTATGAACATTTTTTCCTTCTGAGTCGGTCGTCGAAGGCAAATCGTTTGCGACGAATCTGAGTTTGAAGTTTTAAAGAAAAATAGATTTTCTTTTAAAAATTATGTTGGTTGGTTTAGAACGATGAATAGTGAAAAAAATTAAAATTTTTTAGTTATATAAATCTTAAGATGAAATCGGTATCTTCTTATTGTTTCGATCAACGATAACTTGACTATCTGAACTCCAAAAGTGACGAATGAATACTCTATTTTGTCTAATTTTTCGTTCTAGATTTAATGGTCTGGTCAATTTTTATAAATTTTGTCTCTAACAAAAATTTAAATTTTTAGCCTAGTAGGACCCTAAAATTGATGTCGTTTTCATTTTTGACGAAAATTCAACTTCTTGATCTCCAAAAATGATAAATAAATTGTTCATGTTCAATAATTTTTTGTTATAAATCTAATGGTATGATTTAATTTCAAAAATTCTTGCTTTAGCAAAAAGTCATTATTTTAACCTAACCCGACTCGATAATTAAGGATTTTGTAATTTTTCTACTCGGACTCGCATTTGAGCGTGCTTATAGGTTAAAATATATTTTTCGATCATTTTGAATCCAATGGTAAGGTCCGATTTCATTAAAAATGATTAGAAACTTCCTAAAATTTTACCTTTAAGTCCCATTTTTAAGATTTTCTTAAAATTCTACTATTTATTTTTTCTCAAGATACGAATTGAAAACTTGGGATTTTACAGAGGGGCTAAAGAAGGTTATATTTTTCTTAGTAAGATAGGAAAATTGTTCAACCAAAGGAGGCCTCTTTTATTGAAGTGCTAATTGATTTTGTCAAGATTTTAGGAATTTGATGTCTTGATTACTCTATCGAGTATGATCTTCTTTTGAGAAGGAGTAATCTTCAATCTTCTTCTATGGAATTGAATGTGATTGAGTTCTTTGTATTTGACATTGACTCCTTCAACATTTTCATAACTTCAAAAACTCTTATTCTTTTACGAATGACAATCTTCCTCTCTTAAATGAGTAATATGATGGATCTTATTGTGGGTCTTAACATCTTTGTCTATGGTTTCAACTACATCATTCTTGATCAATAAATTTTAATTTTAAAAATCACCATTGACTTTATGTCTTAATTTATATTAGTGCAATCTATCAATATATCATCGTGAGACCATGTAGGAACGTTGTTGAATTTCTCAAGTAAGTTTATTATTCTTTCATATTCCTCTGAGGATAATGTAGTACCTATTTGCATTTTTTGAGTGTACTATTTAATTTCAATATTTATCAAATTTGATTAGTGGGCTTTGAAGTATTCCTCATGTCAAATTTTATGTTCACATCATTATTACACGCATGATAATCAAAAGCTTTTTTATTTATTGGAATAAAAAAAATATAGACTGACAAACTTGACTAAAGTCCAAAATTAAAAGAACTTAACATAGTCGAAATGACTAACTGAACTCAAAGACTAACGCAACTGAAGCTTAAAAAAAAAGACTTAAAGTGACGACATCATGGAGGGACACAATTTTAGGGTCTATGTCACTTTGGTATCTTTGATGAGTGAGTTGAACTTGTTTTCATATTCTGATTCAAGTCTGTCATATGTTGGACACCCAATACTTCAATAATCTCTATGTTCTTTAGTTCTGGCACTGCCTTAGGATAGGTGGGCTCATTTGGGCATGAAAAGGATGCATTGTTAAGACTAATTAAGTGAATGAAGGAAGATGGGTCAACTGATTTGAGTTGGAATATGGATATTAGGTTCAGAGTAAAAGGGGGTTGATTTTGAAATGTAGGTAAATGGTAAGTTTTAACATTAAGCGTAGTAGGAATGGGTATGGTGACTTTTCGTTGCTAAATAAGATTTTGAATAACATGACGGAGAATAATGCACCTATTAAGGATATGGCCGGACATTTGATAGAATTTACAGAATTGCCTATTTTTCAAGTTTAGAGGAAGAGGATTGGGCAAAGGCTTAGGTTGTAATGATGTCAGTAATTCCCTTTTCATCAACTTTTAATAGGCAACACTAAGGGACATTCTAAGATTGGTGAACTCTCTTAGGCTTGGCTTGTAATGATTTAGTGGCTTGAGGAGCTAGTGCGAAAGATGTGTTGGCCACTTGTAAGGAATTGGCACTGGATTTGAAATATTTGGATTTTGACTCAAACAAGTTAAAAAATCATAAAGAGTAGGCATCCTCAACTTGATTTTCAACATCAAGAAGGGATTGAAAAGTGAGAAGGTACTGAAGTATTAAGTACTTGGCATAATTTTGAGTGAGATTCTTAAGGATGATCTTGACTTGCTCATTTTTTTGAGGTCGATCCTACAATTGAGCTGCTTCAGCTCTCCATCGAGCAATGAACTCAGTGAAGGTTTCCCCAGGCTTCTATTTAGTAATTTCTAATATCTTCTTGTGAGTTTAATGTCTGTGTTAAATGAATAACGACCAATAAACTCCTTTATCAATTCATACCATGTTCTTGCTCGAGATGAATTCAATGACATTAGCCAGCGTAAAGCAGGACCTATAAGGGTTTTTTTTAAAAAATTGGACCATCTGTTCTTCACTCAAACTTTGATATTGCATGATGCCGACATATACTTTCAAGTGAGTTAAAAGACATCCAATCCCATCAAACTTCTCCATGTTTGGCATTGTGAACTTCTCTAACAGATGGACCGTGAGAAATAACGTCATTACCCTTAATCGTAGAGTAAGATCGTCGAGGTCTTTGATATTCTTCAAGACAGTTTCAACTTGAGTTATTCGATGAGCTAAGTCAGGTTCGACATGTAATTGATCATCTTCTTGATTTTCGACGAGGTCAAACACATCTTGAGATTTTATAGCTTTATCTTTTTTCTTTTCAATCTTCAGGACTTCAATTTGTGTTTAGATAGAAGTGATAATTTGTGCTTGAAAAGATTTCAAAATCTAACGAAGTGCTGTTTCATCCATGGTATTTGTTTCTTCTTGTGGCAAAGGCTGACTATTTTGACTTGACAATGAGACTCTAGAAAGACAACTCTTTTGACGGACCCAAGTGGCACACATGGCGGTTTTTTCTTGTAGGAGCTTTGGTTAATTTTTTCTTTGGCATGGCTTCTCATTTGGGTGATTTAGGTTTTTTTGATTGATGATATAGGTTCTGTTTTCTTTGATGATCACTCCAATGTAATAATTTTAAAGAAAGTAGAGATTTTCTAGGAGTATTCAATACATCAAATCATGTTCTTATGAGAAATTGAGAATTGCGATGAAGATTTAAATTAAAATAGATTTGATTATATTAGGTTTGATTTAAATTATTTAGGATTATTCTCTATTATTCTTTATATAAACAAACACTAGGGTGGCTCATGATAGAAACACTATATCAAGTTTAAAACAAATATACATCGCATTCTAATAAATCAAGAACATAACACTGATATCATCTATGGGATCTTATTTCTCTAATGGAAGGATCATGATAACAACAAATGAGTCTTAGAACATAATCCTCTGCATCGTGGGTAGGTTAATTCTTGTTCTTGTTTTCAAGTTTACTAAGATACCGAGTTATGCATACTGATAAGGACACTATAAAGGGACTTCTTGTTTTCTAAATCCAAGTAATAAATAATAACATGGGTATCTCATCCATTATCTTGATGTTGTCCATTATATTTTAGTTTTTAAGCTCAGTATCCTTTTTTTATATTAGTTTACATCATGACATATATAATGAAACTTATAAACATTAATTGCAAAGCTTTTTGGCACGATAAATGTTAGGCATTAAGAAAATAACCAATAATGTAGAGTATACTTGTAGTATCTAGAATTGTTTTCTGTTTCATATCATTTTGTATCAATATGGGTATGTTGAAGTATCCAAATATCCTATTGGTTTTGACAACTATATTGGGTTCTAATTAAATGCTCATAGTTTATGTATATTATTTAAGAGTACTGGATCTATGGCTCCTTCTATTTGCTTATTTTATGTTTCTTTCTAAAGTTAATATTTCATGTAGAAATATCCCTACATATGGAACTTAAATAGACGTATTTGAAGGAAAGAATCTGCCATCAAGTCTTTGTTGACTCTTGGGATTATTCTGAGCAATGGTAGTTACAACCTCTATCGCCTTTGCTCGAATGATAGAGTACGAGTTTTTGAGATAGCCAAGAAGAGGTACCAAACCATCAATTGAGTAAAGGTCTACAGAAGTAGCAAGATGGATTAAAGCTTTTTTAACATTATGAATAAGAGGGATTTTTTTGCTCACAGTGCTCATAGAGCGTGCTATGTCAAGTTTAGCGTGGGTAATTTTGTAAATTAGGGATGTCATTCAATACACACAGGGGTTCAAGTGATTGGTGGTTCCCATATTTTTGTGAGCTTTGTGAGTAAAAAAATATTTTTTTTATAAAAATTGCTTAAATGATGTTGTATCAAAAGCTCACTTTACTAAACTCTCGAAGTTAGAATTTTTGGATATTAGCTCCAGCTCTTGGTTTTGAATGTGGGATTTAACTGGGTTCCTCCTTTCTAACTTAAATACTTCGTATATCTTCTACCAAAATAGGGTATCTCGAATGCAAACATTTTCAATTCCTTACCAGATTGGTTTTCCAACCTGCCTTCCAATTTATCCTTCTTAAATGCCTCTTATAATAAGATATATGGTAAGGTGCCCAATTTTTCAACTTCACATAGTGTTGATATATTGAATTTATTTTTAAGTCGCAACAATTAACACTAGTAATTTTGTGTAGTTAGATTACTGAAGATAGACAAAAAAATTTAAATAAAATAACAATACACTAAATAAGTTAGAAATACTAATTAGACTCAATCATTGATCTAAAGAGTGTGAGGCTTGTATTAGATACAATAGCTTTAAGACAGATTTCACCCTTGCAATGTGCTAACAGTCAATGGACGTTTCACTCCCAGAATACAACGCACCACACATGTACAAGATAGCATTCCTAGTGTACACGTACCATTGAACTTGTACTATGATTTGTACTCTTAAGTATACACAAAATAATCTCTTGAAAACAAAAGATACTATGCAAATAAAAATCCTAAAATTGAATAATGCAAAAGAGAGAACAAATGAGAATTTATAGAATTAGAAGTGTCTCTTTGGATAATTACCTAGACTAGTGTAAAGTGAGCTTTGGAGTTCAACTCATTGGATAAAAAACTCAATTAAATTTTATCAAAGGTGTGCCTATATGCAGAGTCTTAAATTCGAGATTTGCACCCTACTTCCTGTGCACGCATCACATGCATACACACTCACTAAGGTTTTTCGAATCAATAGATCCAAATCACTTAAGAACCCATGGGCCTTCATGCACATGTGGGCTTATTCATATATTTCTCACATTCATTACACTTTGTTAGAGCTTCTTTATAAGACTTACACTCTTCAGTTATTTCTATTCAAAGTGGGACTAAAACATTTATACCACAACTTTAAAAAAACCACTTTTACTTCCACTTCTACTTTCATTCAAACATTGGGATAAATCCTAGATTTTTCCAATAAAGGACCCCTTACAACAATTCCCTTCCAATGAAATTGTATTGGATCTCTCCAACAACTCAATTTCAAGACTTATACCTCAAAGTAATGATCATATGATGCCTAAATTGACTGGTTTAATCATTTCTAACAACCTTTTAAATGGTACTATCCTCATATCAGTATGCACCTTGAAATTCTTGAAAGCTCTTGTTCTCTCAAAAAACCATTTGTCCAGACAACATCCACATATTGGAATACTATACAAGAATTGAAGATTATGGATTTATCATCAAACAATCTATCAGGAGTTATTCCAAACTCGACAGGTAATTTGTATTTACTAGGATCATTACACTTGAGTAGAAACAATTTTAATGGAAAGCTCCCCTTAGCCTTGAAAATTTGTACAAGTTTGTATGTTCTTAACCTTTGTGAGAATAAATTATATGGGAGAATACCTTTATGGATTGAAAATGATCTATCATTTTTAATGATTTTAACACTAAGGTCAAATATGTTTGATGGTAACATTCCTTCTTAATTGTGTCATCTAACCAATCTTCAATTAATGTACCTTGCGAGTAATAATCTATCTGGAAGCATCCCTAGTTGTTTTGGCAATTTCAGTATCATGGTTTCTGGTCAAACAAGCGATATAGATATCCATACGGAGAACTATTTTTTTTTTTGAGGACCTATTAATGGAAGTCATGAAAGAAAGAGAACTGGAATATAAAAGGATATTATCTCTTGTCAACAACATAGACTTTTCAAGTAATAATTTGGTAGGAAGGATCCCAGAGAGTTGACACACCTTTCTAGATTAATTGGTTTGAATTTATCAAACAACCACTTCTTAGGACACACACATACACATACACATACATGACAATGATGATAAAAAGTGCTTTCTTTCTTTGGGGTGAGCCACTAAGTTTCTAGCCATTACATTCATACATTCTTACGACTGTAATATTAAGGGAGTTCCACCCATGGAATGACCCTAAAATATCGAGCCCAACATTACATTAATCTCATGAATGTATTAATAAGGTGCAGATGCTTGTAGGGGTATCCTTGTCATAAGATGTCACTCTTATGTTTCAATATTAACACCATTTCTAAAGGGGTACATTATTTTACTCATTGTACACACCCACTTCCAACATGCATATTAGTTATGCATTTTTTACTTCATTCCTAAATACTTTTAAAAATAGTCAAGTTTAACAAAAATAACCAACCAAGTTGAAAAAAATGTGGTGCCTAACACCTAACCAATGTTCTAAAACTAATCTGGGTGGCCATTCACACCTTATTCTAAACAAAAATGGTGGCGACTCCAAACTTAAGTAGTAACAAGATTTTCCATAATAAAAAATTACGTCACTACAACTACAATTCAATGTTATGAGAGGTCTTGTAGGGCAATTGTAGAAGGTGATACTTAGCAAGTGGTAAAGGCTTAAGGAAAGTTAATCTCATGACCTAAGTTCAAATCCCATTGGACCCATCTTCACTTTTATAAACTAATAACCCCTTGCTTGTTTGATAAATAAAATAAAACTGAAGGATAATTGTAGAGGTATTTAGGGAGAAATACTTGAGATCACCCAATTCTTTTCAAGATATTACAAAACTACTACAAAAAGGTGAAGAATGTGGCTTCCCATGAATATTGGGAAGTCTTGAATGTATGCATTGTGCTTGAAATTTTTTCCCACTTCTTGGTTATGACAATAGTTAGGAAGCCGTGGATCTCCAACTATAATTCTTGAGAAAATGACGCCATATGTTTGGATATGGCATGAATAGTTTAGTTTGTTGGGTTCTAACAATAAGATTAATATCTTGCATTTATCTAACTTATTCACAAACTTTGCCCAAGATATAACTTTTCCTGTTCATTATACTATCCGACGGATAAAGTACAATATTGGTTACTATTTGTCAATAATATATGCCTCACAAGGTTCCAAAAAATAGTATTTTACAATAATGTAATATGTATATCAAAAAGATGAAATGCTTTTTCATTATCTCAATTGTAGTAATGAGCCGCCCAATATTCTTTGGAGTTCTCCAATCAAGATTTTTCATTGTTAAGGGACTAACACATTTTTGGGATAAATATGTATTATATGATATTATGTTTGTATGCATCATAAAGCACATGATAGTCCGTAAGTGAATGTTGTCGGTTCTAATCAAACACCTGTTATGAATGTTAAGACGATGGTAGATGAAACATGTTGATTTAAAAATTCCTTGCTTGACATCAACAGATTAAAAAATAAAGAGGCTTACTATGCGCTTCAAAATGTATAATTCTTCTATAGTAAAAAAATGACATCCTTCCCTCCCACGATGTATTACTGTATGTTTAGGATTGAACCTTATGTCTCAATTTATCATCTTCCTAAAGAGATTGAATTATGACGTCATTGTTGGAGGAATATAGTCGAATTAACAATGATTGTTCCTACTCTTACTTTTGCATTTCTATTGCCGAATTAGAAAAAGTGATAGAGAATTACCATTGTCTTCACAATCTAAAGATGATAGATTAGGTGGACTTGCTCTTAAATTCATTATTTATGATGACTATAAGAAAGTCAATTAAATTGGATGATGCAAAAATGGTGAAGTAGAATGGATGGTATATTCACCTTTATTAAAGAAAAATATGTGAGAAATATGTGAATAATTTAAAAAAAATTCAAAAAAACCTCTCCTCCTACACTAGTATTTGGACACAAAAAATTATAATTAATCTCTACAATTGAATTAAATATTTGTTCCTCGACCCAAAAAACCCATTTTTTCGTCCCAAAATTAAATTTTCTCCAATGGAACTCCCTCTAATCAATTTTAAAACACAAATCCATCATAAAAAACATCAAGTAATTTATTTTAAACATGATTTTTTGTGTAACATCATCTTGCTATAATTTTTAACAATAAACTTAGCTTCTTGAATCAATACTAACACGCATAGAAAACTATGATTATTAAAAATATCTAGAAGTTTTCTACTTTGAATCCAAGTGATACAAGTGACGAAACATGAGGTTTATTGGAGAATACTCGTCCCAACTGAAAGCGTCATTGATCCGCAGGGTGTGTGGATCCACTTTTGACCTTTGAGGTTTGGGAGTCGCCACCTAACTATTACGGTCTAGGAACCAAATATAGACTCGAAACGGATAAAAACAACTAATCTACTAAAAAAATAAAAAAAACTAAATTCGGGGATCAAATTAAGGGTTGGAAGGTGTTAGGCACCAACCCCGCCCGGCAAACGCCGTTCTCTACTAATTTTCAAATAAACAACATTGTTAAAAAACCTAAGTAATAATTAAAAAAAATAAGAAATTTTTACCTTTCCGAAGACAATGGTCTTGTTCCCTCAGATCTGATAGAATAACTCCTTGTACAGTACTCCTCGCTTTGTTTTGTCTCCGGATCTGATTTCTGATCTCCGAGGTAAGGTATCTCTTTCTTAGATCTGGATTCTTCGAATTTATTGATGGATTTCTAGGTGTTTTTGAAGGTTTCTAGGTATTTTTCGAGCTAAAATTGAAGTATGGGTGTTAGGTAAGGAGTTAGGACTTCAAAATTAAGATTTATGCGAGGTTAGGGAAACTTTTTGACCTACTTCTTTTAGGTTTTATTTTTTGATACGAAAATAGGGTGTGGAGGTTCCTATTTATAAACTTTTTAAAGTGCCTTTTAGATATAATTAAGGTTTAATTATAATTCTTTTAGAGAGAGTTATTGTTTAATTAAAATTCTTTTAGAGAGAGTTATTATTTAGTTAGAATTCTATTAAATAGAGTTATTATTTAATTATGATTGCTTAGAATTATTATTTAATTAGAACTCTATTAGGGTTTTGACTTTTAGTCTTATTTGATTGACTTTAAGATTTGATTTTAGTCTTATTTGGTTGACTTTTAATATCTTGACTTTAGTCTTACTTGAGTGACTTTAAGATCTTGACTTTAGTCTTACTTGATTGAATTTAATTTTTTTGAAGAACCCCCTTTATTATATCTTTAATTCTTTGGGCCCCAGATGGAGGGGTCCTTTAATAAATATCTAAGCAATCATAAACAATTTTGCCTGAGAGCTTGATTGATTGATTTTTTTGTTCAAATTTTTTAAATTAATTTTATTAATATTTCACTTTACATTATTTAATATTTTATTTATTAATTTCAGAATTTTTAATTATTAAAATTATAAAATTATTGTTTTACCCTCGGAGATGATTTTTTGCATTTCAAGTCGTTTTTCAATGTTCCAGGATATTTTTGAATTGATTTTTTGTAAGGAATTCAATGAGAATGTTAGTTTTTATCATTTATAAAGTTTTTTTTGTGCGAAATGGTCGTGAACTTTATGAGGGGCATTTTCGTAATTTTGTCAAATTCTGTGAAAATTGGCGAAATGATTTAATTGGTTTTGATTTGTTGTTTTATGTGTTTGAAAGGATTGTCTTAAGCGTAATGTAGGCTCTAGGGATGTTTTAAGGTTAAGGATATTTTGATAATTTGGTCATTTTTTAGTGATTTTGATTGTGAAGCTTCTTTTTATCTGCAAAATGATGATTTCTATATTTCTGGGATCATATTTTCTTAACGTAGCGTGACTTCTATAGTTTTGTCAGTTCGAGATACCTCATCTGGATTTCTGAAATATATCTAGTAACAAATAAAGCATTGGAATAATCATCCATCATTGGAAACCGTTGCAATCGGGTTAACGAGTTGATTAATCAGGCGGATGCAAAAATGGGGTGTCTACACCAACTTGAACGAAAGCTCTAATTCTTTAGTTCTAAGCGAAGCTTGTGACGAGCTGATTGATTTCTTCAACTACATCGAGTTGCAATGGAGCCTTTAGGTAGATGAATCTTGAGGAAAAAGATAAAGGGGTTGCTAGGGTTTCTCTAGGATTATGTTTTGAAGGAGAAGAGAACATAATAGTGAAAAATCTATAAATTTCTCATAGTATTTATAATGTCCCAGGGATATAAACGTCATTTTGACATTTATTTTCTTTTTTACGATAACTCAACTCTCGAGACTCTAAAATTTGCAAACTTGTATTTTATTCTTAATAAGTTTTTGATATAGATATAATGATATGATCAAATCTCTCAAATTACAATTCTAACGAAAATCCCTTTTGGGGTAGATAATTAAAATGTAAATCAAGGATTTGATAACTTTTTCTATCCCACCTTTAATTAGCTCGTGCTTCCAGGCTAAATTATGTTTTTTCTTTTATTTCAAACCTAATGGTGATGTTCGTTTTACTCAAAAGTTTAACAATCAAAATACATATCTTTAGATCATGACATAAAGTCAACAATTTACAAGATTAAAATTTTAAATTTTCCTCGAGACACGCATTAAACATTCACGTCATTACAAAAAAAAAATTCTAATTAAAGTATTTTCATAGAGTTTTTGAGATTTTATGGATTTAGTTTTTTTGTATGGCTTTTGTTAAAAACAAATATTTCTTGTGATGTTTCGATTTGGAAATGGTACAGGGTGCCTATTAGGGGGTATTTTGATCATTTTTGAAAAAAATATATAAAAGTTTAAAAAACATCTAGTACGATCCTAAATTGATAATTTTTATGTATGATGATAGTTTCTCTTATGTGTAACGTTGATTTTAAAGATTTTATTAGTTAGAGATATTTTCATCATTTTTCATCATTTAGTATGATCCTAAATTGATAATTTTTATGTATGAGGATGGTTTCTCTTATGAGCAACCTCAACTAGATAGAAAATTCCTTACACAGAGATGACTATGACATCCATTTGGTGGGAATGGAAGAGGAGCCCAGTCCAGGGGACTATGGGCAACAGTGGACAAGCTTTGAAGGCATGAACTTGAGACTTAGAGGGAATTGAGGAAAATAGGGGTATTTCGTGGTAGGGGTTCCAATGGGGGAAGAGGAAGAGGAAACCATTCTCCTGGAAGTCCTATGGATATCCTAGAGAGAGAGAGAGAGAGAGAGAGAGAGAAAAAGAAGCTTACTAACCCCTTAGAGAGAAGGGACTAACATTCTGGAAGGACTGGCACAATGGGTGCTTCATGATAGCACTGAAGGAAGGGGGCACAATTCTGACTCTGAGGAGTCGGAAGGGACTAATGGCACTTCTAAATCTGAAGAAGACGACTGACATTGTCAAGGAAAACCAATGGAACTCCAAAGGGGAAGGCATGAATGAAATAGGGAATGAGACAAGGGAGGGACCCAAAGGGGTAGAAGAAGTCGAGAGTAATGAGGCAAGAACCTTAGCAGAGGCCACATGGGAAATTGTTATGACCTACCCCACCAACCCAGGGAAGGGTGCTCAAGGACACCATAAGGAAAACCTGATAGGGGGCCCTCAACAAGGACAAAGGCTACCAATACATATGCCAGACCTTAGTCATGGGCAGCATTGGTGGGAGCAAACACTAAGGCCTCTGTTAGGGGACATGGGAAGCTGACCTTTCACCCTCAAGTGCTGGAAGAAAACCAAAGGTTCATATCTTGTCCTAAGGAAATGGTGAGAAATGGGGAGGAAGAATGGGAAGGGTGCCTAATGGGACATTTCCTAGGTCACCAATTTGGCTATGCTGTGGTCGAGTTGTGGTGACCTAAGGGTAGCTTGGAAATCTTCTCAAAAGGCAACAAGTTAAACTTCTTCAAATTCGCAGAAGAAAAGGATAGAAGTAAAGCCCTTAAAGAAGTGGAAGCCAAGAATCGAACTTGACAAGCTGGAGTCAGTAGCCATTCAAGTCTGGATTCCAAACCAATTCTGGAACCTAGACACACTAGGCTACATAATTAGCTCCATAGGGAGACCCCCTCTTCATGGACAATGCTACAAAAGGATTGTTGAGAATGTATTATGCCAGGATTTGTGTGGAGATAGAGGGCTCAAAGGACCTTCCAAACAAGTTATTGGTTGAGGTGGTGGATAAAGCTCATGCAGAAGTCTTTGTTGAATATGATTAGATGCCACTGAGATGTTCCATTTGCATCACATTTGGGCACCCTGAAAGGGATTGTCTGCCAGAGAACAACAAGAAAATTGAGAATGATATTGAACGAGCCCAAAGATAGAACACCATTAAAGGAGTGGAAGGAGTGCTGATTGGACCTTAGTCACTCATAAACACACAAGTAAGTTCCACCAGCAAGGAAAGACGACCCCAAAACAAGTAGGGGGGTACCAGAGGGGGAAACAACACTTGACTAATGAAAAGACCAGACCTAGCCAGCAGAAAATGGAATGAGAGGAGCCTGCCAGGGAGCACAGGTACACAAAGGAAGCAGGAGAGACTAATAAGAAGAATGCAGAACCTAAGGAGAAGGAGAAGAAAGCCCAAGTTGAGAATCCTAGTACCGAAGGAGATGGAGCAAGATCATCAGGCACAATACCACAGACAGCAACCACAACCCCTACAACAACAGATTTTAGGACCTCAAGGATGAGGAGGAAAGCAAAAATGTAGAAATTAAGAAATGGGAAACCAATGACTTCAATAACCTTAAAGTGGATGAAGTTGCTATGAAACAAACCAAGAGGTTCCCTATCCTTCTTCAGATAAAGGAAGCATTGAAAGCTATGCATGAGCAAGAAAGGCTTACAGACACCTTGGAAGGGGAAAAAAATGAAGGAGCCGAGGACATCTAATGTCCCCAATAAAGTGTGTAGCCTGGAATATTTGAGGGCTTAATGACCCTCTCAAGTAGCATGAGGTCAGGATACTTATAAATAAGAATCACATTGATATAATGGCGATTATGGAAACAAGAGTCAAAGAAATATACAAAGTTGGGATTGCAAGGTAGGTGTGGCCTGATTGGAAGATGATGGATAATTACAGCTGTGTTCTCAAGGGTAGGATATGGGACGCAACAGTAAGAGCGTCTACTTGGACTTGGTTTACAAATCTGATCAAATGATAACCCTACTTGGGAAGTACACAGAAGGTCCCAATTCCTCCTGACCATGCTTTTATGGGCTTAATGTGAGACAAGAAAGGAAAAGAGTCTAGAAGGAGCTTGAGTGTATAGCTGCCAATGTTGACATTCCCTGGCTGGTGATGGGAGACTTCAACACCATGCCCACAGTTGGAGAAAAATTAGAGGAAGAAGTGTGACCCATGCAGATGTCAAGGACTTTGTTGAGAGATTGCAGAAGACTAGCCTAATGAATTTGAAGACCAGGGGTTTCCACCTAACTTGGTATAACAAACAAGATGATAGGAGTATATTATCTAAGTTGGATAGATTGTTGTCCAATATCAATTGGATTGAGACCTTCAACAACTCTGACGTTGAGTTCCACCCTCCTGGTATCTTAGACCACAGCCCCATGCCAGTCACTTGGGGAAAGGACAACCACATAGGCTGAGGCCATTTCGGTTCTTCAATTTCTGGGTAGAAGATTGAAGATTCTTTGATGTGGTCAGGACTAGTTGGGATGCTCCTGTGAGAGGGAACTCCATGTTCAAAGTGGTTCTAAAGCTTAACAGACTAAAACTACCCTTAAAGCCTGGAGTTATCAACACTTTGGGAAGGACAAGAAGGGTTTCTGAACACACTTTCAAACAATTGGAAAAAATCCAAAGAGCCATTCAAGATCAACCTCTCAATAGGGAGTTGGCTGATGAAGGAAGAAGGATTGTTCAGGCTTATAAGGAGGTAGCCAGAAGACATGAAGCAGCTACAAGACAACAGTCCAGGATTAATTGACTGAAGTTGGGGGACTCTAATACCACCCCCCCCCCTTTCCCACAAGTCCTTGGTAGAAAAGAGATCAAGGAACTGGATCTCATCCCTTCAAAACAGTAATGGTGAGTGGCTTGATAAGGAGGAAGATCTCAAGGAAGAAATTCTTAGCTTCTATAAAAAGCTCTATGGGTCCAACACAAGGATAGAATTTGAAAATCAGGATGTGAGACTCGAGGAGTTGGATGCCTGTATTGCTCACAAGCTGACAATCCCTGCTGAGGAAGAAGAAATCAAGGAGGTCATGTTCTCTATGGATGGAGACAAGGCTCCATGCTTTCACTACAACCTTCTTCCAAAAGAATTGGAGCATCATCAAGGATGAAGTGGTGGCTGTTATTTGGTACTATTTTCAGATAGGCAAGTTGGTTAGCGAGGTGAATGCAATAACCATTGCTCTAGTTCCTAAAACTAACAGACCAAGCTCCATCAAAGAATTCAAACCCATTGCATGCTGCAATGTGCTTTACAATTGCATCTTGAAAATCTTAGCTAACAGATTGAAGGACACCTTAAGCAACTTGATCAGTCCATTCCAATTAGCATCTATCGGAGACAACATAATGTTGTCCCATGAGCTTGTCAAAATTTTCATAGAGATATGGGAACTCCTAAATGTGCAGCTAAAATGGATTTAGGGAATGCCTAAAACTTAGTTTCTTGGGAGGTGATAATCTATTGTCTGGAGAAGATGGAGTTTCCTAAAACCTTCATAACATGGATATGGGGGTGCATATCCCCCCCCCATGTACTCTATATCCCTGAATGGAAGCCTCAAAGGCTATTTTACTGGTAAAAGAGGTATTCGATAAGGAGATTCCATCTCCCCATACCTGTTTGTGTTTGTGATGAAGCTGTTGTCTGCTAAGCTTATGAAGCTCACCAGAAAAGGGAAGATTGGAGCTGATGGCAAGATTTAACGATTTCATGATATTCTTCTAAGGCATCCTATCCTCTGCAAAAGTTGTCAAGGATTGGTTTGGAAGAATCTCTGGCCTAGAGATGAACGTTAGTAAGAGCAATGTATATTTCTCGGGGGTTAGGGACAATGATGAGAGGGAAATCATCAAGGAGCTGCAAATCTCTGAAGGGACTCTCCCTATCGGATACCTGGGAGTCCCTCTCATCTCCTCAAGGCTAAAATTTACCAATTGCCAACCATTGATAACCAGGCTTACTAACAGACTCAAGACTTGGAAAGCTAAATTTTTGTCTTTAGCTGGTCGAATTGAGCTAATAAAGTCAGTCCTTAACGGTATGCAAGTGTTCTGGACAAGTCTGTTGATGCTGCCTAAATGAGTGCTGAAGGGGATAGACTGAATCTGCTCTAGATTCCTATGGGCAGGCCATAATATGGGCAACAAAATGCATTGTATCAGCTGGATTAGGATTGCTAGAGATAGGAAAGAAATAGGGCTAGGGAATCGAAACTTGGAACTTCAAAACTGAGCTAGGACAGCGAGGCAGGTATGGGATATAGCCTCCAACATGAGCAGCATTTGGGTGAGTTGGATTCAAAAGTACATGATCAGAGGAGGCCATTTTCAAACCATCCCAGTTCGTGTAGACACCTCATGAATGTGGAGATTGGAGATGGAAGGGACTCATACCTCTGGCAGGTGTTGTTGAACAATGTTCGGTAAGAGGTTAGTCTTGACTTAAGGATCCACAGAGAGGCCATGGTGACCATGGTTTTTAAAATCGTCTGAGACGGAGACGTATCACCCGAGTTAACTCAGTATCGGAGCTAAACGAGACCAACTCACAAAGTCATTTTTTGACCAAGATTTATGACTCACGTTCATTTTTTTGATTTGTCTCACGAGACGTCTCAAACGTATCGGAAAACTTGTCCGAGACGGCTCTGTATCGGGCCTGGACGAGACGAGACGCAAAACTGATTTTAAAAACCATGATGGTGACAGCCTAATCAATTAGAATAGTTGGAAAATCCCATTGTACCTTGCTTCAAGCTTTTTTTTTTTTTTTTTTGGGTGGGGGGTATGTGGGAGCAGATAACTTCTTTGACCTGGACAACACTGATAAGGACAAGGTCTTATGGATGCATGAATCCAAGGGAAAGTTTACCTTAAATTCAGCTTATGAGATCATTCCTCAACCAAACCCCCATGTTAGTTGGCATAGACTAGTATGGTTCCCCAACAAACGTAATAAGGCATAGTGCTACTACTTGGTTAGGGATTAGTAGGGGCCTCAAGACCCAGAACAAACTAATGGCCCGAGACTTCATCTAACATTCAAGGTGCCGCTTCTGCATGAATGTAAATGAAGACGACAATGCAACTTCACTACGATCTTTGGTAGAGATTGCTTAAAGGATTGAATATCAACATGCAAACAGGCATTAAAGAGCCGAAGTGGAAAGGGTTAGCAGCAATACCAGGGGCAAATCTCTAATTTTGTTGGTTAAGAGGTTGGCATTTAACGCCTTCATCCATGATATTTGGCTCGAATGATGCAGGAGATTATTCCTGAACAACTTCAACATTCCAGATTTGCTGGAGAACTTCATAGTTTGGGATGTTCAATTCAGAGTTCAAAGCTTAGAGACTACTACGAAAGACACTGTCACGACAAGAGCCTTTATGAGCTCATGAAGGTTGAGCCCAAAGTTTGAGGTGAGTGTTAAGGAATGATACTCTGAGCTGCACCGAATCAATTATGAGATAAGCATCCCATTCACTTATGGAAAATCCTCTCCACTAAATCTGCTATAATATAAAATCCTCTCCACCAAATCTACTGTAGTATGAAACTTTCTCTAATTGTTTTTGTACAGAATATATTATTGAGGATACCACAATTGTAAAGATTTTGTTAATACCTTATATAAACTCAATCCCAGCCTCACAATGTGATAACGGGATATCCTTCCATAGCTCTAATTCTCTGAGATTACCTATCTCTTTCATGGTATCAGAGCAACCAAGGTTCTGAACCTATTGTTTTTTTTTATCCAAGAAATTACCCACCTTTCTCTAGCCGATTAACATGGCAGGAAAAGGCGAAACTCACAACTCAGTCAAGCCTGAGGCTAGCAAGTTTGATAATCCAAATGATCCTCTTTACCTTCATTATTCCGATCAACCTGGGCTTGTACTCGTCACACAACCACTGAACGGAGAAAATTACAGCACTTGGAGCCGCGCTATGCTCATGGCTCTTAGCATCAAGAATAAAGAAGGCTTCGTCAATGGCACCATCAAACAACCACCGGAGACCTCCACAACAGAATTCCAACAATGGAGGCGCTGCAACAATCTTGTAAAAGCATGGCTTTTTAATTCAATCTCACAAGATATTGGAGCAAGCATAATATACAATGAAAGTGTTCATGAAATCTGGCTTGATTTAAAAGATCGTTTTTCACGCACTAACAGTGTTCATCTTTTTCATGTTGAAGAAGCCATACATGATTGTAAACAGGGCAACATGGCTGTTGGGGCTTATTACACCAAGCTTAAAGGCCTATGGGATGAACGTGATGCACTCTGTAGCATCCCCAAATGTACGTGTGGTGCTATGAAGGACATTATGCAGTTCCAACAAAATCAAAAGACCATGAAATTTCTCATGGGACTTAATGACGTCTATGCTGGTGTTAGAGGACAAATTCTGCTCATGGATCCGCTTCCTACTGTCAACAAAACTCATTCTCTCACCCTCCAAGATGAAAAACAGCGAGGGACATCGAATGGAAGCGCACCACTGACTGAAGCCTCGACTTTTGCTGTGAAGAACAACTCACGAAAATCTGAGAGGATCTTCACACCTAAAAATCCTCATATGAGATGTGGAACATGTGACAAAATTGGGCACACCTCAGAGACATGTCGAACACATCTAAAATGTGATTATTGCGGCTGGCAAGGTCACACTATTGATGTCTGTCGAAAGTTGCAAATGATGAACTCTACAGGCGACAAATCTGATCAACGAGAGCGCAAGAATTTTTCCTCCAAAGCCAATCATGTAGATGCACATATGCCAGCAACTTCCACACCATTTACTCTTACAGCAGAACAATATCAGAATCTCATGACACTACTTACCGAAAATAAGTCCAAGTCGATGGCCAACCATGTCGGTAGTGCATATGCCATAAGTGATCTCTCAGGTACAATCTTTTGTGCTTCTGTTATTGACAAAGAAATGTGCTGGATACTCGACACAGGAGCCACAAATCACATGGTTTACTCAGCTGACTTGTTGACCACGAAATCTCGTGTCACTAATCGAACTGTGCATCTACCCAATGGAGCCATTGCTGCTGTCACACACATAGGCAGCATTCATTTTGCTAATTTCATCCTACATAATGTGTTATGTGTCCCTTCCTTTAAATTAAACTTGATTTCCATTAGCAACCTTGTACACAACTCCTACTACATTGCTACATTCACTAATAGTACTTGTATACTACAGGACCAACGATCGGGGAAGATGATTGGGACGGGAACTGAGCGAGGAGGACTCTACTACCTTGATATTCCACAGAAAACCAAATGCAACGCAGTCACCGTACCAGCCCTTCATTCCCCAAGACTTTGGCATCAACGCCTTGGTCATCCATCAAATAAGACCTTTAGTTTACTTTCTCATTTAGTTACAAACATGAGATTTTGTACTATTTATGATTGTTTAATTTGTCCATTAGCCAAACAAACTCGCTCTCCTTTTTCAACAAGTTCTATTCGGACTAAAGCACCTTTTGAATTAATTCATCTTGACATTTGGGGAGGGTACCATGTTCCTTCAATTACAGGGGCACGGTATTTTCTTACAATCGTTGATGATTATACTCGTTGCACATGGACTTATTTGATGCATCATAAGTCGGATACTCATTCATATCTCACCAAATTCATCAATTTTGTTGAAACACAATTCTCCTTGAAAGTCAAAGTTCTTCGAAGTGATAATGGACCTGAATTTACAATGAGAAAATTTTATTTTGATAAAGGTATCATTCATCAAACTAGTTGTGTCTCCACTCCACAACAAAATGGAGTAGCCGAAAGAAAACATCGTCACCTCCTCCATGTAGCTCGAGCCTTATTGTTCCAAGCCAATCTCCCCAAGAAATTTTGGGGAGACGCCATATTGACTGCTACTTACCTTATTAACCGAACTCCCACACCTCTTCTTCAAGGGAAAACACCTTTTGAAATGCTCTTTCACAAACAGCCTGTATATGACCATCTGCGAGTATTTGGCTGCCTATGTTTTGTCTCAACACACCACCAGCGTCCCACGAAATTTGATCTAAGAGCCACCCGATGTCTTTTCTTGGGTTATCCATATGCTCAAAAAGGTTACAGGGTTTATGATCTCTCGACAGGTAAAATTTTTGTTTCACGAGATGTTGTGTTTCATGAAGATATTTTTCCTTTCCCATCTTCCGCTGCAGACTCACTTTTCATGTCTCATCATTCATCAACATATGACGAAGACAATCCCACTCCACAATTTCCCCTCAACACTGAAGTGTTTCCACCTGAACATTTCTCTCAAGACAAAACTCCTCTTCATTCAAATAGTGAAGCTCTTCCCCAAGTCATTCCTTCACCGACAGCTTCTCCACCCATTGACCCACCTACCCCAACCTTGCCCTTGGATCCACAAATTCCTTCATCACGGTCGACATGCACTACGACAACACCCGGTTATTTGCGTGAATATCATGTTGGTACTTCTCTTCCTTCACGCAACGTCCCGACATCGAACTCGGCCTTGGTCGAAACTACAGGTATCACCTACCCCTTAATTAATGTTCTTTCATATGATAGATTATCTCCCAAACACCATGCTTTCACCACTTCTCTTTCAGTTGAAAAAGAACCATCTTCTTTTGCACAAGCAGTTTGTGATCCTAAATGGCGCGTTGCTATGGAACAAGAACTTGATGCTCTCATAGATAATGGCACATGGTCTCTACAACCATTACCAATTGGGAAGAAGCCGGTTGGATGCAAATGGGTATACAAAATTAAATTCCGCTCAGATGGCACAGTCGAACGCTATAAAGCCAGATTGGTCGCAAAAGGATATAACCAAGTCGAAGGTCTAGACTACCAAGAAACCTTTGCTCCCGTGGCAAAGCTTGTGACGGTTCGCATTCTCCTTACTGTGGCTTCAACTAAACAATGGCATCTCCATCAACTCGATGTCGACAATGCCTTTTTGCATGGAGATCTTGACGAAGACGTTTACATGTCTTTACCTCCTGGTTTGGGACGAAAGGGGGAGACATGAGTTTGCAAGCTTCACAAATCATTGTACGGGCTCAAACAAGCTTCGCGTCAATGGTTTATTAAACTTTCCACTGCCCTCAAACAAGCCAACTTCAAGCAATCAAAGGCTGATTATTCCTTATTCGTCCGATCCCAAAATGGTAAATTTACTGCTCTCCTCATTTATGTAGATGATGTCATCATAGCAGGAAACAATTTGCAAGATATTGAAGATACCAAATTATTCATGAAGAATCAATTTAAATTGAAGGATCTTGGACAATTAAAATATTTTCTTGGTATAAAGGTTGCACGGTCTAAGAAAGGCATTACTCTCTCATAACGAAAATATGCTCTCGAGATCCTTGAAGATGTTGGATATCTTGGTGCAAAACCAGCTTTGTTCCCCATGGAACAAAATTTATCTCTCAGTAAGTTTGAAGGAGACTATGTCAGTGATCCATCCTCATACCGAAGACTTGTTGGGCGGTTAATTTATTTGACTGTCACACGACCCGATTTGGCATATGCAGTACATGTTTTAAGCCAATTTATGGACAAGCCACGAGTACCACACTTAGAAGTAGCTCATCGTGTCTTGCGATATGTGAAACAAACACCAGGTCAAGGAATATTTCTTTCTACAGAAAGTTCAATCCAACTGAATGCTTTCTGTGATGCAGATTGGGCTAGGTGTCGTGACACTCGATGATCAGTTACTGGGTATTGCATTCTTCTTGGACGTTCATTAATTTCCTAGAAAACCAAGAAGCAAACGACAGTATCACGGTCAAGCGCAGAAGCCGAATACCGATCTATGGCGACCACTTGTTGTGAAATTATCTGGTTAAGAACAATTTTACAAGATTTGGGCATTGAACATTCACATCCTGTCAATTTATATTGTGACAACCAGGCAGCACTCCATATTGCTTCAAATCCAGTATACCATGAATGAACAAAGCATATAGAAATTGATTGTCACCTTATACGAGAGAAGGTTCAAGAAGGAATGATCAAATTGACTCATGTACCCACATCAAACCAGCCAGCAGACATTTTTACAAAGCCATTGAGTTCTTCACAATTCTCGACTCTACTCAGCAAGTTAGGAATTATCAATATACATTCCAAACTTGAGAAGGAGTGTTAAGGAATGATACTCTGAGCTGCACCGAATCAATTATGAGATAAGCATCCCATTCACTTATGGAAAATCCTCTCCACCAAATCTGCTATAATATAAAATCCTCTCCACCAAATCTGCTGTAGTATGAAACTTTCTCTAATTGTTTTTGTACAGAATATATTATTGAGGATACCACAATTGTAAAGATTTTATTAATACCTTATATAAACTCAATCCCAGCCTCACAATGTGATAACGGGATATCCTTCCATAGCTCTAATTCTCTGAGATTACCTATCTCTTTCAGTGAGGATGCCAGTGAGTGCAAATGGACTACTCCTCCAGAAGACTTTCATGTGCTTAGTACTGATGGATCTTTTAGAGGAAATGTGGGGGAATAAGGAGCTATAATCAGAGACAATAGAGGAAGAACCATTGGAGCAATAGCTGAAAACACATAAGTAAAGTCTGTTCTCTTCCACTAGTTGCAAACAATTCTTAAAGGCATGATCATGGTTGCCTCCTTAAACATAAGAGCCTTGAAGGTTATAGCTGACTCTAATATGGTCATCGACTGTATTAATGAGGCTAACAAAGTACCTTGGAGAGAAGAAAGACTAGTTAAAGCCATCGAGACTAGAGCGACCAATTTTTAGAGTATTGAATTCTCTTTCTGCTATAGGGAATGTAACCATTTCTAAGCTTCTTACCTCACCTCACTAGCTAGTGTAACTATTCTTTTTATTTATTGGGGTCGCCCCCCCCCCCCCCCCCCCGAAATCCTTAATAAATAAATAATAAAAAATAATAAATGGAGACAAGATAACATGAATATTTTGATCATTTGTGAAAAAAGAAGTTAAGGATTTTCAATGGAATTTTTTTTTATCGATAAGCAGGAGGGGGGCTATGATGGCCCCATTCTCAGGGAATTTCACAAGGGTCTAAAGTTTTTTTTTTTTCCCCTAAATTTCTTGGATGTAAAAATGATCTTTAGAACCCTAAAATAGATCCATAACAACAATAATGTTGTTAGGAGATTACCAATTACTTGGGATTCCACTATAACAGAGTGACAAATTGATAAATTAAGAGAGTTCAACAATGGGGGGTCTTCAGGGGTATTTCATATGCATGTCACTAGAAGAAGTACTTAGGGTCGTTTTCATAATTTTCATAATTTCTTTTATGAAGGGTATTTTGTAATTTTGATTAGCATGTTACCAAATTTTATGACGTTCTTTTCGTAAATTCAAATGTCAACTTAATATTGTAGGTCTTTTATAATTTGAATAATTTATTTGATGAAGAGCATTCCTATATGGATTATTATATTTTGATAGTTATTTTTTGTAAATTCATATGCATGTCCAAAATTTTGATTTAAAAATTAATAATGTTGAAGTGACCTTAAGATTGTATGTACCTCATATCACACATCTTAACGTGAAATTGTATGGAACCAGAGATCCTAACGAGTCAAAAACATCTATGGTTCCTACACACTTACACGTTCAGATATGCGATATGAGGTACAATCTTGAGGTCAATCCAGCACGATTCTTAAAAAAATAAAAAAATTAATGATGGAGTGACCTCAGTGGGGTACATCTTGATGTAGTGGCGCACGCATGTCCATAGATACATTTCTCCAAGATACTAGTAAAACGCATATATGGATATGTGCATACCACCACGTGAAGGTGTCCCCCGTTGAGGTTACTCTAGCATGACTCAAATAAAAAATGAGTCATGCTAGAGTGACCTCAAGCTGGAATCTCATATCACACTTCTTGACGTGAAAGTGAATAAGAATCATAGATACTTTTTCGCTTGTATCTTGATAAAAAATATCTATAGTTCCCATACACTTTCACATTAAGAAGTATGATGATATGAGATTTCAGCCTGAAGTCACTTCAGCATTATTTATAAAAAATTGTAAGAAATTTTTTAGAGGTATGTTTGATTGCATGAAAAGTGATTTTTCATGAAATTTGAAATTTATAAAAAAATAATGATAAAAAATAGGTATGATTGAAAAATCAAATTTCATTATTTGATTTTAAATGTCATTTTTTATGAAAATTAATTTTTCATTTCCAATCAAACATACCTGTAGTGTAAATGGCTTACCTTGTTTGTCAGCATGAGCGTGAATCCTGCACTCCTGGGTGTGGAATTGTAAGCTCATCCTTATCTCTTTCTGTTGACACGCCGATAAGGATTGCTCACCAAAATGCTAGCTTCCCCCAACTCCTGGAAGCACAGAATCGAAGCCCTACCAACCGGGCCCACAAGAGAGAAAAAAATCAACTCGCAAGAGGACACGTGTACAAGCCAAACTTCCTACCCCCTTGGACTCACTTACACGAAGAAAACTCTGAATCGTCTTCCTTACAACTGTACAACCTCACCTTCTTCATTACTTGAAGAAATCTCTCTCTCTCTCTATTAGTATCGGGTGCATCACGTTGTAACGTAGAAGAAACCGTAGATGGAATCCATACCGTCCGTTTCTCCATCAATCGTTCTCCCACCAAACAATCCTCTTCGTCCTCATCAAAGGCGAAAACGGATCGTAGTCTCCTCTTCCACCAGAAACAACCTTATAACCACTCTTTGTTCTTTCTCCACTCTTCCATTCTCTCCAGAACCTTCTAGAAGATTCAAAACCAGAGATATGTCTTGCAGATTTTATGGTAATTTGGGAAGTGGAGGTGGTGGTGGAGGAGGATCTGTGGGAGGAGAGAAAGATGGAGATGAAGAAGATATGGAGAGGGCACTTCACATGGATGGAAGAATTCCAGGGACTTCTGATGAGTTTGTGAAGCAAGTTTCGTCTCGAGCGTACGATATGCGTCGAAATCTTCAACAAACTTTCGATAGCAGTAGCTATGATGGTAATTTGATTGTTAATGATCTCTTTTTGATAATTTATGGTTTGGGTTTTTTCTATGATTAATAGGGTTTTGTTTTGTCCTAAAATTAGGTTAGATTGGATTGATAATTAGTAGTTGTGAATTGAAAGAGAGAAACAAACTATCTTAAAATTTATGTTAAAGTTGAAAATTGTGCCTTTTTGTGAAAGCATACAAGTACTAATGTGCCGGATCCCATAAGAACTCTGTAGTTAAGCATGCAACACTGGATCCCATAAGAACTCTCTAGTTAAGCATGCAAGAGTGGTTATATTAGGATGGGTGTACCTGTAGGTTAGTTAATTGACATGGTATAATGCAACTTTGAGGTTGTGGGTGTTGTTGAACTATTGAAATATGAAAAGAAGTAAATCTAGTAACTATGTAAATTACCTGGTTCATTGCTTTAGAAATCGCAATATTATCAAACCTTGGTCTGACTTACAAGAAGCAAATAGTTGAATCAAATTGAGGCACAAACTGAGTCGTTTTCTTTAAGGCGTTTCACGCATTTGCAAAAATCCTAGAAGTGTAGGCAAAATGTTGGCACAATGCTCCCAGGATACAACAACTCGATACTAACTAGAAATCTTCTGTCTACTGCATCTTAGACAAGTATTGAGCAACCCACTCCAAAAATTCTTTGCCTAGAAAAATAAATTATTACAATTAAATATGAAAATAGAAAGTCAGAAGCAGAGACTGGATTCCAACAATAGATAATGTAGAGAGAGAATGAGACTATTCGTTAAAGATACTTTCCTCAATGGTTTGAGATCATATGTATAGAAATTAGAGGTAACCCAAACAGTCTATAGATTTTAATACCACAAGGTTGTAATGTGTTGACTGGTGAAATTTAAACTTAACAGTATTGTGTGTAATTTGTGTTTATTGTATTACTAAGAATTTGAGTTCAAGACATAATCACTCTAATTTTTATACTTTGAATACCTTATTACTATGTGAAGGTTCAAGTCGTAAGACACTTTCATTCAAGCATGATATTGTTTTCTTTGCTTGTAGTTTTATTTACTCTTATAAAAAAAAAAAAAAAAAAAGGAGATTGTTGGATATTTTAATAAAATAAAATGTTATTTCTTTTATATATATATTTTGATAAGTATAAATTTTATTCAAAGAGAGAAGAAAGAGAATATATAAAGTCGGTCGAGATGACCAACCAAAGAAAACCACAAACCTACAAGCATAAAACTACCATTCACACATAGTATCCCATCTAAAATCAAAGTCCTTGAAGAAAACGCCCTAAAACTCAGGACAAAGCTTACACCAAAAGAAAATCAACCCCAAAACATCCAACAAAATATCCTACCTTGAAGCCTCCTTATCCTTGAATACTTTTTTATACCTTTCCAACCGCAATCCCCAACAAATAGCAAAAGGGAGGAACCTCCATAAAATCTTCTTTCTGCCAGAGAATAGAGAATAGTCCCAACTTTGGAAAAGAACGAATATTAGAAATGAGATATCCAAGAGACATTAAAGAGAGATAGGAAATAAGACCAGCGAATAGTTAAGAACTCACATTGAATTAAAATGTGATCCACTGATTCCGCATTTGCATTACAAAGGAAATAACAATTGGGAGTCACAAAACCTCTAATGATTAGGAAATCCAGAGTAGGAAGTCTACCAAGAAGGGTTAGCCAAATGAAAAAACTAACTTTCGAAGGAACCGTCGAACCCTAGACGAAAAATAAGACCAGCGAATAGTAAAGAACTCACACTGAATTAAAATGTGATCCACTGAGGCTTGGAGAGACCGCCAAAGTTGAGGCAAAAGAGCTAACAGAGAAAGAATTACTTTTTGAGCACGTCCACTCCCTCACATCATCTTCTGAGGCATTCTCGTGCACCCGATCTAGCTGACTAGTTAGATCAACAAGTTTTCGAACCTCCCCATTATTGAAATTCCTTCTGAATCCCAAATCCCAATTCGATGTATCTCCCTCAAGTTTTGAAAGAGCAGCACGAGACTCGCCTTTTCTAAATTTCTTTTATATTTTATTGGAGTTATCTTTCTCTTTCTACTTTTTATTTGTTAGAAAATACAAAGAGTACTTATAGAGAAAGAGTGTGATATTGATATCTCATTTGATGTATCAACTTCCTCAATCTTTTCTATTGTATATTTTAGTCTTATATCGATTGGAGAAGAAAATTTTATTCTTCTTTTAAAAGCTAATATTGAGCTATTGAGTTGGGTCTCAAGGGACACCCAAGTTTTTCCCCCAAGCTGGGAAAACTCTGCTCCATCGAGTCAACTTAATAACACACATGCGCACGCTGAGCCGAGTCGAGCAGTGTTGTGTCTTTCATAGAGATCCTATCTTTTTATTTTTCATGGTTTTCTTGTTCGGTTTTAGATAATCCTTTGACTTAACTTCTTTCTCAGACACTTGATTAATCTTGACGGAAGATCCATGTCCTTCCTTCTGATCTTGACGACGGGCCTCTTCTTCAATTCGGAGTCGAACAATGAGACTCTCCACGAGTATGTTGAAGCGTATTCCTGAAACCTTTCCGAGAATGTGGTAACTTATCGATAAGAACAACTACTTGAAATTGTTCATCGATTACACATGAGATCTCGTGTGTAATCTTTTGCAGATCATGAGGTTGGGACACTACAAGTTTTTCATCCACCATTTGAAATTTCAGATCGCGACTTATTGCATACTTTTTTGATCCAGCTTCCTCAATGTCATATTTCTTTTGTATGACATCCCAAATCTCCCTATCTGTCCCATATGAAGCATAATAATCATAAAGATCATTTACTAACCCGTTTATGATAGAATTCTTACACTAGAAATCAATCTATTTCCATCGTCGAGAGATTGATGTCCTAGCTGGTGCATTTTACCCTCCTTAACAGGTTCATTCTCCAGAAGATAAGCAACTCTCATTGTAGTTAGATAATAATATATATATATATTACTTCCACCTTTTATAGTGTACCCCTTCAAAGCAAAATGGATTGTTGTTATCAGAGGAGGCAGAATTGTCTTGTCCGTTTGAGTCCATATTTGTAGTATAAATCGAAAACACCATAAAATTGTTGTTGAACTATTGACATATCAACAAAAGTAAATCTAAAAACTTTGTAAATTACTTGGTTCGCTGCTTTAGAATTCAGAATATTATCAAATTGTGGTTTGACTTGCAATAAGCAAGTAGTTGAATCAAATCGGGGCATGGACTCAGTCGTTTTCTTTAAGATGTTTGGTGCCTCTGCAAAAATCGAAGAAGTGCAGACAGAGTATTGGCACAACGTTCCCAAGATACAACAACCCAATTTCAATTAGAATTCATATGTCTACTCTACTTTAAACAGGTATCGATCAACCTACGCCAAACATTCTTTGCCCAGAAAAATAAATTATTGCAATCAAATATGAAAACAGAAAGTTAGGAGAGACCAAGTTACAACAACAAAGAATGTAGAGGGAGAAAGAGACTATTCGTTAAAGATACTTTTCTCAATTTGAGTTGACTTATTTTATTAGTGTTGATAACGTAAACCCCACTCACACGTGGCACCATGGTTCAAGATTTGCCATCATCCTGACTAAGTGGTGAGTCCTGGTAGGAAGGAGCTAATCAAAGAGGAGGCGTTGAAGCAAATCAATGATGGTCACGTGGTGAGGGTCGCCCGAAAATTCCCTGACAAGGGACAAGGTCTAGAATTTGTATGATGGGCATAACAGAAAAGGACTATCCCAGGACATGGTCATGCGCAGTCATATGGGAAACAAAAGAGCCACCTAGCGCCTGATCATCGGGAAAAGGGGAGATTCTAGAGACAAGATATCATTTGCAGGGACCGCACTGCAATGTAGGAAAATAGAGTGCAAACAACCTGAGGGGCCATCTGGCCATTAGGGCTTCGTGGGGACGGCTATAAAGGAGAAGAGAAATCAAGGAGGGAGGACACGTTATCCACCACCCAATACAATTAGTATTCTCCTTTATTTTAACTGTAAGTTTTCGTTTATAAGGTTTGTAAATTGCAATAGGAGTTTTAATATTGCTTTGGTTAGAACTAGTTGTTGGTAGGAGGAATTATGAACAATTACAACAAATAGAATGAAAATGTAGAAAAGGTAATGAACGTGAATTATCGAAACATTGCAGCCCGAATCTACAAAATTTGCAAAATAGTAATCTGAATTTCAGAGTAAAGACTAGCTGCAGTTATAGATGGTTGAACACATATGCGAGATCTGCAAAAATGACTATCATGGACTCCCAATATGTCATGTTGGCGATATGTGGCAGAAAACGTCACAGCTAGTGGAATGTGCGCAACAAATTCACGGTTTCTTTTGCAACAGACGCATTCCACTTGACCGTGTTTACCATGAAACCCAAAAAATGCAGATTTGATCATTAAAGCTCAGAGCCCCATGGTCGAGAATTGGCTCGATGAGGCATGCACGATCTCTCATACTCATCTCTCTAGCACATGTCTACCAAGAGCAAGAGATAAAATACTATATAAATCACTAATCTTTCATCGTTTTCTCATTCACTGAAATGTTTTAATGGGCAACCAAGGTTACAGATCTTATATCCCCACTTCAAAGACGTGGAACTTACAGAGAGATGTCACTTGTGAAACCTACGACCTACCCAAAAATGTGTCCTAATAGGTCTTACTCTCTACAGAAAAACCCAAAAAACACATACTAAAGTCATTAAATTTATGATGTCTAGGACCATCGAAGTTTATTAATACACAGTGTTAGTTATTTTCACAGTTGAATGAGAGTTTTATTATAATGTTTGAACTTTGAAACCTTTTCTGGGTAAATTGCCTTCGATGGAAGAGTGTTGATCTGCACCAGTTTGAGAGCGATGTGGAGATTATGTGACTCTTAGCAATTATTTAGGTGAAACCCTTATTTTAATGGGCTTCCGTCAATTTGGGATTGTTTATCTCATTGAAGAATTGAAAGAAACAGACAAAATCAACTAGATGTTTTGTTTAGGTATTGGCATTGAGAAGTCAAATGAAGCTAACGACTATCTGATCAGGAAAAAAAAGGGGGTTGGTAGGGAAAATGCATATGCAAATCAGGAATCTTTATGTTATATATGTGCCACTGGGTCTTGAGAGTCTTAACTACTGCTTTAGCTCCTATATTGCTTTCAAATTCAAGAAATATCCTATATATTGTTTAAATATCTCCCATTCCACCTTCCATCGCATGTACTGCAACCATGCTGGTTGTTAAAATTGATCTTTTTTCTGCTTAGTTGGTAGACTAAATTGAGTCATATGCTCAGCTGTCGATCTCTCTAATTTTTATGGTTAAGATTTTCTGGATATTAGTTCATATGGAGTCCAATTCACCTTCTTCTCTTTGACATACCTTCGTACTGGGATTGGATTGGAGATACTTTAACCAAACCAAACCACTAGTAACTAAACACTCTCTTCGACACATTTTAGTTGCATCAAATGTAAAATTAACTTAATTCTTTAACATGTTTTGGACAATATGTTATCATCCATTACCACCTGAGTTGTGGAGCAGTGGTTCAGTGAAACAGGTTATGCTCCTCAGCGTCATGAGATAGTCTCCCAACCCACGATGTTACCTGATTCGCCTGTTTGTGGTGGTAGGGCGTATCTGAAGGGATCAGTCCCACTTTTGAAGGGGGTGGGGACGCCCTGTTGCATAAAAAAAAAATGTCATCTTCTCATGTAGCACTTTATAACTTTCTCTCTACTTGGTTGAGGGAAGTGTATAATTGCTTGTTTTTCCTATAAAAAGTGTAATTGTTTGTTTACCTTATCGCTATGCTTGGAAGTTTTCTTTATCTTATTTGTTGGAACCCAAGTTTCTGAAATTAATTTTGTACTTGCATATGTCATGTTTATAGGAGAAAAGTGCCCTTCGTCATTCATCAGTTTACGTCATATATTTGCCTAGACTTCTATAATCTCTCTCATTTTTTTCCTTCTATTCTTTAGTATTGGAGGCCAACCCATGGAGGGAAGATACAAAACCTGTTTATGTGCTGACTCAAAGGGAAAACCAGTTATGTACTATGAAAACAAGGAGAAATCGCAGGTTTGATATTCTTTTGTGGGTCATCTTTATCTGAGAAAGTCTTACCATAGACATGGCTAAGGCTAATATTTTCATCTGCACAGTGAAGTTGAAAGGGAGCTTGGGATATTATTTTCCAAAGGTGGAAACCGGAGATCTGAGGTTGGAAATAAGACTAAGAAGCCGAGAAGTGGTACAAAGTTCCACATGTTAGTTGAGGATGTCAGGGAGGGAGTGCTTGTAAGTGTTTATGACATTTAAGCCGCTTTACGTTAAATTTAGAGAGATTCTATTGCCAAACCAACTTTTGTTAACACCACCCCAATGCATATGTAAATCACCATAGAATTAGCACACATCTTGGGCTGGCATTAGCTAAAGTTGGCGTGGCAATAGAAGCTCTCTATGTTTACTGTGTTACTTTTTTAGCTTGAACTCACCACATATGCATCGACTGTCATGTGGTAAATTGCGTGGTTTTGTTCTTCCAATTTGATAAAATTTGGTTTTAAAATATCTCCTACATTGGGGCCATCAAGTGGTGGGCCCTTCAGCTTGACATTGTGCCACTTGTATGGTTATCCTCTTTATTGATCATATTTCCAGTGATCTGGGATGTTCGTTATCCTCACGAAACCAGATATTTTGTGGAATCCTTTTATGGCATCGTATTCTGGATACAATTGTGCCTTACAATTTTTTCAGCTTTTCACCCAAATGCCTTCTCTCGAAGATGTTGCTTTGCTTCCGTATTCCACTTCAGTTACTAGTTCCCCTTATAACCACCAACTATGTTGCCCTCAATGAATCACGACTACCTTTAAGCTTTAATCACATTTCAGCTATTTTTAATTTGTTCTATGCTTTTTCCCCTAAATATCTATATATTTCATGTTTCAACTAGTACACTTCTCTATGTTAGTTAGTTTGTGTGTATTTAGCACATGTTTTATATCCTACAAAGATGGCCAAGTACTGGTATGTCCTCAAGTTTGTGGCAATACATGCCAATTTACAACACATCTGTTCCATAAATTTCTGAACACCCTAACTATAATATGATCCCAAGTTTTTTTATTATTTAAAATAGCTCGGAATTTGAATTGGTTAGGGTTGGGATGTTTATGTTTTGGCCAACAATGGAAAAGATCCTGCTTATCCAAATTCTAGGACCATGTTGGAGTGGTTTCCGCTACATCATTTTTTAAGTAAATAATTTATTAAAAGGAGGTGGACAAGAAAACCGTCCACGAGTGCAAAAGATATACAAATCAGGAGGCGAACAAACACAGACTCACCACATTAGTCTATAGATACGCGTCAAACCCAAATCTCGTCCACCCAAGACATCTCAAAAAGTAATGTGAATGGACACTTCGATTGCTTCATTTACTATGCACTTTTCACTGTTTCCAACTTCATTTTCCCTTTTAACATCCAATGGCTAGTTAATGGTTTTAAATCTTGTCCGATACGTCTTGGTATTGTCCACCAACGAGACAGATAGACAAGTCCAATGTATCGGATGAGATTTAAAACCATGGGTCATTTGTCTCATTGTTGAACAAGACGAGAAGTCAAAATGAGTTTTAAAACCATGGGTTAGTTCTAGTTTGGACAGTTAGATATTCTTTTGGGACTATAACCCATTTTGAGGTGGCCTATTAATCAAATGGTCCGAATATACGGGACATAAGCCCACGTGTAGTATAAGATGCCGCCACTTAATGTACCTTGAACGTGCCTCTTATGCCATATAATGGAAAGATCACTCGAATTGGAAAGAAAAATTCTAACTATGGCTTCCATGTTAGGTATTTGAAGATGTTAATGATGCAGCAAAGTACTGCGACTTGCTACAGGGAGGAGGTCAAGGTTGTGAAGGTGTTGCCGAGATCGAGGCATCATCAGTAAGAAATATTGTGGCTTTTTTTTTTTTTTTTTTGATAAATATAAATTTTATTAATGAAAGAAAAAGGATAAGAGGAGGCTGAGATAGCCCCCAAAAAACAAAACCATAAAAACAAGAAAGAGAAAATACAAAAAATAAAACACGCCCGACGGGAGGCTATGGTTCACAAACCATATCCCAATTAAAAATAAAGTCTTGGAAGCTCAATCCCTCAAAATCTTTACTCATCTTTGACCAGAAGAAAAGAAATCCCAGAGTCTCTAAAATCTTTACTAAGTTTTTTCATATTGTGGCTTTTTTATTCTTCCACAATTATCGATACTTGATGATTGATCCGTGATTTACTTTGGTTTCAGGTCTTTGATATTTGCCAAAAGATGAGAGGTCTAGCTGTACTATTCCGTCGAGGAAGGACACCTCCTTTACCTGAAAGCTTGGAGCTTAACTTGAAGGCCAAGAAGCGATCCCTTGAAGACCAAGAGGACTTGATATGAACTACTCCGGTTTAGGGGTATAGAAAGAAAGATGTATAATAACCACCATTGGATGCAAAAATTGTCGAAGTGGATGGAAATCTTGGAAATCTTAGTAACCACTTTAATGGAAATTCATTTACTTGTAAAAGTTGTCCATTTGATTATTATGTATAGAAGTCACTGTTCTGCATTGCATGATATATGTCAACTACGGCTCATGGTTTAATAATCTGTTTTGGGTCATAAAATCTGGGTGTGCTTTGATGTGGGGTGTGTCATTTTATTTTAAATCGTAACTTTACGCCGTTCAGCTTGCTCGAGCAAAGAAGACCAGATCTGTGAACTACTGTCATATTTGATATATTTACAGGTTAAACAGATAATTTAAGATGGAATATCACTATTTTAGGCTAAATCTAGTGTATTCTTTTGAGAATTTCTATTGGCACCCCAACTTTTCTTATTACCTCCCTACTAAATTTAATTAAAAAAAAAAAAAAAAAAGGATGTGAGTACCATTCTCTTACTTTGAGAAAGAAGGTTAGGTCTGGATATTTTCTTCTCCTTGATGGAGAGATATTGAAGAGTGAAGAGCACAAGATCAACATCAAGAGGTTGGAGTAGATGAACTTCGTTGATGTCAACTTGTTCTCTTTGATGGTTTTTGAAAGTGGTAATTTGTGTTATTTTTTTATTATTTATAGAATAATTATTTTCAAGGAGATGTGCACTTGTGTATCCCGAGGAAAAGATCTAAGGTTCTAACCCATGCCATGTTAGGGGTGTAAGAAAATCACGACTCGTTTTTATATTCTTCAAGTAACATGAAGAAACTTTTGATATTGAAAAGTTAATTACTATTCTAAATGGTGTTTGTTAATTGGGACAATGACCACAAACAGGGGCAGAGCCAGGATTTTCTTGTAGTTGGTTGGTTGTATGGTTGAAGAACTTGAATGGTGGGAAAATTATTTGTGCTGGAAAATAAGATTGTAGGTTGGTAAGGGTGTGGGGGCAAATGGGGAGAGACATAAGGGAGTGGAGACAAATGGGGCATATAATTAGTTAAAAATATAGGGGTGTTTCAAAGTTCTAGGGGACAACTGCCCCCACCAGCTCCTTACTACATCCGTCCCTACCACAAAGATCTATATTTAAAATTATGTACCAAAAAGCCCTTTATAAAAAAAAATATGGATTCTATAGTACACATTTTATTAAATATTAGTTTAAAAAAGATTTTTAAACAAAAATATTGTAATTACCCTTTCAACGATTTTTGACGTTTAAAGAAATGTATTTATTTGAAAATATTTGAGGTACTCCAATGTGTTAAAATTAATTAATACCCCATTGATTATGATCATATCTTATAAATTTAACTCACATAGATGATGATAATGACAACGGAAATGATGCGGTCATCATCGCCATCAAATTTATTTGGTCTATATACTTCAGATTTATTAAAATAGATAAATAATTTTAAATAGTTAAAACATAATTTTAAAACTGACTTGAATTTTCATCTAATTGATTGAACTAAAAAACTAGCAAGTTGATTCAAATAAAATTATATTGAATGTATAAATAACTTTTAATAAATAGGAAAATTTTATTTATTATTTTTTACTAAAATATTAATAATCAAATAAGTTGGTCAAGTTTTTAATTTGACTCTGTATATTTTTAGATCATACCACTTTGTAAAGTTGTCATAAAGATTTTTTAGGTATTTTTCTTAAACAAATCTTAAATAAATTTGTACACGTATTTTAAATTGGGGATGTAGCTCACATGGTAGAGCGCTCGCTTTGCATGCGAGAGGTACGGGGTTCGATACCCTGCATCTCCATTCTTTTATTTATTTCTCAAGAGAAACAGCCCTATAAATAAAACTCTTAGTTGTTGCCTTGTCTTGCAGGCAGGATCACAGGGACAAGGATTAGGATCACACCACCCAATCCATGTGATTGGTAGAATTCCCTCTTTTTATTTTATTTCTTATTAAAGTCTCGGGAGTACTATATTATTATAGTACTAAAGTCTTTATTGTTACTTTTTTAGGAGTAGTATATTAATGTAGTACTAAAGCACGTGATCCCTACCTCAACTAATCACGGCGAAAAGGTCTTTATTGTTGGAAGTTATTGCATTCTCATTCAACGTTTACAACTACCTTGATTTTATTCTTGTCAATATTTGTAACCACTGTTCTATATATATATAAATAATTCTGATAACTTCTACTATTGAAGAAGATCACTCAAATTCTCTTGAGTTAAATTTATCATTCATCGTGTTTGCTACAAAATATTTGTTATTTTCATAACATATACGATTACTTTTGGGTGAAATAGGACTCCTATTTTGTTACTATAATAGGTTTTGTTTGAATGTTAACTTATTAGGATTATTATTAAGCTTTATCATGGTTGGAATACCATTTAGATTTGAGAGTTGCCATTGGCACCTCAATTAAAAATAAAGAAAATAAGTGAATAATGAAGAATAAGTAAAAGTTGGGGTGTCCATAAATTTTGTGTGTGCTAGATTTCTATTTTTTGGGGTTTAGGGTTTTATAGGAGCCTAATCATAATTGTATGCAACTACTGAAATTGTTTCAACCAGTGTTATAATGTTTTGTCATGTTGAGATTATTATTTGAGTCAAATCTTTGTAATGTTTGAAGAGTGTTTTAATTTTTAAATAGTGTGATAAATAATTTACGAAATTGGAGTATGATAAGGAAAAGTTGGGATGCCAATAGCTCCTCTCTTTATATTTTACTTGGAAAATTCTATGGACCTTGGAAAAAAGAAGTTATTTTTCAGTATTGAATTTCAATTTTAAGTTTGGGAGTGGTGTGGAAGTTCAATAACCGTCCATTTTCAAAACCTTGCATAAGCTCAAAAGAAATTATTCTGTGCAATATTTTCCTTTTTTGGATATAATTTTTTTTTTTTTTTTTTTTGAAGAAATGTAAAGGGCTGTTGTGTTGGATTATTTATGTGGCAAGCCATTTGAGCAAAACAACCCTTAGTAAGGCTTAAAATCTTACTAAGTTAGTAGAGAAAATATTCATTGCGTTCAAACCGTGTTGACGTTGAGGTGCACACAGAATCATAGATGCTTTTCGTTGAGAAATAAATGAAAAAACATAAATTGATGATAAATTCACGCGTTTAAACGAAGGTGGTGATGATGTGGTTAATGTGGCAAGAGCACAGAACTGTAGATCTTTTTTTCTTGTGTCTCTCAAAGAAAAAGATCTATGATTCTGTGCACTTGCCATGTCAACCACGTATGTTTTAGAGCATCAGTTAATCATGACTAAAAAAATGAGTTGTGATAATTTGACTCATAAAAACATACTCAATTTATACGCGATTGACATGACAAGTGCACAAAACCATAAATCTTTTTCTTTTTTTGGGACACAATAGGAAAAAGATCTATTGTCATGTGCAGACCGTGTATGTTTTAGTTAATCATGTTATATTTAGTCAAAATATAAGATTCTACATACACCTCCACATCGGCACAACATGTAATGCAGTGTCGTGTGCGATCATTGCAGCACGACTCATGCTTTATCTCTCTCTTGTTTTTTTCTTAAGGTAAATGTGGAAGTAACATTGAAATTGACAACGTTTCATGGTTGTTGTGTCTATAGAATCATAGATACTTTTCATCAAGATACAAGTGAGAAGCATTTATGTTCTGTGCACACCAACGTTCCAAACGATGTCAATTTGAATGCTACTCCAGCACGATTCCTCTATTTAATGAGAAAATATGTTGTAACAAGTAACATAACAACAATAAATAGGTTGCCGCCCACATGGGCCATGGTGCCGCCAAGCCTGTTTTCCCAACTATCTTTGGTTTTATTTATTTATTTATGGGTTTCTTGTCATTTGAATTGTTTCTCACTTATTTTATAATATACATGTTTAAAAAACCATCTAAACCTTGGTGGTGGTGGTAATGCCTAATTTCAGTACCCTTACCTAGAATTCAGAATCAAAATCGATTCCTAATTTATACAACTAAGTGGCAACTCCAATCAAGTCCATTAAACCCAAAAAAATCTAATTAGACCTCAGCCCCCCCCCCCCCCCCCCCCCCCAAAAAAAAAAAAAAGACCAAAACTCAGACCCGGGTGAATGTAGGTATGGCGAATTTGAATATGGATCGAGACTCCCATAGATATCGTTACTGACACATTCACATCTCCTTGATTTCAAGCCATCGTGGTCGTTGATCTTTTTAAATCTCATCATCAATTACATGTTAACATGAAATCCACAATCCCAAAGTACATTCTTTTATGGTAGGGATCATCTAGGGTGTCAAATACCATCCAATTTTCAAGCATTTTAGAAACAAGGTTTTTTTTATTTATTATCTTGGGGAGGTTATGAGACCAAGACCTAACTTGAAATTAAAAACCTACGAGATTGGAATCTATGTTAATCAACAAAAGGAGGAGTGTGAAACCAAAGGCCCCTGGCCAAGATTTGAAAACTTACAACATTGAAAACAAGATTTACCCAAAGGATTGGTGAGATGGCCAAAGACTACGCCTCAAGAAGTAGAGGTTTTGAGTTTGAATCATCCCTTAAGGGCCACCCTCGGGTATTTATCTCAGAAATTACACGGTGTGTTTGGGGGGAGGAGACTGCACGTGCTTCAAAGATTAATCGGGTCCTCTTAAGAGGCCCGGACAGCTTCCCAAGGGAATGCCCCTAGACGTGCATCCATTATCACTTGATTAAGGCTTAAAAGCTTGTTGTGCACAGCGTTAACGCTCAAGTTATCAGATAGTATGCTCTTTAATTACGTCATATAGATCGACTTTCTTGATTCATAACCCTCAATTATCTCATTCAGGATCACGAAGCAATCAGTCAAGCGATATGGATGCATTTCCATTTTCTAACCACAATTTTTGGTGGTAATTTAGATTTGTAAAAAAAAAAAAATTTTGAAAATAATTACTACAGTTTATCGATTTGGTAAATAATCGATATTTCATGCATGTTTTGGTAAAGTTGCCATTTAGATAATACCCCTCCTCATATTTGAGATATCATTTTCTATTTTGAAATTTGATGACATGCCTCCTTTACCTAAGGTCTACTCTAATAGACTAATGAAAATGACTTAAATGTCATTCTCTTCTTTTAATTTTTTGGGTAAATTTTTTTTAGCTTCATCTTCCACCCTGAGGTTATATCTACTTCAACTTTCAAATATTGGGATGAAATTTTGCGAGGTTGAAAATGAGTCTGAATAGATTAAAAGTGAAATTCATTATAGAAGTTTAAGATCTTGAAATTTTCAGTTGTTTTTTTACTAGATATTGAAGATGAGGGTATTTAGGATATTTTTCATTAATCTATAAGAAAAGATTAAGGTCAAGGGACATGTCAGAAGTTTCAAAATATAGTGGTATCTCAAATATTCACCATAACTTAAGGGTATGTCAAAATCACTCATTTTATGTAAATGGAAAAAAAAATTAGTATTGCGTAAGGTAGAATTTTTTTTAAAACTATTTTATTAAAATTTAAGTGAAAAACTATTTACTATTTTATTAAACAGTAAAATTTTCCCCACTTAAAATGTTTTTAAGAGTAGTTCTTATTACACCCACCAGTTGACATAACTGCACCGTTGTTATCGGTACATCTTAATAAGTTACAACACTTTAATATATACACCTCTTCTATTAAGTGCACCTATCCATTCCATGTACTTTTTGGAATACTCGACTTCATCTTTTTTCGATCATTTTCATCTCCCCTATTGGCAAACCAACAACCACAACCTTCTATTATGTTTTAAGGTTTTTTTTTTTCTTTGTTTTCTACTATTTTCTATTGTCTTTTATGGAAATTAAACTCAGAAAAATAGTGACCTATGCCGGAAGTAGTGCCTAAAATAATGGTCTATGTTGATAGGTGGCATTCAACATGCCTTAAGCCATCTCGATAGGGTTCTATCAAAATGGACTAAGCCATGTCAGATGTCAAAATATCGACACAAAGAACTATTTCCAAGCAATTGCCTGTCCATAGATGAGATTTGACATGGCTTAAGTCATGTTGATAGGTATCTATCGAGATGGCCTATTACATGTCGACACTGGCCTGTTGCCATAGACACAATCCAAAATAAAAGTTTGCATGTCTCTATTTCAACATTTTCTTGAATTGTTCATTTAACTTATTAGTTCACTGAGTTTGTTTTGAGTTCACCATTTCATTTCTATTGAAATCATGATTCGATGGTGTATTCATTAAAAAAAAATGAAGTTTTAGGTAGAAACTTACTTCCATTATTGTAATTTGTTGAAATTTTGGTCTTAGAAGTTTCAGAACGATGAAATTGATTGACAATGTAAGAATGTGAAATGTTCACTTCATCTTCTTACCATGAAGCAGGGGTGCACATGATTTGGTTTGGGTTGGGGGCAAAATTAGAATCGAACCAAACTTGATTGGTTCTACAAATTCAAAAGCGGAATTGAATCTATTACCCTCTAAAATCGAATCAAGTCAAACCATCCTTAATTCAGTTTGGTTTAGTTTTCAAGACTCTTAAACATATATATCAAAACACCAATTATCAAATTTTACAACTAAAAAATCCAGAACCATCAATGATTTCAGTCAAAAGATGCAACTAAGATAATGACATTGACAATATAATATTAACACCTCTATAATCTCAATTATCTTCTTAATAACATGAGTGATTTTTCCAAAATTGAAACTCATTAGATGGTTAGGGCCATGTCATTTAGATCACTTAGATTGGTGACTAAATTTGTTAGAATATGATAAAATGACGTTAGATTTAAGAGAAATACTAAAAAATTGAGAACATATTTTCTTGTTTACATTGAGAGTCAATGAAGTACATATATACAAGTTTTGGGAGCTGAGATCCCATTATTTTAGGCAAGGTAAAACTAATTTACAGCTAAAAGAAATATCTAGATCTTTATCTAAAATCCTGTGTAATAGGAATACTTATCTACAATCTTCTTTTAGATCAAGAAAGTTAATGAATGTACTGGATATGACCCAATAATCTTATGGTTTTCCAACACCCCCCTCCCCCCATGAGAGAAATAAGGCAATGAGTGTCTGATGTGGGACTAATGATCAGGGCCTAGAAAGTCGTTTCTAAGGCCTGATTTACAGAGACTTTGAAGATAAATATATGTTAAAATCCCCTAATCATACATAATGCATTCATTAGTCTATGCTTATCATTATTTTTGAATTATTTGTGATTTTTGGCTATTTATTATGGTAGGTTTAAAGCATGACAAATAAAAGAACAAAACTGGAATAAAGAGAAAGCTCATCACAAAGACCTAGCCCAAAACTCATAACCATAGGTCCAGTATAGATGCAACACGATGAATGGTTATGGCGATGCGACTATGACAGTGATTACTTGGAGATTTTGCGTTGGTGTGTTGGCTACTAAAGGAGCATGCAAACAATTAGGATTTGGATTTATGGATATTATGGACATTTTAGATTCATGACAAACGTAAATTTAACTTTATAAATAGAGACCAAACCAAGCAAGAAAGATTCATCTCTCTTTCCATCTCTCCATTCTCAGTTTAGTTTTAATTTCTGTCTTTAGTTTCTTTTCAAACTTTGTAATCGGAGGAACAACAACTACATTCAATTCAAGATCAATAAAAGAAGATTATTTCTTACATTTTCTATTTTATTTCTTTATTTGTTTTTGTTGTTCTTGTGATGATTTATGGCTAGACCCTCCATTAAAGAGGTCGAGGAAGCTGGAGCAAGATGACTATGAATAGATGATCTATGTTTTATTTGTCCATATTTTAATTGTTATGAAGCATAAAATACTTATTTTTAGTGAGAATTTTGATATATACATGGAAGATTTCGATTTCTTCAAAATGATACTATAGTAAACATTGCTCACAAGGCACCCTCGCTAGGGCCAGAATCGGAGGAACTAGCATCTCTAGCGAATCCACAAACGTTATATGACTTACTTTTAATTGATAGTTAGTAAAAACTATTTTGGATTACCATAAATTTCGATGATTTAAACTTAGATTAGGTCAAGTTAAATCATGTTTAGTTTTTGATAGTTTAAGTTAGTTATTTATGATCTATCGGTTTAAAAGTAATCATAACTTTCAAGTGAATATTTGTGCTTCTATTAAATTAATCTTCCAACCTACAATATTAGATTGTTGATTTTATCAAGATAAAAAAGGATCAAACACAGCCAATATTGTCTATGATTATCGTTTCTGGTGGATTTGATTGATCTAAGCCTTTTTTACATTGTGATCTCATCTCTGGCTATTTTTACTATATTTCAAATAGTTTAATCTTCAACAAATATATTTTTATTGGTTACGTTAAATCTTAATCGTTCTAAGTTAAAGTTTTGAATCAATATTGTTTCTATGGATCGACCCTTACTTTCTAAGATTTTTATTATTTTGTTCTCTGTTATCTCATGTAACCATCTGTGATGAACAACTAAATTCAACACGGTCCTACAAGTGTGGGTCGAACTAAGTTAAAACACATGGAGATATGAACTGAATGACATAGACGAGAGAAAGACCCGTTCTGATAACATGATAAAATGATGTCAGATTTGAGAGAAACACTAAAAAATAGAGAGCAGATTTTCTTATTTCATTGAGAGTCAAGGAAGTACATATATATACAAGTTTTGAGAGTTGAGATCCTATGATTTTAGGAAAGGAAAAAAAAAATTATTTACAACAAAAAGAATTATTTAGATTCTTATATAAAATCTTGTGCAACCAGAACCAAATCGATGAACTAAAAAATGAATCAAATCAATCCAAAATACTTTGATTCGGCTCAGTTCTCGATTTGGCCCTATCCAATGAGCACCCCTTTTGTACTTACATCAAATGGTAGGTGCAAATACAACAATCTATGTTTTAATCTCTAAATATAATAATTTATTATTTTTAGAATTAAAATGAATAATCTAATATTTTTCACAAGTGGGTCGAGAACTCGGTCAAAGAAATGGTTCATAGTCAAATGAATCTATTGGGGGCAGTTTCGATATTCATGACAAATTCAATGGCTTTTAACAAAGCCCTCCTATAAATATTTCTCCATCTCAGCCATCTCCCATTCTCTCTTCACTGGTCAACACCAAACCAGACCTCCAAAATCCAAAGCTATGGAAATGGCGTACCCACCAAGAGACCACAACCCAGTTGACTCTGGCGAGTGCGAGTACGATTACAGAGGCGGATACGATATCGCTCTCACCTTCGGCCGCCCTCTTCGACCTTCACGTGAGATCTGCTATCCTAACTCTTCATCCTCACCGTCCAACATTAACGTTGATAGACCCCACTACAAATCCCACTGCGAACCCTGTGCTTACAAAGCCGAAGCCATCCGGACAGAATATAATAGCTATACCCGACCCAAACCCAGACCCAGACCCGTTCCCTTTCCCGCTCCCGGTCCCGCTCCCAGTTACGACTTACAACAGGGAAGACCCAATCCGCAGCCCGATTACGGGTTTCGAACAGGTACTGGTCATGGTCCGGATGTGCCCATTTCGGGTTATGGGCGGCCGGATGAGGAGTATGGGTTGGGTGGGAGGAGGACGGAAATAGAGAGTTACGGTAGACCCGGTTATAAGGAGCTAGAGGAGGTTGAGGAGATGAGGAGGGCGGCGTATGGTACGCCGAATTATGGGAGGACGGAAGTAGAGGAGCATCGAAGGGACAACTATGGAAGGCCCATTCGTGAAGAAGAACATAAGAGGTATCAAGAGAGGAGTTATGAAGGAGAAAGCTATGGTCGCCACAAACATGTGAGTGATTTGTTTTTTTTTTCCTTTTTTATTTTTATTTTTAAATTCTATTTTTTGAGTTGATTATAATTATATTTGTTGGTTTGTTTTGATCGATACTGCATTTTTTATCTATTTATTTATTTTTTTATTTTTTAAATTAGGCGAAACATTCAATCAATTAGGACATTTTTAAACCTTGGTTTCTTCTTCTACATGAATCATTATTTTATTTCTTTTTGGGGTGGTAGATTTTAGGGTAAATTACACTTTGACACCCTGTAGTTTGGTGTAATTTCATTTTGACCCCCTTAATGTTTTGATAATTGCACCTAACTCCGTTAGAGTTAATTGCCGTCAACCTAACTGTTAAGTTCTTTTTATAAAAAACCATTTGTCCTTTTTAAAATGTTATTCCATTTTATAAATAAAAATATGCTTGTGAAAAAAATGGGTTCAATGAATGCTTAGAGGGGGGTATTTTAATTTTTTGTTTTAAAATTTATTTTTTTAATAAAAAAATAAGTGGGTAAAATAATAAAATAACATCTGAATTTTAACCCCTTAATGATAAGGGAGGTAAGTGCAATTGTCAAAACATTAAGGGGTCAAAATGGAATTATTCCAAACTACAGGGGTTCAAAGTGTAATTTACACTAGATTTTATTCAAGGGGAATTCCCAGAAAAAAAAAAAAAAGGAGAGAAAAATTGAAAATTTCCGAAATAGTAGACTATTCATTTTAATTCTGAAATGGTAAATTACTATTTTTGGAATTAAAACATATTGGTTAAATTTGGTAAAAGATTTCTATTTATAAGACAATAATTATTTTCCTCCACTTCAATTTTAGTAAACCATTAAAATTAAAAAAATTGTTTTATGAAACATTTAAAATTTTTTTCCCCACTTTAAACTAAAATGTTTAAATTCTGAAAACAGTAATTTATTGTTTTCGAATTAAAATGAATACTCTACTCTATTTTTGGAAAATTGAAAATTTTTAAGGCATGTTTTGGTAAAGAGTCGTGATGAATGAATGCACGCGGTTTTGGATACGTTGTTGGTAAGCGGCTAATGTGGAAGGGGCACAGAACCATAGATTTTTTCTTCGGGATACACAAGAAAAAGATGGTTTGTGCCTGTATCACATAAGCCGCGCACCCAAAACCGCATGCATTCATCATTATTCTTTGGTAAAGAGTCCATACTCAAAATACTCTCCTTATGTGGCATGTGCTAGAACCATAGATTCTATGCCTCAGGATACACATATGCACATCCCCATAAATATGTGTAGTTATGTATCCCGAGGAAAAAAATCTATGGTTCTAGCACATGCCATATCAGGAGAGTATTTTGAGTATGCCATGTAGGGGAGTCAAAAAATCATTACTCTTTTGTAAAACACCCTTTATTCCAGAGTCGTGATAATTTGACTACCCCACGTGGCAAACTCAATCGACTATCCTGACGTGACAAAACCATAGATCTGCACTCCTTGGGATACACGGCTGCACTTCCCTAATATTTTTTTTTGAAGTATATCTCGAGGGAACCGCATATCCCGAGGAGCACATATCTACAGTTCCTAAACTTGTCAAGTACTGATCTATAATTTCATGATTTTTGGAGTTTGTGATTCGAATGCTCGTTGGGGTCATCTAATATGATCATGTTAGTTTCTTTTACATGAAGGTTTTTGTTTTTGTTAATTTTTAAAGTAAATCCATATACCTATATATAGTTGGGATTGGGGGACAACCAAAATTTGACAACCTTTATTCCATATGGTTTAGTAGTTTCGAAATGGGCTGATTTTTGGTGAGGATTATCTTTATGGTGACGAGACCACTCTCACAAAAAACTGAGCGAATTTTGAAACTTCTTACCCCATCAAAAGCGGTTTACAATTTAACGATAAAAATTGACTTTCTGTGATTCTTCAATTTGTAAACCACTTTTGATGGGATTAGAAGTTTTAGAATGGGATGAATTCTCACAAAAAATCAACCCAGTCAAGAAACTTCTAATGCATATGGGACGAAGGTTGTCAAATTTTGGTTGTTCAAAAACACGCCTTCAACCTAGGTTTTATTTATTTATTTATTTTTATTTTTATTTTTTAAAAATCATTCCATTTCAATTGGTGAATAATGGTCCACTTCATGAGGCAGACAAGATTAGTGGTTGGATCCTCTTATACTATTTTATCGAGTTGGTTACTTAAAACAGTAGTTTAATAATGTCCATTTAAACCAAAAAGAAGAAAACAAAAATTGTTTTATATGCAGATTATATATAAAATATGAGAGCTATTATTGCCACACCAATTATGTTCAATTCTTTGGTGATTTACATAGGAATTGGTGTGGCAATAGCAACTCTCTAAAATATACAATAAATAAAATAAAAATTAGATATCATGTATGTTTGTACATTGTCATATTGAGATTAATCATATTTTTTCTGGTGTTTCAGTCCATATTGGTTTACGATGTTTCTTGTTCTAAACCTTCATTCTTGATTCATCTCATTTCATTTTCCTTCACTTATTTGTTGGGAATGTTCAATCTCATTGATGGGGTGATAATATGATATATTTTGTGGATGTGGAATAGTTATTGCTTTGGTCAACTAAGTTGTGGTGAATTTTAGCTGCCTATGATAAGAAAATAGAACTGCTTTTGGCACCCCAATTTTTTAAATTTATTTATCACACTCCAATTAAAGATTAAAACATACTCATCAAACTTTACAAAGGTTTGGCTCAAATTATAATCTCAACATTACAAAATATTATAACACTTGTAGTTGCTTACAATTATGATTAGGTTCATATAAAATCTTAAACCCCAAAAATTAGAAATCTAGAAAAGAAGAAAAAGAAAGAAAGAGATCTTCTATTGGCACCCCAACCTTTACTTATCCTTGACCATTTGTTTTCTTTATTGTTAATTGGAGGTGTAATAAGTAAAAGTTGGGGTGTCAATAGCAGCTCTCTAAGAAAAGGTCACAACTCATATGCGACGATGCTTATTATAATCAATATGACAACCGAGAATGGGTTGCCTATTGAATTAATTAAAAAATAAAAATTTCACGTATTGCAAATGAAATTGGCAGGGAGATGACTTTGACGACGACGACGACGAGGAAAAGCAGCGTCACCGCCACCAACATCATCACCAGCCCCAACCCCAACACCATCACCAACATCATCACCATCGCAAGCACTAGCAAAGAACGACATCCACCCTATAAATGGGATTGATACCCATTTCATGAGTTGCTAGTAAATAAATGGAAACATGGGTTCCTTGTTTGTTACTACAATTAAGCATTTTCAAGACATTTTGGGAGGATTTGTTTGAACTACTTGAATGTGTGTATAATGTTTGTGTGCTTTCCCCACTTTATTGGGTTTTGCTGCTTAAAAGAGTTCCTCCGACCGAATTTACCTCTTTGTATATATGCATGCTTGCATGTGTGTATGTGAGCTAAAGGTGTACTAAATTCTAGGGCTGTCAACAGATAGATATCCAATCGGATAGTGCTATATCCAAATTTGAATTCGAATCCGATCAGATATCACTAACTAATATTCGAATTCGTATCCGAATAAATTATCGGATATCCGATTCGATTCTGATTGCAAATCGAATTCGAAAATCATCCAAAATTTATCCAAAATTTATTTACTATTCGAAAATTATCTTAAACTTATTTACTATTCGAAAATTATCCGAATTTTATTTTAAAAAATTCTATTGTCACACCAACTTTTTCGAACACCACCCCAGTCCCATTCTGTATATCAAGTTTTCACAGATCTCAACTTTTAGCAATTTTCAACTAGAAATTAAGAAAAATTACTCTAGAATCGCAAAAAGTTATAAATTTTCAACTAAAAAAGAATAAAAAATCGCTTAAAATCTGTAATTCCCACTAGTCGAGATGGAAAATAAATGAAAAATCGTAAAACAGATTCGAAAATCAAACATATAAAAAAAATGTTCAAAAAGGCAAAAAAAATTACCTTCTTTTTGACGATTTTTATTTTAGAGGGTTTGGACCCATAATCTGAATCACTGGGAGAGAACGAAATAGGGGTTACGTGACTTGGACTCTTAACCTTTACAACGATGGGCCTCTCGACATTAGAAGGGTTTGAGAGCTTGGATTCTGCTTCATTGGGAGAGAACGAAAGAAAGGTTACAGAACTTGGCTTCTTAACCTTTTCAATGATCGGTCTCTCTCCATTAGAAGGGTTTGTCGGGCTAAGGTCTGTAATCGGTTCGACTTCGATAGAACTTCTAAGTTCTAACCCTAAAAACAGATTCATTTATTTTAAAATTAAAATAAAATAATATTTATTTATTATCATTTTCGGATTGGATATTATCGAATCGAATTCATCAATAACCAAATTCGTATCTGAAATGCTATCGGATATTCAAAACTATCCAAATTCAATATTCGAAAATTTTGGATAATATCGGATTTTTCGAATTCGGATTTCAGCTATCCATTGACAGGCCTACTAAATTCATCATTGCATGCCTAGTTTATAGGACATGACGAACTTGATGGTTTCGGTAAAATATGGGTTTTAAGAATGATTCTCTAGGTATTAGATTCTATTATCCTCTCTGAATGAGGGTCAAGATTCGTAAGGCCCTGTGTTTGAAGACGAAGTAGAAAGTAACTATGAAAAAAGGTAGTTTTGAGAGAGAGTAACTTTTAGAAAATACAAACTAGATGCCTTTAATTTTTTTTTTTTTTAACTTTCTAAAGTAATTTTTTAAAATTAATCTAAACGAACTGTTTAACTATTCAACTTTCAAGCAAAAAAAAAAAAAATTCTGTGATTTTGGGCCTGATTGGACCAAGACAGCTATTTGGGCGTTAATCGGCATTGAGGCTGTCTTACTTGTTGCCTGTGTGGATGCCGAGCAAAATCTTCTCCAAAAATAAATGGATTCTCTTAATCGACATACCCATTTTGCTTCCTGGGATGCCACCTTCAACTCATACCAACACGAATAATTCTCTGGAGTGATGGGTTTTCTTTGAATGTGGTGGCACGGTTTTGCCACCTCAGCCATCTTGACAAGTGCCAAGTTTCAACTTTATTAAGTCTCTTTTGGCTTAAATAAACATGTTTGTTTCATGTACTCACATAAAATTCAATAATTTGAACAATGTGTCATCTATAATTTTTCAGAAAGAGATGAATGAGATGCAACTGTAACTTAAATGAAGCATTAGTAATACATGAACCATAACTAAAATATGCACTCTTTCTGTCTCTTAACCATGATCTGTCCTAGCTGCCCAAGTTTTAGCTCCAGATCAGAAAGTTAAGATTCTTCATTCGAGGTGATATGTGACTCGACAAGAGAATTCTACAGTAGATGAATTTGCAAGAAAATGGAGTGTTGAATCAAGTGACAATGCAGACTGATCAGACCTCGCTTTCTGCACTTACAGAGATGGTTAAGTACTGCATGCATGTTGCTGTCTCGACAAAGAAGAATGGTTGTCCATGCAGGATGATGGCACATTGAACAGCATCATCTGTAGGCATCGTGGGACTAAAGATGGCTCCTTGGCATAGTCCTCCAAACCAAGGTTGTAAGTTGTTATAGCTTGGATCCATGGACGGAGGAGGTTCAAAACCAGCAATGCTCTTCAGGTCCTCAGCTACATAATCCTGCACCGTACATAAGTCAATCGTTTTTTTCTAACTCGGCAGATGCTTGGATCCCATGTCTAAAATTTGCTACTCTCTATTGTGCATGATTGAGTTAGTAGTAGAACAGATGAATGGAGAGTGCAAGATGATAGAGGAACATCTTTTTCTCCATACAGGGATAAGGCTTTAAAGATTATGAAGCTTTTCGAATCAGTATTCTTGACTCGTGAGGCCGGGTCAGGAAACCAACATGAACCACTCTCACCAGGGATTGTTTGGAGCATGAAACCGAAAAAAAAACGTTCATTGGAAGTAGGAGTGACGTTTGCTTATAATCTGTTTCCCACGAAAAATATGAATGTGGTCCTCTCTTGCAATTAAGGTAAGTCCTAATAATGATCATGGAAAGCACCATAAAGTGAAACATAGCTTGAGCAAATTTCAATCTTACCCATTCTAGATAGTTATATTTGATGTTTTGGGTTTGGGAAAGGCTTCATATATGTGAAACATACAACACGCTCTGCAAAAATGGAAAAGTTGGAAAATAACATACATGGAAACCTTAATAGGATGCTCTTGTGTCAAGAGTTTGATCATTAAATGGTGTGACTAAAGTAAAAGTTGTGATGAATGGAACTTGATTCATCCTATTTCCCATAAGAAGGTTCAGAAAGATGAACAAAGCAAATGCTTCCAAAAACATGTAGTAGCAATCCTTAATACTAAACTTTTGACAATAAATAAAGCTATGTGACAAGAACACCCCATTTCATAAGAAATTTACACGTCAGATAATATTCACACGTTGGAGAAGACCATGAACGAAGGACATGGTTTGAGGTAGTGAGAGTTGATGTAAAAACACTTGAATTACCAAAAGATTGGCTTTAGATAGAATTGAATGAAGGAACATAACTTGTTCAACCAACCAAAAAAATTCGGGATAAGGTTTTGATGATGATGAGAAAGAGGAGGATGTATAGTGACTTCGGATACTAATAGATAAAGAGAAAATGACTATTTCCAAAGCAAGAACCTGATATTTCGACAATGGCATTTGTTCGCTAGCAGCCTTTACATTACTAGATGAGTCCAAGAACATCACATCACCCTTGTCACATTCATCTTGTGTAACTGTTTGTGACACGTATAAACAGGAAAAGAGAACCCGTGAAGAAAAAAACACTCGAGGGAGATTCATCTTCTACACACCACTTCTATGAATATTGAACAATGAAGGATAAGAGACAGAGAGACATATTTGTGGAGTTGTAAAATACTTGAAACGGATAGTGGACAATTTTTACCTGCAAGTCCAAAATCTTGTAAAGATTCCCCATATCATTGTGGGCCCAAGGCAATTCAGTGGAGCACCTCTATAACTCCAATGGTAGGTCTTATGCGCCAACCCAACTGCACCCCGGTGTCTTCTTTGCTCCCATGGCTTTCATGGTTCGTCTCATTTCGATGGCTTCAACTCGCCGACCCGCAGCAACGTATATATCACAGAGAAGAATGTAGTATCCTCCTTCATCTGGCTTTAGTTCTAATAGCTTCTTCACTACCCGTTCTCCCATACCTACATCACCGTAAATCCTACAAGCACCAAGTAATGCTCCCCATACCACATCGTTGCATGGAATTGGCATTTCTATGATCAATTTATACGCCTCCTCCAACTGCCCCGCCCGACCTAACATGTCCACCATGCAACCATAATGTTCAATACCCGCCTCAATTCCATAGTTGTTCCTCATACTCTCAAACAACCGGTACCCTTCTTCGACCCATCCCTTGTGTGTGTAGGCAATCAATAAGGCCAGAAATGTCACACCATCGGGTCTCACTCTCGATTTGGCCATTTCATGGAACAAACCTACCGCATCTTCTACGTTCCCATGATTTGCAAAGGCAGAGATCATTGAATTCCAAGTGATCAAGCTCTTCCTTCCCATCTTCTGAAAAACACGTTTTGCCCCGTCAACACAACCACACTTGGCATACATGTCAATCAGAGCATTGCAGAGTGAGATCATCCAACCAAACCCATTCTCATCGATGTAACGGTGGACATTCAATCCCGCTTCCAAGTCTCCTAGATTCGTGCAAGCCAAGATTACACTAACCATCGTGACTTCATCCGGTCTAACACCCTCTTTCCGCATTTCCCCAAACAACCCCAATGCCTCCATCGAACGCCTTGCTTGAGAATACCCTGAAATCATCGAAGTCCACGAAACCACATCCCTCTCCGGCATCCTATCAAAGATATGCCGCGCTTCATCCAATTCATGGGCTTTCACATGTGCAACCACCAACCCTGACCACGACACAACATCAGGATCCAATGTCTCATCGAACACCCGATGAGCCACACCTGGAACTCCTCTTGTAGCGTAGAGATGAATTAATGCATTTTGAACAAACAAATGCGAACTAAACCCGAACTTTACGACCTGCCCATGGATCTCATCTGCCTCCATAATCAATGAAAAACTCAATTTCATCCTCGAACGCGCTTTGAGAAGGAATGTGAAGGTGAACCCATCAGGGTCCACCGAATTATATCTCATTTGATTGAATAAGGAAATTGAATTTGAAGGGATATGACTCTTTGAATAACCTCTAATAAGAGTATTGTAAAAGAAAGTATTTGGTTGAGGCATTTGATTGAAAAGGTGGTGGGCAAATTGCAAGTCACCCAAGGGGAGACAGCAGCGAACCTCAGCATTTTCGCGAGGACAAGAGTGTGAAAATGGAGGCCTGTGCGGATGGCCCGAGCGTAAATTCGCTTGAGGTCTCTCATGGTGGTGCAATTCTCTGCTAAGGAGACTAGAGTGGCAGCAATGCTGAGACTTACTTCCCATTTTTGGGTTGATGTCTGCATTGCCTTGCTTTGCCTACTCTTTAACTGTTTTTTGGTGGTTGGTGTTTATACAGTTTACTGTTAGTTTTTCTAGCTGTTTTATTAGTCAGATTTCTTGGGAAAAATCAAATTTTAGGTTTGTTTATACAATTGCCTTGCTTTGTTATTTATTTATTTTTTTCTCACAGCCCAACAGCCGTTTGACATATGGCGCAAATGACATAAGCAATAAGAGAGAATTTCTCAGTCATGCACAAAGTAGAAAAATGAAATTTCCTCATCACATCATCTTGTGGTATTAAAAAAATAAAAAACGATCCGTTGCAACGGCGTGTTATAGAGGATGAAATTTTATGAACTTAAAAAAATAATATTTAATTTTAATTTTTAATAATCATCTATTTTCAACACCTTGAATCGAGTTCCAAAATTTTTATTTATTTTAATATGAGTTTTTTCATGAAATCTAGAAGATTGTCCTATTGTCAATGTGATAATTCATGTGTGTCTAATGACTTTTTTTAAGATTTAAAATCTTAAAATTAAAATATATGGTAAAATACATGTAAGTAGGAAAGAGAAATTTTCTCTCTATTATTTATGTCATTTATACAATATGTCGAATGATTAGACAGTTAGCAAAAATCATTCAAATAAAATGCAAGCACTACCCAACTCACATAAATCACTAGTATTCATGTTTCAAAACTCGGCTTGACATCGCGTCTCCTTTGTGAATAAGACCGAGTTGGCAACTTGTCTATGGACAACATAAAGCATTTAACTCGATTTTCAAATATTTATTCGTGTATATTATATAAAAATGATTATAAATAATTTTATGAAACAAGTTAGATTAGAAAATGTTTAATCATGAATTCATATTTTATTTAGATAATAAATATTAATATTCTAAAAATAATAATTATTTTAATTAAAATATACACAATCCTAATTGATTCGGATGAATTTTACTTACTTGATTGAGATTTTCAAAATATCGTCCAAGTTGCATCGCTCATCTCGTGAGATATGGGAATCCTAAGATGCTGTGATATCAAGATGACTCGAGTAAGTCATCTCAGTATCGAAGATTTAAAAGCATGCTAGTAGTAGGTGACATGCAAAAACCCACATGTGTATTATCAAATTAGGGTTTATGTAAGTTTAAGATTTATTTAAATAATTATTTAGAATTTTAAATAGATAATACAATTTTATATTATAGTTAATAGTTAAATATATTGTGAGGGTATTTTAATAATTTAAAATATTAATTAGGGAATTTTTCTTTATATTGGCATTATCTCATTATAAGATTAAAGATTAAAAAACTATTTTGTAATTTTGATAAATTACCTAAGACGCAAATAATTGATAGGTTTAAATGTATTTTGAGGGCATTTTGAAGAAAATTTTGGTGTCAACAATCCTCTACTCCGATGATGGAACTAGGATTTTGTAAAATGAGGTAAGCCATAAGAGAGAAAATTTCTATCTCCTACTCACACATCGTCTCTCACAAATCTTAATTTTAGATTTTCAAATCTTATAAAGATTATGGGGCATTATTATCTGTCGTAGTTAGGGGTGTCAATGGGTCGATTCCAGTTCGGTTCTTTAGGAACTTAGAACCATAATCATAATATTTAGTTCAGTTGCGATTCTTATAGGTTTCAAGTCTGATTCCAAAATAAATGGAATCGGAACCGAAACTGTCAAAAATCATAAGTACACATCGGTTTCGGTTCTCAAGAATTAAATGAGAAAAAAAAAATCACATCATTATAGAAACAAAATTCCTTTAAAAAAAATTAACATATTATCAATAAAATTATTAACTTAGTTATAATTTGTTATACTAAAGATAAAAATTAATGTTTTTTTCAAAAACAAAAATTTATCTTTATTAAAAATAATAAATTTTTAGAAGAATAGCTCATTTTAAGATCCAATCAATAATTTATATGAAAAATTGAAGAATTTTATATAAGATGCATTTATTTTGTAATATAAAAAAATACCTTAAATCATCTATAGTATGGAAAGTAATGACAAAATAAATCTATTATGGGTACCCGTGAGTACTCATTGGATAGAGCCCAACTGTTCTGGTTCCGATTGGTTCTTTCCATTTTAGACCCGGCTTTAACCGATTCTAATAAAAAGGAATCTAGAATTAGGGTTTTCGATTTCGATTAAATGGGTACCCATTTACGCCCCTAGTCATAGCAGCATATAAATCCTTATTGTTTAAAAAAAATTATTTTGGGGTTAAGGATATCCTTTCCTGAAAGTCTAAAAACTCATTTTTCTCTTGGTCCTTCCATAAAGCCCACTCAAAAGGCCCTATTTTTAAGCTCAACTATTTTAGCCCATGTCCATCGAGCCCAACATGTTTATTATTGGGATCATATCCCTTTCATCCCAATGGAATCTCTTCTGAACGACGTGCAGTTGCAATCACCCGTCATACCAACTGCCAACTACCTTCAATCCTTGATATTAAATGGGATTTATGATGCCAAACCAACATTTTCTATAAGATTCGTGCTCGGGTGACACAAAGGAGACACATGGGTGACATAATGACACAGTGGTGCGCACATAACTGTAGATGCTTTTCTGTGAGATACAAGTAAAAGGCATCTATGATTATGTGTGCGCCACCACGTCATTTGTGTCACCCATGTGTCCCTGTTTGTGTCACTCCAACATTAGTGTTTTTATAACGCACCAAACAATAAAATGTGCGTTGTTGACTATGTTATATTTTAAGGGTGACTCCTACGGTTGTCAATGGCTCAGGTTCGGATTGGTATCAATCCGATAAGAATCGATACCAATCTGACTAGATTTTATTAATTTCAAATGAAAATTTCAAAATATTGAGTTTGACTTGTTCATGGATAATATCAGGATGAGTTAGACTTACAATTTTAATGGTGTCCATGCAGTCAATCTAGCATGGAAAGAGATACGTGCTCTATTATCCAATTGAACTGGAACCTCATATCGCACTTCATGAAGTGAAAGTGGATAAGAACCATAGATGCTTTTTCACTCGTATCAGTTATGACCATTCAAGACACACCTAATGCAATACCTAATTTAATTTAATTTTAACAGCAACAACTATTGTTACACTATTCCAACTTTGAATTGACTTGCTAGCTCCAAAATTTAGGAGAATTATGATGAAATGATCCATCCCATCATTATCATTATCCTTAACGAAATTTGAAATTGAATCGATTCTCTTGATTGATTATAATGAACCCTGATATGATTTATATAAATTAAGAATAGAAGAATCATATTTATATTGAATCAGAGATCTAATAAGATCTTATCCTGATCAAATCCTAATTCTAATCTAATTTTTTATTATGATCTAATCAGATCTAATTAGATCTTATCCTAATCTAATCTTTATCATCGTCTATAGATGATCTGGTGTATCAAGATACACCTTATTACAATACATCGTGAAATAATATTCTAACAATTCTTATTGTTGAATTATTATCATCATCATCTTTGTTATCGGCAAAATCATTATCAACTTATCCAAGAGGTCGAAGATGGCAAATATTGGGAGGAAAAATCAAGGATTTTTAGATATTCTTTTATTAGTCTAAAAGAGAAGACCAAGATCAAGAAGCACGACAAGATATAAAAACATAACAGGATATCTCAAACATTCACGAAGTCGTAGAGGTACCACGTAAGGCTGCAACCTGGTCGGGTTTGAGGGCAAACCCAGGCTCAACCCATGTAGCAGAACCCTCAACCCGAACTCAATTCATTACATGAAAATTGGAAAATTCGACAGGCCAAAGCCCTTGAATTTTAGAAACCGCATGTTGACAGCCTAGGGCCTTTGAATTTTTTATGTTCTCCAGATTTAACAGATTAGAGCCGTCAAATTTCTCACATCATCCATTAATTTGATAGTTTCAACCCATCGAAAAAAATAATTCTATAATGAAATTTTTGATGCCTTGATTCATCGAATTTTATGGAATTCAACAGCCTTGGGCCATCGAATATGGACTTTTTTCATATTGTGACTTTCACTAACCTAAGCTCAACCCGAGCGTGATCTTCTAAAATCGGGTTGAGCTCGGGTTAGGTAATTTTGGGCGATTTGATCGGATTGGGTTCAGGAATAGCCTTAATTTCATTTGATTAGCAAATAAATTTTATACTTTAAAATAAAGATATACAACATTACAAACAATCTTCAAATCAATAAGGGAGAGATTATTTAGACAAACATTCACATTAATAGTAACTAATTGTCCACAAATCATTGTAATAAGATGGGATAAAAAAGTTAAATAAAAAATCCATAATTAATATAAAAATATTTATATAAACTAACATAACATTGGGTTCGGGTTGCTCATACCCTCAACCCGAATAGAAATTGGGTTGAGATTTTCTAACCCAGACTCAACTCATCTACGACATAACTCGGCCTAGGCTCGCCCATCAATAAGGTTGAACCCAGGTTGAGTTCGGACCAGCCCGTTCAGATTGCAACTTAGTGCCACGTGTTCTGCATACGAGATGGTTTCTTCAATTCTTTGAAGTAGACTGCCCACTTCAAAGTGTTCTCTCTCTCTTGACGTGTAGCAAGGTAGTCCAAAAGATCCATGCCAAACTCCTTTAATGCCTTGCACAGGTGTGGTGCAACCAAGGACTACTAAATGACCCATAGTTTAAATTAAACTCGACCGAGTCAATTCGATTGAATTTTGAGGTGACTTGGTCCCCAAAGTTGATGGAATCAACGATCAAGTTAATTCGTTAACTGGGCCAAGTCAGCTTAAAAATGCATCGAGTCAGGTCAAAAGCTTGACCAAGTTATTTGTTTATATATATAAAAACAATTTAGGGAAAAAAATAATTTATTTTAAGATGATATATTTTTATTTGATTCATCTGAGTTAACTCATGAGATTTTGAATTGACTCAACTCGATAGGCATAGGAGTCGAGTTTTCAAATTTTAAAGCTTTTAAAAAAGAGTCGTGTTGGAGTGACTTCAATGGGGGACACACGAGGGGGACATCTTGATGTGGCGTGTGCATGCCCATAGATACGTTTTCTTTGAGATACAAAGAAAACACATCTACGGGTATGCATGAGCCACCTCGTCAAGATGTCCCCATGTGTCCTCCACTGAAGTCACTCCAACATTAATCATTAAATAAACCACACCTACAATTTGTACCTATCCTTCTATGGCGTTGTAATAGTATATTCTTTGTTGAAATTGATGCAAAGAATATTGAAAATGGACCCTTAGGGTCTGTTTGATTTCCTTGAACTCTACACATAAGAGTAGACCTTCTGAAATTCAACTTCTGAAAATTGACAGTGAGTTAATTACAATTTTAGTATTAGTTGCTTGTGAGAAACATAGTCACAAATTTCTACAAATTTTTTTTTTTAAATACATAAAATTCTCCGAATAAGATGAATTGATACATTAATCAGATTTTTTTTAATTAATCACAAAAAATGTAACAATTTTATCCTTCACCCTCAAAATTTTATTTTTTTTTCATCATTAAAATCTCGAGAAAAAGAGTGAATTTTTATGGAGGTTGAAGATGATGGATTTTGGCGAGAAACCCAAAAACATCATTTTTATATCCCCAATTTTTTTTTATGAAACTTTCCCATAATCATCCAAATTATCCATATTGAACCCCCATTGAATAATTACAAAATCCGAACTTTGTTACTTTGAACTCGGACTCCAATACTTTGTCAATTTAGATTGTGCTTACACTTCGATAATGTAGATCTTTCAATAGCTTGGTGGCCCACCAAGATCAGGATGTCAATCCATGATCATGATCATGATCATGATCATGATAATTTATTTTCTTATATCGGACTCTGAAATTGTAACTCTTATAACTTCTTAAAAAACTAGAGTTACTAAGAGCTCGAAAGTAACAACTTTCTAAAGTCCCATTCCAAACACGCATGAATATAATAACAACTTTTGTGAGTTGCCAACTTTCACCTCCCGAACTCTCTCCTACCAAACAGACCCTAAGCGAATCCACCCTTTGATCCGAGCTGACTTAATTAATATTTTTAATGACTCATTGGGTTTTTAATATTATGTTGTCTTGTAAAATGATTCACAGGTTGAAATACAAATAATTAGATAAATAAATCAAGAACTTTCATTTAATTTAATAGTGTTTTAATGGATAATCAAATATTTGTTTAAAAGTTGAAACAAAGGTGACTTTGAGAAGTTATCATTTGTTTAGTTAATCCTAATAATTAGATAAACAAAATGATGACTTTTCTTTACTCAATATCGAAAACTGCCCAAGCTTATAAGATAATCTATCTGATTCTCTCTTACAAGTGTACCAAAAGATCTCAAAACATTCACAATGAAGTTTGGGAAGGAATTTGTGTCACAAATGGTGCCAGAATGGCAAGAAGCCTACATGAATTACACTTATCTCAAGTCATTACTTAAAGATATCTTGAGATTTAAGCAAAGGAATGAGACTGTTACGTCGAATTCAGCTGTGCTGAAGAGGAAGGGTTCATTGTATAGGGCTTTCAGCGGGCTAACACATCGATGCACTAATCTTAAGATCTCTCCAAAGAAGGAAGATGAAGACCAAGTGATACTAGTGAATGCAGTTCAAGAACAAGAGGGATCGGAAGGGCGTTATCAGACTATGTTCCTTATGTCGAACGATGAAGGAGGGGAGTACGAGCTCATGTTCTTTAGAAGGCTCGACGATGAGTTTAACAAAGTAATTAAGTTTTACAAGGATAAGGTGGAAGAGATGTTAATGGAAGCTGGGGAGATTAATAAACAAATGGATGCTTTGATTGCATTAAGAATTAAGGTGGATAAACCCATTGTAGGATTCGAAGAAGCTTCTCTGATTAATCTTTCACCCGCTATTGTATCGTCTCCAGCTTCGGTTTCTAGTTCTTCAACCAAGAGCAAATCACCAGGTAAGCGTGCACACAAGCATTAAAAGTTTTTTTTTTTTTTTTAAATTAGAGGTTTACGTAGTTCACTCGAAAACAAGGAAGAAAAAACTTGAAAGAGCGAAAGGAACTAGACCTCTCGTCGCTTTTACAAGAAAAATCTCCATTCCTAAACCCATTGTGGGGCTGTTGGAGGTCGAGAGTTTCTCTGATTCTCGACCCATTGTTGGTCAACTCTCAAAAAGAATTCCTCTGTCACCGATACTAAAAGGCTCTTAGTATCGGTGATTTGGCTATTAAGGAAAGGTGACTCGGTTGTTTGGACTTTGGCAAACCCACTGAGGGACTCTGAAAACTCCTAAAATTCGGGTTGTTAATTCAATGGTAGAGTACTCGGTTTTTATGTTTGTCTAGAATATTTTACACAAATGGATGAAGGAACGGATTTGTCCATACCGATGATAGAATTTGCAAGACCTTCGAAAGATTCTGAAAGACAATAAATGAATGAAAACGAACAACCATTTCGTATCAATGGAGATCACGACTGATCTTGACTATAATTTCTTTCTCAGAGTCTAGTGAATCGCTCTTATCTCATCCGTGGACATAGGCACTAGCACATAAATCTTGCTATGTTTTTGAATTATTATTATTGCCTTTGTGGTTTTATTCGGGGTTTCACGTTCACGTTATTGTTGAATTGAAGGAAAGACACAGATGGATGTAATTCAAGAAGTGGAGATGAGCAGCGAAGGAATTGTTGAAGATGAAGAAACAGATGTCAACAAGGGTGAAGCTAGTAGCAATCAAAGGAATGTTGGAGGAAAAATGAACATCAATGGTTCTAGACCATATCCATTAGAAGTCTTGAAGTATGTGAAGATCAATATCAAACATGAAACTCCATGGTCAACTTTAAAAGGCATCCTCATGGATTCAAATTTGAAGAACTTGACTTTTACCAAAGAAGAACTGAGGGAAGTAGAGGAACAACTGAAAATTGTGATTATCGAATTTTATCAGAAGCTTCGACTTCTAAAAAGTTATAGGTAAACAACAGAGTTTTTCCTATATTGAAAAAGAGTGATCGGTCTTTGGGTTTATATTTTGTGGTGTTGTTGGTAATGTGTTCTTGTTGCTAATGTATGTGCCAGCTTCTTGAATCTCTTGGCATTCTCCAAAATCATGAAGAAGTATGATAAGGTCAGATATTTATTGTAACCCAACATTTTATTGAGCTTGAAAGAGACTAAATATACAAATCAAATGTAATTGAATTATGCTTTTATGACATTCTTGGTCTGAAGGGAAAATCATGAGAAGTCATGGAAATGGAGGAAGAACATGTTTGTTTAGCTGACCACAAATTTTTGGGATAAGACTTTGCAGGAAAATATAATTTTATAAGAAGTTTTTTTCCACTTTTGTTAATTTTTTTTTCCCTCAAGAAACCCGTTTCTTCAAATGAAAGTGGGAACATTTTCCCACCCTGTATGAACATTTTCTCTTTCAGGAATATGAGCAAACTCCTTTTTCAGAGATAATTGGACTCATGGTTTTTAAACTCAGTATTTCGTCTTGTCACATTCAGCTCCGATACCGAGTCGTCTCGGACAAGTTTTCCGATATGTTTGAGATGTCTCGTGAGACAAATCGATAAATTGAACTGTGACTCGTAAATCTCGGTCAAAAAATGACTTTGTGAGTTGGTCTCGTTCAACTCTGATACTGAGTTAACTCGGGCAATACGTCTTGGTCTCGGACGAGTTTAAAAACCATTTTGGACCTGCAATCAAACATCAGTATTGTGTTGTTCCAACAATTTCGTTCTTCTCTAAATATTTTTTGAGAAAACGAATTCACAAAGAAAATGTTTTCTTGCGCTCAAACACGTATCTTGACACAATAAGTTATAAGGTTTGACTTTCAAGACAATTTTCGATGGATTGGGTTACTTAATTTGATTCTGCATGTGTAGATTAGATAAGAAAAACCCATGTTTGAGTTTCCTATTTGTTTGCAATAGTGTTTTAAAGCTAGAGATTTTATGGTTTGATTCCTTTTTCTGCAGATCACGTCGAGGAGTGCATCTAAGGCATACTTAAAGATGGTCGACAGCTCTTATATTGGCAACTCCGAAGAAGTAAGATTTACATATCAATCAACCATTCGAAGAACCATAAATAGCAGAAACAGTCTCAATTTTGTAAAATCTTCATTTTCTTTCACACAAATTATGATTCCACAACCATAACTACAGCTATTTTGTAAAAGAGAGATTCTATTGGCATGCCAACTTTTACTTACAACACACCAATCATTTTGAAATTTAAATGATTATTTACATATAGCTTGGTGTGTTACGAGAAGCTCTCTTTGAAAAATCTTCAATTACTAAGTACCTGTTTGGTTCAGCACCCACAGGAATCTGGAAGCGCTTCCAAGCATAAATTGACTTCTGCATTGTTTATCTGTATTTTTGTATTAGCTTTCTGGTTCACCTTGTGACTTCACAGCTCAATAGGCTCATGGAGAGGGTGGAGGCCACCTTTATTAAGCACTTTTCAAACGCAAATCGCAGAAAAGGCATAAACGCTTTGAGGCCAATAGCGAGAAGAGAAAAACATGGAATTACATTTTTATTGGGTAAGACTTGTACCAAGTAGACTATAAGATGCTGAACAAACTACATATATAAATCCTTCAATCAGTTTATTGTTTTATGCAGGTTTGTTATCTGGTTGTTCAATAGCTCTTGTAGTGGCTATTGGTGTGCTTATACAAGCGAAAAACATATTTAAGAGCGAGGGACGTGGTCGATACATGGAAAATATATTTCCACTTTACAGGTAAATCCAATGAGTTTATATGAATTTCTATGTTTCAATTTCTAGAAAATTGGGCATAACAACCAACAATAGCAACTGCAAAACACAAACCCCACCTAAAAAAAAAAGAGAGCACCCTTGCCAATAATGAGCCCCTTTCACTACCTTGAAAAATTGGGTTACAATCACTCAATCTCACTTCATATCATTAAAACTGAAATTTGTCCTCATGGAAACCCTAAAACGAGTTTGCTATAATTTTATAGCGTAAAATCACTTGTAGAATCAATCCCGGTGTACAGTCCATTATGCCCATATGATACCACCAACAGAATACAAAGCGCAAACATAACAGTCCACTCAACTAAATTGATCTACATAACATTTTATTTACAAAAGTTAACAAAATTCGAGTTCAAAATTTTCAGAATGATGTCGCTTTCGCTGATTCTCTTTAGAAATTCATAATAATCTTAACACTTACACTTTTTTTTAAAAATAATTTTATTTTGTTTCTATTTGGTTCTTAGCTTAATTAGTCCATCTTACTTGCAGCTTGTTTGGATTCATTGTCCTGCATATGCTCATGTACTCTGCAAATATATACTTCTGGAGGCGATACCGCGTGAATTATGCATTTATATTTGGCTTTAAACAAGGGAGTGAGTTAGGCTATAGAGAGGTTTTTCTACTAAGTGCAGGACTTGCTGTAGCAACATTGGCTGGGGTTCTTTCAAACTTGGACATGGACATGGATCCTCACACAAAGAGCTTTCAGGCATTAACTGAATTGGTCCCTTTAGGTCTACTCACTGTAAGATATTTTTTTTGATCGGTTCACTGTAAGATATTCCAAAATAGAAAAACTTGTTCTTTCTCTTCTAAGATACAATTCACATAGTTTTATTTAGTGTCAATGCTTCTGTGTATGATGATGATGTGGAGTGATATTTTTTCTCTATAATCATTAACAAGAAATCTTTTATTGCAGGTTGTACTTATTATATTGTTGTGCCCTTTCAACATCATATATCGCTCAAGTCGTTTCTTCTTTATACAGTGTGTATTTCATTGTATTTGTGCTCCTCTATACAAGGTAATGTGCTAAAACAAATTCAACACTTACAAGATTTATTATGTAAACAAACATTTATTGTGTAAAAGACTAATAAACCCTTATCTTTTTCACCAAAAGACAAAATGAGGAGGGGTGTTATTGAAAAAAAAAGTGTTGGATAATGCTAACATCCCTATGAAGTATAGGAAGTTAGCATTCCCCATATATATACATCTATATAGAAATCAACAAAGCATGTTCTTATATTGTTGTTTCATATTATTTTTTATGCTTTCCTTTTGCAGGATACCCTCCCAGATTTCTTCTTGGCAGATCAGCTAACTAGCCAGGTGTGACATCATTTTGTTGATAGAAATAAAAAATTCTATTAAGAGAGGAAAAGAGGTCCAAAAGACATACCAAGAAACAACAATGAAGAAAGAAAATAGGAAAAACTAGATCACATAAGAACACAAACCAACCCTACTCGCCCTCTTTACACAAATCCCAGCCATAGAGTTCTTGAAAGAAGACGCCCTTAAATTCTTTAAAAGATAAGCACACAACACAACAATGACCAAAAAATAAATAAAAAAATGCACCAATGATAACGTTAGAAAAGAGATTGTTCATCTCCTTTGAATGTCTACCCATTCCTCTCATTCCAAATGTCCCAACAAAAGGTAAAACGAGTCAAGCACCACCAAATCTTTTCTCTATGCCTAAAGGCCTACCAACTAGAGAAAAACAAAATCACTGAGGTAGGAAAGCACCACCACGCTTTAAACAGAGAAGAAAAATGAGACCAGACCTCCTACAAAAACTTACAATGGTGCACATTTGTTTTGCCTATCGTCGGTACCAGGTGAGACTAATCCCACAGACACACACACTGCCCCCCTTAGAAAGTCCTATGTGCAACTGGTTGAGTCGAGGGTCAACCGGACCTTGGATGGTGGCCCCAAGGTATTCATTGCTTCTTGGGGTTTCGAACACTTGACCTACCTTACTGAGGAGTTTATCAAGGCTCGGCTTGCCATTAGGTCAATCCCTTGGGGTTACAATGGTGCGCATGTGACTAACTGGTTCGCCAACAACTTTACAAAGACCACAAAAATCGACAGAGAATGATGATTGTCAATGGTTAGGCTTTTGCTCAAGGCAAAAGACAAGAACCCTATCCAACAAAGAGACACGAGCAAGGGACTTGTAGAAGGATTTACCCAAGAACACTCTAACTCGATTGCCTAACCAACCATACCTAACAATTATTTTCCATGGAGTTAATGGCAAATGACTTGCTATTAACTTAACCTCCCAATCATTATGTCTTCTCTTGAATAAAAAAAATTCCTAAGAGGGACTTCCCAATCTGAAGCATGAAACAATCGATTGGGAATCTTTTATTTTAAGGAAATGTGATAAACATCTGAAAAACAAACTCAATTCCTTTTCCCTACCCTGAAGGCAATCCTATTACAAAACTCCAGAAGCGTTTTGAGGAAACCTATCCATATATTGCATATATAAGAGATACTCTCTTACCCAATTTCCTATTAGTAATCATTTTGACCAAATTTAGCCACAATAACCCTCCTCCGTAACGACTCAGATTCAACTCCAAACCTCTGCCTTGAATCATGCTCCTAAAGTTGATCCAGAAGTGAAAGGGTAGCCCAAAGTTGATCCAACTTGTGCCATGAAAACATTCAATAAGTAAGAAATTGGACAATTCACAGCATGGCCTGAGGGAAATTGCTTACTCGTGAACTTGAAGAATTTCAAAGCACAAAAGTAACTTAAGTCCTCCCGAGATTTTGTGATTAAAAACCTTCTCCATTCATCCATGGGCATGAGGACACATTGATGACCTTTGCTTCTTGCACATCTTCCCATTCCACAACATCTTGTCCTTCACAGACAATGGCCAACCACCATTCCCAAATTTCCTCTGTGGAATCAAGGGTTTGCAGCATTTTCATAGTGCGTGACTCCACTGGTGAAAATGAAATGTGTATTTTTTTTAATAGGTGAAATGAAAATGAACTGTGTATTAGGAAAGTAATTTACCTATTTCACTATTTTCTGTAATATTTATTTTGTTTTAATGTGGTTCATTTGACCTGTTTTACAATTTTGTACTTGTACTAATAAGTTATATAAAGTAGGACACATTTTAATATACTTATCATGAAAAAGAACATATGGATATATGGGCAAATTGGGATTTCTATAATGTCCATCAACATACTTTGTTTTGTTTATAATAAATAACAAGTATCCATTATTGTTTTATATCACAGGTTCAGGCCTTTCGAAGTCTTGAATTCTACATTTGCTACTATGGTTGGGGAGACTTTAAAAAGAGAACGAACAACTGCCACAAAAGTGACATTTTTAACACCTTTTATTTCATTGTAGCAGTGATTCCATATTGGTTTCGGTTCCTACAGGTAACTTCCATCGCAACTCCCTTCCATAGTTATAAATACATCATAGTGGTGCCACTTTTAACTGAGTAGCGGTGTTGCAGTGCCTCCGACGTTTGTTTGAAGAGAAAGATATAGCCCACGGAATTAACGGACTGAGATACTTTTCGACAATTGCCGCAGTTGTAATGAGAACAGGATATGAACTTAAAAGAGTAAAGACATGGAAGTTCATGGCAATAATAAGTTCAATCATAGCTGCCCTTGCAAGTACATATTGGGACATTGTGATAGACTGGGGCCTTCTACAAAGGCATTCTAAAAACCAATGGCTGAGAGATAAGCTCCTTGTTCCACATAAAAGTATCTACTTTGCAGCCATGGTAAGAACACAATAGAATTGATCAAGAAAAGTAGTGTTTCAATTTCAAGGTGAAAGAGTGTTTATGATTATTTTCAAATGCAGGTTTTGAATGTTCTACTAAGATTTGCTTGGCTGCAGACAGTGTTAGGACTCCGTGAATTGTTTTTCTTTCACAGAACGGCTTTAACGGCACTAGTTGCTTGCCTGGAGATCCTACGTCGCGGAATATGGAACTTCTTCAGGTAGATTATATTTCTTCTTCTTTTCTTTTATAAGTATACCTTTATTTCAAGAAAGAGAAGAATGTACAACAGGCCATCAAGGTCACTAATCTAAAAACAAGGAACAAAAAGCAAAAACAGAACAAACTACCTCAAGCATAATGACCCCCACCTAAAGACAAACTCCTCAAAGAGAACCCCCTTGAACTCAGCAAAGAGTTTGCACCAAAAAAAATAACCATCCGATAATATTTATACTAAGCTCTTGAAAATGAACTCAGGTAAGTTATATTTCTTAATCTACGACTTGCCTCCATTACTAATTGGAGGGCAGAGAAGATGAAGCTTGATTGAAATTTGTTTCCCAGTATGATATATGAGTATTATAATATCAATTGACTAGTGCAAAATAAAACACATGCCTAATGCTGAGAGTTTTCACTGATGAGAGTTGAATGTTAACTGATCAGGTTGGAGAACGAGCACTTGAACAATGTCGGCAAGTATCGTGCATTCAAATCGGTGCCACTCCCTTTCAACTACAACGAGAATGACGACAAGGATGAATAGAGTCAAAGGACATCTACAACGTGCATGAGAGATGGGGTACAAAAATGTTGTCCATTACACTATACATTGGGATATCCAGTTGGAGAAGGAAGTTGCATGAAGTAGGGAAAGAATTTAACTAGGCACCAAAGCAAAATTTAAGGCTTTTCCACATTGGTTTTTTTTTTTCAGAAATGAATAGAGGGAATTTTGGAAGAAAACAAATGAACCCTTCTTTGAGTTCAAAATCACAAAACCAATGGAAAGTATTGTAGATAAAAATTAAAATTTCTTGTAAGCAAGCATCCACCACTGATAGAGTACAACATTAAGAGACGAAATATTATAAGAAATGGGAAAGGGTATGATCATTGTGAGTTGTGTAAGTAATTTTTTTATAGAATTTGATTGAACAAAAAATGTTCCTATTTAAGTTCATCTTTCATTAGAATTTGGGTTCAACGTTCAAATAGGTATTAACATCTTCTCCATCTATTTATTTCTTTAGTCTTTTTTACAAGTATAAATTTATTAAATGAAAAAGGAGCTCGAGGAGACCTGTCTAATTACAAAGGAAACAGTATGTAGCCTGCAATTAAGTATACAAAATCCTTGAAAAATACTCCTTTGAACTCAAATAACTTTCAATTTTTATTTTTGATAGGTAAATGCAACTTATATTAAATGTGGTCAAGAAGACCAGCGAAAAGAGTACAAAAATGAAAAAGCGGATCAACCCAACAACTAGGACAATCTACATACCCAATCCCATCTCCCCATGAAATCTTCAAAGAAGACTCCGTTAAACTCCGCAAAAATTTAACCATAATATGCTAATAATCGTCTCAATCCATCAACAAGCCACAAAATTTGTTAAGTTCTAAAGGATTCTTTCCCTATGCGAAAAGGTTCTTCTATTTATTAAACCTAATCTTATTGAGCCAAGATTTCTTGATGGTCTCTTACAACCTAATAATTAATTTACCATAAATAAATTAGCAAGATTGAAACCAAAACATATTCCAATAGTGGGAACATACTCCAATTTGTGCTCTTTTGAGGTTATTTATTGTCTTCCCCATTTTATTTTTTTTTCTCTTCTTCATATCTTTCCAATTCATGATTATGGATTTATAAGTGATTCTTATAATAAAAATCAGGAAACAACCAACAAACAAGTCCCAATTCCCAATCTCATACTGTTAGGAAAAACTCACATTTGCAAGTCTAATGTAAGAGAAGAAGGAAAAAACTTCCATTTATTCCCAAATAGAATTAAAAAAAAAAAGGGGGAATTATTCAGAAACAAAAATCTCCAAAATTGTCTTCCTTCTTGGAAGTTAAATACCCCAATTGATTGTAACCAACAATTGATTTTAAATATAAAATTCAACTAAAAAAATAAAAACAAAACCTCTAATTCTCTTGTTTCTCCTTCAACAAAGCCGCGGCTTCGGCTTCTATCTCCAATTCCTTCTTCACTTCTTCTTCCGCTACTTTCTCTGCCCTAAGTATCGGTTCATAGTAATCTGCATGAGCATCCATACACTTCTTTAGATTTGCAGTAATCTCGAAACATTTCTCGACGATATCTTCTTTGTTCTTCTCTCCTTCTTCAACACATTTCTCCCAATCTATGAAGGCTTCTTTGCATCCACCTCCCTTCATGAAAAGGCAGAATCCACACTCACCTTCTTCGTCTTCTCCTTCTTCTTCTTGTTCTTCAGATCTTTCGACCAGTTCTTCATCATTGGAGACATTCGAATTCGATTGATCAGAAATTTCTGGGTTTTGATCTGCTAGGGTTTTGGTTTCGGAGGGAAGTTGAGGGTTTGAGGTTGTTGGGGTTTGGGTTTCTAGGGTTTTAGAGGTGTCTGGGGTTTGAGATTGTGAAGGAGATGAGGACATATTGGTAATTGGTGATGTTGGTTTGCTTGTTGGGAGTTGTTAGTTGTGGGAGACGAAGCTCTCTCTCCCTTAAACCCTAAACCATCTGAAACAATTGGTCAAAGGTCAAAGTAGCTAAGTTGAAAATTTGAAATATAAATTACGAATTTTTCTACCGTTCACATGGACGAGATAGACTTATTTCGGACAAGTCATCTCGTCTCGTACGATACAAACCAAGCCAACTTATAATTTTTTATTAAAATATATTTATGTATATATAAATAATTATAATTTTTTATTATAAAATGAAGTAGATTATAAATTATAAGATCATTTTTTTATTTAAATAATAAATTGTTCATGAACAACCCCTACCGTGTAAATACTAATCCAATCGTCAAGATTTATCTTCGAGATTTGTGCTATATTCTTGGATTTTTTTTCATTTTTCTTTTATTCTGATCTTTAGATTTCGCATGTACACTGTCAGAATTTTGAGTGAACATATGCATTCTCTTTCCATGCCTCTGTACCTTATTTAAGTTATAAAAATATAGTTATTTTAACAAATAAAAAATACAAAATCTCGATTGACTAGGTTGAGTTTTACTGAATTGTATGAGATTTTCAAAGGCGTTTTTAGTGATTCAGGCTCCTAACTTGTGAGTTCAGGTCTCGTCTCTTCTAAATTAGGAGTTTACCCTAAAAAATTACCACAGCTGAAAAAAAAAAAAAAAATCATGTCCAAAATACCTTTTACCTTGATCTGACACTGAATTTGTTATTGTCGTCCTTTGCATGTGTAATTATTACATTTTTTTCATAATATAATATATTTATCTCACATTTCCGTCATTTTCACTTAATATTTCATCAGATAGTTGAAGAAGAGGTTTTACAAGAAAATTGAATATATATATCCGAAAAAGAAGAGGATTTCAAACGAGAAAGAAGATGTAATTGAAGAATGGAAAAACGCAATTGTAACGAAGTGTATTACCTTTGTACTGTATCGTAATTTATTTGTAACGTAACACATTATCTAATGATATCAGATTTTATAAAATCATCATGTGTATATTGTTGTGCCATGCTAAGTCATCACATATCTTTTCAGATAAGAAATAATTTCCTTTGTAAGTTTAGGTGCTGATTGATTCAGCTTCTTAAATCTACTGTCAGAAGCTGAAACATTGAAAAGTCTGTGATAGAGCTTTGTAAAAGTGCTGTGCTGTTAACCAGAATATGGTAATTACTGTTTGATACAGCTTCAAGAATTTGTTGTATTAGGGTAAAATGACCAGAATACCCTTAAGGTTGCTAGTACACCCAGAATGCATTAAAAATTATCATAATACCCCTATAAATATATAATTATAATAAATATAATAAAATTATATAAAAAATTAAAAAAATAATTATATTAATTTTAAAATATTTATAATTATAAAAAACTATAGAAAAATTTATAATTCTATAGAAATTTCGGCAGCATCTCCTCTTAAAAATAGACATATAAAATTTTTTTGATAAACAAAATACTTGCATAATACACAATCCAATATAATGTATGTAGAATGCATCAAAAATTACTAAAATATCCCTATAAATATATAATTACACTAAATATAGATAAATATAATAAAATTCTATAAAAATTTCGACAGCATCTCCTCTTACAATTGAACATATAAAATTTTCCCAATAAACAAAATACCTGCATAATAAGCAATCCAAATTTTACATTTTACATAACACATCCACATTACATTGTATATACATAACATATCCACAACCACCACATTTAGATTTTGACATCATTTAAACATAATGAACGTTGTTCCGCGTCAAGCTTAGTTTTGAAACACTAAACAAGGATGAAGCTGTTGGAATTAATCGTATAAAAATTCCAGGAAGTTCAACGAGCTCTTGTATTACTATCCCAAAATAGATTTTGTCAGTTTTTGTAAGTCCAAATCTAGGATTGGAGATGGGTAAATTAGAAATACTGTAAATCAAGATTGACTATATACGTTTAAAATAACATACCAGGATGGACAATCAAAACAGGTTTTCGAGCCTCGTTTTGGAAGGTCGACCATTCGATCTTTTTAATTAGGGAAGAGGAGCCCAAATGTTTCTTGATTCCACATAAGTAAAGACATCTCTTTGCATGGTATCGATGATTCAAGTAGTCTTTCTCATGGAAACACTCCTATCGTCATGGAGGAGGGGAAATTTGTTAAGAGTTGTGCTCATAAATAAATCAATTAAAGTAAAGTAAAGTCAGTAGAGACATTAGAAACTGGGTCTCTAATGTTCTCATCTGTTGAAGAAAATAGGGACATGAGGTATTCCATTGTGCCCACATGTCTCTATTCCAAACGTATCTAAAGAAAAACTATGTTATTGTCATATTTCTCATCTCTGGTCTTCTTTAGTGATTTACTCCCTTCCTTTATATGGTTTCATTTTTAATTTGGAGTACAAATTTATAGGTTTATTGAGGCTTCTTGATACCATGTTGATATAGAAGGTGATCGTTGACTCTTGATACATATGATCCTTCGGGAAATTAACAAGATATGATAAGAGATCAAAACCTCGCATAATTATGAAATGGGTGTCTGCCCCAAACCTGGTTACAACAAATCTGATCCTTATCTTGAAATCGCACACAAGCACACATACCCACCTCCTTTAGGACATATTGGAAAGCATACTCATCGATCATCAAAAACCAATGAGTTTATTTGATCTTTTATTTCCTTTAATTGGTCTCCTTACATCTTAAATGCTAGAAGCTATGCATCCTCTTGAATCCGATTTGCACTACACTTACTAGTTGATTGTTAATGTCAACATAGTGAAAAAATTCTTCAATTTTTTAAAAAAGTCGCGAATTAACAATTTGTGACTTAATGGCAATTCGCAGCTTATTCGCAAAGCTTTAAAAAAAAAAAGTTTATATTATATTTAACATGAAATTTTGTAATTTTGTCTAATATATGTCCTATACATTTTTTATATTATCCATAAGTAATAGTATATATTTTCCAATTTTTTTCCCCACTTTGTCGGCTTTCTCCGAATATTTCCCTTGCTAAATTATTTCAGAATCCCTTCTTAGTATCTATGATTGTCAGAACCTTATACATAATTATTACTACACCTTTTTTTCTTTTTTTGATAAGTAACTTTTTTCTAAGAAAGAAAACTTATAATAAAACAAAAAATAAATCTCAAATACTGAAATATAATTCTACAAAAAGCATTATAGATTCAAAATTGGTTCCAAAATCTTTAATTTTGTTACCTTGGGCATGCGAAGAATAACATCAACCCCAATGCAGGGTTTAGCAACAGCCATTAACGAATAACTACCACCAATTCCAACAAATTTGGGCTTCTTGAACACCAAAAATTCGATTTTATTCGAATTAACATCTCTGATGAAACCCGGAGCTAAATCTGCACCAACCTGATAGTTTTTTTTTTTTCTTTCTTTTTAGCCACAGAAACAAAATAGTTTTCAAGTAAAGTAGTAGGGTTTGGGTACCTTAAAAGTCTTGAGGGATTTTCTCGATAGTTTCTTTAATGGCGGAAACGATGTTGTCGATGAAATCAGTTATGGTGGTGGAGTTGTAATCGATTTGAACCTCATTCCATAGCTTTCTCACCTTCAAATCTTCCATTGTTTCCACACCAAGATCAAAACTAGCCATCGATCTTCGTTTTTCTCTTCAACCTTGGTAGTAAAAACTCAAGTGGAGATGAGAGAGAGATAATGAGATATGGTGCAGAACAGAGAAAGATGGAGAGAAGAAGATAGGGAGACGAGACATGAATTTTCAAGCACGATAGAGACGAACAGCTATGCGCAACTGTATGCGATTTGTGTCAACAGAGAAGAGAAGAAGAGAAGCAGAGAGAAAAAGAGAGAGAGAGAGAGAGAGAGAGAGAGGGAGATCTGTGAAGGAGAGAGAGGTGTGCGAGAGAGTTCGGTCGATGGAGAGAATAGAGACGAAGAGACAGGGGCAAAATAGACATTTCAATCGAACCGTTTTTCGATGTTTAGCTCCACCCGCAAATGCCAAAAAAAAAAAAGCTCCATCATATATCCGCTTCACTCATTTGCATTTCAAAATGCAAAATTTTAACGCAAATTCAAAACGCAGCGGCTGGATGCGTTTGATTCAGCTTCAAAACGCGACTTTTCAACGCAAACACAGTAAAATTTGCATTTTGAAGCTGTATTAAACAGCACCTTAACTATTACACTTTTGTTGAGCCGGTCAAACTATTAATAAATACGTCAGTCTCTTAACAAAGATGGTAAAATATCCAAAATATCCTCATGTGTTGAAATTATGAAAGTGTCCTTTTATTTAAATAACCTAAACGTGTTTGATCTAATCACTCTAAACACGATTGTCATGAGAACCCTAATCACTCTCAATCTTATTTCTCATTGATTCAAGCGTAAATATTGTTGTTTTGAAGCAAAATCTCATCATTTTCAACCCATTTTTATCATTATCAACCAAATTTCATACTTTTCAACTTAATTTCATCGTTTTCATCCTAACCTAAAGGCATTCTTTGACCCCCAATGCTCATAATCTTCACATGGAAAATACTGACCAAAAAAAAAAAAAAAAAATCGAAAGAAAATATGAAGCAATGAAGAAAATGACTTTAGTAATGTCTCCTCCTTTTAATATGAATATTAGTCCCCCCCCCCCTCTCCCGTGCAGTAAAGAACAAAAAATAGTTTATTGGCCTCTTCTTTTTTGTTGCAAAAACTTGAGTCTTGCCGTCAAAATTTTCAGAAAAAACTCACTAAAGAGTCCAAACTTCCACTCATTGCACAAAGTATGGAATCTTTAACTCAATTTAACCCCAAAATCAAAATCAAAACTTTAATGGTAAGTTTTTGAAGCAATGGCTTTAGGGAATAGAATCATAACAATCACGACAATAATCCAACGATAACCTTAGCTTCAGTATGTGCGACAACGGAAAAAACCCAAACTTCTTCTTCTTAAAGAAGATGAAGTTGGGGTTTTACTTTCAATCAAACAGTTTAAATGCATTCAATCTAATGGTGTAGATCATATTAGAATATAAAGATGTGTTAACTAAGTGAAAGGCATTTTGGTAATTTAAACACATATGGATAATTTTGGTATTCAGACTTTAGATCTTCAATTAAACTAATGTCGGTAACAATTTGACCAATTCAACGAAAGTCAAGGGGGACCGACCTCATCTTGCATTTCGCAAGAGATATCATTAATTTCACCAATTTTATAGTGGGGTAAGACTACATTTCCCATTTATTTTTTAATAATGATTTTCTAACTATAAAGTCTTCACTCAGTCAATACTCGGCTGACGTGTTACAGACACAAAATCATAGATATGTTTCCTCGAGATACACAAATGCAAATCCCCATAAAATATATTTGTGTATCTCGAGGAAACATATCTATGGTTTCATGTCCGTAACACGTCAATCGAGTATTGATCGAGTAAAGACTTTCTAGTTAGAATATCATCACTTTTTATTTTTTTGACTAATGTTAATCTCACTCCAAAATTTTCACTCGGTCTATACTTCGTCGATGTGCAAGTACACAAAATCGTAGATCTTGTTCCTTGTGTATCTCAAAGAAAAAGGTCTATGGTTCTGTGCATGTGCTACTTCAACTGAGTGCAAACCATGTGAAAATTTTTGAGTCAAAATATCGTGAGTTCTTTTTAAGATTTCAAATCTTGGGCCCATTCGGATTATGACATTGGCAATCTAACAACACGACCTTCTAGAATTCATGAAAAAACTCAAAAAAAAAATGTTTTTTGAGCTTGAAAATGGACGATTGCTGAGCACCCAAATTTAAAATTAAAATTCAATGATAAAAAATAACTATTTTTTCTTAAATTCATAGAATTTTGTCCTCTGCAACCTCGTGGAATCTAATCATGTTTTTGAATGGCACAAGGTGATCCAATTAGGAAATTTCCAATTTTCTCTCTTATTGCTTATGCCATTTACACCCAAAAATATTGGGTGTTATACCAACTACAATAAGTCGAGTCAATCAATCGATGGTTCATCATATCTATTGAAGATCCTGGAGAGTCAAGTGAATCAAATATGATTCAGGGTTGACAAAGAGCCACTTCAATGATTCAATTGGAAAAAACTTTGAAGCAGCCATCCCGCTTCAAAATTTCTCTAGTACCTTCTCCTTTGAATTACACATGGCATTTCTAACAAGATATCTCAAATATCAATGAAATTGTAGGAGGCATGAAATAAATTAAGAAAGGCACATGTTTTGTAAAGAGGAAGATTTCTCCAAAATTTTGACGTGGATTCAATTCAATACATAAGATATCTAAATTTTAAGAAAGAACAATGCTAGAGTAGTCCAGAAGACACTATGTTCCACATTGAGTAGACATGCATGAAGGTGTGCTTAGAAGTTAGAACCAAAGATGTTTCACTTGTATCTCGAGGAAACATCTATGATTCTGAGCTCACTTCCACATCAACCAATGTTGAACGCAATGTCGTAAGAAGTCACTTATATTATTGTCTGATCGGTGTCGAGGCTTTTTTGCCTTTATTCAACATATAATGATTGAATATAATTTTGTGTGGTTAATCCAATATGTTCATGTTGAATTTTAAGCATAACGAATTTTCAATATAACTATTAATCTATTATTCCCAATAGGATTTAGAATCATACACATGTCTCAAGAATACTATTCATATTGCTAAGAATCAAAGTTAGGATACTTACCTTATGCCATAACCAAATTCTTGATTCAATAATTCGTTAGAGGTGTCTTTCGCAATCCACATGTTTGATGAAGTCCACAAACCCCAAATCATAAGTTCCTTTGGTTCTAGACTCACCTTCTCTCTCCTCTGTATTTGGATCGACTAGTTTTCTAGTGATTGATGGAGATCACTATTACAGAACTCTATGTCTTATGTGTGTCTCTCACACATTATTACTATGAGGTTGTCGATCTTCTTTTATAGATGGAGATAGAGGGCCTAAAGTTTCTCTTTTAATAAGATTTCTATCTATCAAGGTTTCCTACTAAACTTAAAAGAGTAGTTTCTAATTTCAACGATATTGAGAATCTCTTTCAATACTGACATCTTTTATTATAGAAACATGGTGCAATTAAACCACTAAAATCATGAAGTCAATAGGCCACACGTTATTGAGTTTTAACATTTTTCAACTTGACACAATAGACCGATTGTGTTAAAGTGAATTTTTTTTTACAAAATATTTTGAAAAATACTCAATTTAGGATTCTATAAACAAAACATTTTACACGTGATCGCGAATTTTAAAAATTTGTCAATATTTCCAATATTCAATTATATCTTATAATGCCATATTTCGATTAAATACTAATATGAATTATGGCAGTTGTATGTCATCTATGTCTTATTTCCTTCCATATACCACACCATCAATACCTTTTCTAATATAATATTTAATTGTGCCCCTATCATTTGTCTTGTCAAGACATTTTTTGTTTTACTTAAATTCAAATAAAATATGCATAATATAAATGAAAATAAAAAATAACCAAAAACAAACTTTATTTAGTATTAATGTTAATGTCAATTACATAACCACTTTCATTTCAAATATATAAAAGATTTCTTCAAAAAAGTCATCCTGATAACATATTCTTTGTAAACCTTTGGTGATAATCCCTTTGTCAATGGATCAACTATCATTTAAGTGATACTAATATTCTCTACTAATACTAAATGTTTATGGATTCTTTCTTTAACCACCAAGTACTTGACTTTTATGTCTTTCGCACCATTTGAGTATTTTTCATTCTTAGAGAAGAATACAATTGCGATATTATAACAACATATGTTCAGCGGTCTGGTTATAGAGTCGACTAGGGGTGTCAATGGATAGCCGAAATCCGAATTCGAATTCGAATTCGAATTCGAAAAATCGGATATTATCCGAAATTTTCGGATATCGGATTCGGATTCGGATATCATTTTAAAATTCGAATGAGTTTCGGATACGAATTCGGATATCGCGATATCCGATTCGATAATATCCGCTCCGATATAGTATATGTATTATGTATTTATGTTTTATAACAAAACTTTTATTTATGTTATATATGTTATTGTGTATTCGTGTTATATAACAAAACTTTATTTTTTAAACTTATCTTCTGTCTCTCAAACCATTTTAATGGCTAAAACGAAGAACCAGTCGTCATCGTCGTCTTCAATCATCCGTCGTCGTCTTCAACCATCTCAGGCAGCGGCTGAACTCTTCCTCTTCATCGCGGCGTCGCCTCACGACCTCAACCCTCGCAGTCACGAACTCAGGCAGCGGCGAAGCTCAGATCTACAGATCCGTCGTCGTCTTCAACGAACTGTCGTCGTCTTCAACGATTCAGGCAGCGACTCATCTTCCTCTTCATCGCGGCATGGCCTCAAGACCTCAAACCCTCGCCTTCACGATCTCAGGCAGCGGCAAAGCACAGATCTACAGATCTGTCGTCGTTTTCAACGATCTCAGGCAACGGCTCATCTTCCTCTTCATCGCGGCAACGGCGAAGTCACAACCTCAACCCTCGCAATCACGATCTCAGGCAGCGGCGAAGCCCCTCATCGCCTCACCTCTTCCTTACGACCTCAACCATCGGGATATTTTTCGAATGGTAAAAAAAGTTTCGGATAGTTTTCGAATCGGATAATATCGGATATCCGATAATTTATTCGGATACGAATTCGGATATTAGTTAGTGATATCCGATCGGATTCGGATTCGAATTCGGATATCACTAAAAAATTTCGGATTCGGATTCGGATACACCACTATCCGATCGGATACCTATCCGTTGACACCCCTAGAGTCGACAACCCCAAGTCTTAAGATAAAATTCCGTAATTATAGAGTATAACTCGTGACTTCAAAACATGCTACAAATTCAGTCACTATAGTAGATGAAGCAGTGAGGTTCTGTTTCACGTTCCTCCACGAGATAACTTCTCCTACTAGTAGAAATACAAAATCCGATGTAGACTTTCTACTATTAGAGCATCCGATAAAATTTGAATTCAAGTACCTGATCACCTCTAGATCATCTAATCTCCTATAAGTGAGTATATAGTCATTCATCCCTTTTAGATATCTCATAACCTTCTTTGCAGCTTTTCAATTATCTATTATTGGATTATTTTGATATTTGTCAAACATTTCAACTACAAAAATGATATCCGGTCTGGTACATATTTGAACGTATATCAAACTCTTAATAACTGAAGCATATGGAATATCATTCATTTGTTCTCTTTTTAAATCATTATGCAGACATTGCATTAAGTTGAACTTACTTCCTTTTCCGATAGGTACGTCACCAATGGAACAAGATTACATATTATCTCTTTAAAACTTGATTGATATAACCTTTCTAAGATAACCCTAATAATCTTTGAGATTGATTTATAAGGATTTCTATGTCAATGACATATGTTGCCTCACCCACATCAACCATCTTAAAGTTCTTAATGAGATAATTATTGGTTTCATGTAACAAATCAAGATCACTACTAGCTAATTGAATATTATCCACATATAAGACCAACATAATAAACTTGTTCCTACTGATCTTTAAATATATACATTGGTCAATGGTATTTTTCTTAAATCCAAAAGAGGTAATGGTATCATTGAACTTTTATATATCATTGCCTTGAAGCTTGATTAAGTTCATAAATCAATTTCTTAAGTCTTCAGGTTAACTTTTACTTTCCATTTTCTATGAATCCCTAAGGTTGCTCCATGTAGATTTCTTCATCTAAACTCCCATTTAAGAAAATCGTTTTCACATCCATCTGATGTAACTTCAAATCATAATGAGCCATCAATGTCATAATGTTTCTTAGTGAGTTTTTCTTTGAAATTGGAGATAAAGTCTCGATATAAACGATACCTTCCTTTTAAGTAAAACATTTGGGCACAAATCTGATTTTAAATCGTTCGACATTGTCTTTTGCGTCGTATTTGATCATGAAAACCCATTTACAATTGACTTTCTTACTTTTAGGAGGCAATTCAATGAGATTCCTAATACAGTTCCGGTCCATAAATTTTAACTCTTATTTCATGATGTCTATTCACTTAGTAGAATCATTACTTTTCATTGATTGTGAAAATGTAACCGGATTTTTATTTATCCCAATATCAAAATCAAATTCCTGTAAATACACCACGTAATCATCTAAAATGGCAAGTATCCTTTCTCTGAGAGATTTTCTCAGAACTACTTATTATAAATCTTCAATTATAATGGTTGAGTTTTGATGGAGAGGTAAACCAATTTTCTTTAACTGTTGTCAATTCTCTTTAAGTTGTTGAACATCTTGAGAATCAACAGTTTCTTGAAGATTAAGAGATGATAGAATATCTACTATTAATTTTTCAAGAGTTATTTTATGTAGTTTTACACTCCTACTAATCTCACTATTTTTTAAGAATTTGACATTTTCGATTTCAACTATTCTCTTACTATTGTTAGGGTAATATAATTTGTATCATTTAGAATTTTCTAGATAGCTAATGAAATATCTAGAAATGATATTGGAATCCAATTTCCTTTCTTGTGAATTGTAAATCTTTGCTTCCGTTGGATAGCCTCAAACATATAATAGACTTAAACTAGATTTCCTATCAGCCAATTATTCGAAAGGAGTCTTATAAATTGTCTTACTAGGAATCTTGTTTAAGATATACACAAAATTCTAGAATTGTTGAGTGATACAATATATTCCTAATTATGTCCATAAATGTACGATTACACCTTTCAACTGAACCATTCTATTGAGATGTCCTAAGCATTATATACTGTGCACAGATACCTAACTTTTCTAAGAATTTAGTAAAAAGGCCAAGATTCTGACCTAATTCATTAAATTTATCATAGTATTCACTTCATTTATCTGACCTAACTGAAAGCACCCTCGATCCGCGAGGTGCGCGGATCCACTTTTAACCCTTGAGGTTTTGGAATCGCCACCTAGTTATTACGGTCTAGGAACCGAACATTGACTCTAAAATATAAAAGAAACTAATCTACGAAAAATAAGAAACTAAGTCCGGGGATCATGTTACGGAGTTGGAAGGTGTTAGGCACCAACCCCGCCCGACAAACACCGGTTTCTACTAATTCCCAAATAAAACTACATTGCTAAAAAGACCTAATCAATAAAAAAAAATAAAAAAATACTTACCTTTTCCGAACGCAATGGTTTTTTTTCCTCAGATCTGATAGAACAACTTCTTGTACAGTATTCCTCGCTTCGTTCTGTCACCAGATCTGATTTCTGATCTCCAAGTTGAGGTATCTCTTTCTTATATCTGAATTCTTTGGATTTGTTTTTGGATTTCTGGGTGTTTTTGAAGGACTTCTACGTATTTTTTGAACTAAAATCGAAGTATGGATGTTAGGTAAGGAGTTGGGACTTCAAAATTAGGGTTTATGAGAGGTTAGGGAGGCTTTTTGACCTACTTCTCTTAGGTTTATGATTTGATACGAAAATAGGGTGTGAGGACCTCTATTTATAGATTTTTTTAAGGGTTGATTTAGGTAGAATTAGTGTTTGATTATAATTCTTTTAGTTAGAGTTGTGTTTTAGTTAGAATTGTTATATGTAGAATTGTATTTTAATTAGAATTATTTTAGGTAGAGTTGTATTTTAGTTAGAATTCTTTTAGGTAGAATTATTATTTACTTAGAACTCTATTAAGGTTTTGACTTTTGGTCTTATTTGATTGACTTTAGGATTTTGACTTTAGTCTTAATTGATTGACTTTAAGATTTTGACTTTATTATTAATTGATTGACTTTAAGATTTTGACTTTAGTCTTGCTTAATTGACTTTAATTTTGACTTTAGTCTTACTTGATTGACTTTAATACCTTGAATTTAGTCTTGCTTGATTGACTTTAATTTTTTGGAGAACCCCCATCTATTATATTTTTAATTCTTTAGACCCCCAAATGGAGGGGTCCTTAAAGAAATATCTTGCGAACCCTCAATAATTTTGCTTGAGAGCCCGATTGATCGATTGTTTTAGTTTAAAATTTTAAATTAATTTCATTAATGTCTCACTTTAATTATTTAATATTTTATTTATTAATTTCAAAAATTTTAATTATGAAAATTGTGAAATTACCGTTTTACCCTCGAAAAGGACTTTTCGCGTTTTAAGTCGGTTTTTTATATTCTAGGATGTTTTAGAATCGATTTTTCGTAAGAAATTCAATGAAAATATTGGTTTGTGTCGTTTATAAAATTTTGTGTGAAATGGTCATGAACTTTATGAGGGGCATTTTCGTAATTTTATCAAATTCTGTGAGAATTGACGAAATGATTTATTTGGTTTCAATTTGTTATTTTATATGTTTGAATGAGTTTTCCTAATCGTAACGTAGGCTCTAGGGTTATTTTGATGTTAGGGGTATTTTGATAATTTGACAAATCTTTAGTGATTTTTATCGTAAAGCTTCTTTTTGTTCTGCAAGATGATGATTTCTATGTTTATGAGGTCGTATTTTCTAGCGTAGTGTAGTTTCTAAGCTTTTGTCAATTCGAGATACCTCATCCGGCTTTCTGAAACATATCTGGTAACAAAATAAAGCATTGGAATAAACATCCATCATTGGGAACCGTTGCGATCGGATTGACGAGTTGATTAATCAGGCGGATGCAAAAATGGGATGTCTATAGATGCCCCTCTTTGGCAGAGGGTTGAAGTAAACTAGATAGCAAATCTATTTTGGTAGATAGTGCGATATCCGAATGCCAAAGTTAGTGACAGTTCATTTTGCAACCTGATTTAGCAATTCGTCGAGGTGTTCGGATCCTTGAAGGTAAAACTCTCCCCGAACTAAAAGGTTGTCAGGTCCTTGAGCTCAAATTCTCACTGACGGTGTCAGATCCTTGAATTTTAAAAAATTCTCCTTGACTAATGTAACAACTGTGCAAGTGTGTGCAATGGTGTGATGCTTACTGAGTAAAAATGTGTCAAGTCCTAGAGTTCTTCTTTCGCTGACGATAATGATTCAAAATTGAGATGTGCTTATGCAATGAAAGCAATGAGGTAATTGGAGTCATAACAATGTAGGAACTTCGCTAAATCCTATTTGAAATTCTTTTTTAGAGTTCGAAAAAATTTGAGTCTCATTTATCCGACTCGAACCTATTGTAGCCACGCTTCTCAGGCTAAATAACTTAAACAATCCTGTTAATTCAATATGATTCAAGCAAAGCTGGAGTCTCGTTTCTCCGACTCTGACTAAGGTTTAGAGGAACTTAAACAATCCTATTAAAATTGAAGTCTCGTTTCTCGGACTCGAGCTAAGGTTTATAGGCACTTCAAAAAACCTACATTCTATGATTCAAAAAGTTGGAATATCGCATTTGTAGGCATTTCAAAAAACCTACTCATTCTATTATTCAAAAAGTTTGAGTCTCGCTTCTCGGACCCACACTTAAGTTTGTAGGCACTTCAAAAAACCTATTCATTCTATGATTCGAAAAGTTGGAGTCTCGTTTCTCGGACTCGAACTTAGGTTTATAGGCACTTCAAAAAGCCTATTCATTCTATGATTCAAAAAGTTGGAGTCTCGTTTCTCGGACTTGAACTTAGGTTTATAGGCACTTCAAAAAGCCCACTCATACTATGATTCAAAAAGTTGGAGTCTCGTTTCTCAAACTCGAACTTAGGTTTATAGGCGCTTCAAAAAGCCCACTCATTCTATGATTCAAAAAGTTGGAGTCTCGTTTCTCGGACTCGAACTTAGGTTCGTAGGCACTTCAAAAAGCCCACTCATTCTATGATTCAAAAAGTTGGAGTCTCGATTCTCGAACTCGAACTCATTATTAAGCCACGTTTCTCGGGCTTAGATTTATAGGAACTTCAACAATCCTAATTAATTTATTCTATGATTCAAAAAAAGTTGGAGCCTCGATTCTCGGACTCGAACTCACTAAGTCACGTTTCTCGAGCTTAGATTTATAGCAACTTCAACAATCCTATTAATTCATTCTATGATTCAAAAAAAGTTGGAGCCTCTATTCTCGGACTCGAACTCATTAAGCCACGTTTCTCGAGCTTAGATTTATAGGAACTTCAACAATCCTATTAATTCATTCAAAATCGAGTTCAAAGTATGAAAGATTGGGTCTTTATTGGCTTATCATGCATCTGGATTCATAATTATCATTTGACTTCATCGGACTTCTAAGTAAGATTTTTCTTTTTATCATGTGATTAAGAACAAAAACTTTGAAATTAAATGACCTTCAAAAATGCCCCTAGTTTCAAGGTTGGCTTTAACTGGGACTTGACTACGAGACTGATGAAATGGATTACGCTTGAAAAATATGGACTCTAATGTATGACAGATAGAAAAACTGACATTCTCTTAAATTTAAGACTCTTAAGATTATCATATGTGCAATAAAGAATCGATCATTATTTTTGAGAAATGCTTGAATTGGACTTAAAAAATCTTGATAAATATTAGAATAGAAGATCTTTCTCTTCAAAGTGGTTGATGATTATACATCTTCCATTAACGAACACTTGAACAAGTAAACATACTTTTGAAGATCTTACAATGTTCAAGATGACTTCTGATTTTTTCGACTTCAACATTGTCTTCATCGGATGTGAGCTCTTGACTGAAAAATGAATATTGTGGCTTGAATGGTTCTGCATTTTCTAGTTTCTGCACAAGCTTCCTTCTGAATTTTTTTCTTGATGGGACATTTCTTCCCATTTGATGATGCCCTAATTTTTGCCTAGATCGTCTCTTTAGGTTTTCAATCTAGCGGACTTTATTTTTCTTTTTCAGATGATGCCTTGATTTTTGCCTAGGTCGTCTTTTCAGGTTTTCAACTTAGCAGGCTTTCTTTTTTATGGTTCTGCCCTAAATTTTGCCTAAGTCGCCTTTTCGGATTTTTGACTTAGCGGGCTTTTTTTTATTTATGATCTTGAATAACCAACTCGACAACTTCTTGGTTCTCTGCATCTTAACCGAGTCAATTAGCATTCAGGAGGACTTAATAGGTGGGCTTAGGATATGGTTTGGAAAGAAAAGATATAAGGCTCAACTTCTCAAAATGTCTCTAGTTTGATATTCTTTCTTTTCTGTCAATTATTTTGATTTTTTCTAAATGCCTCTAGTTTGGCATTCTTTTCTTTTTATCAATTATTTTGATTCTTTTTTCTAATGCCCTTAGTTTGGCACTCTTTTCTTTTGATCCTTTCAATAGGTGATTTTCCTTTTAGATAACACTTTTTTTAAGAGAATAATTTTTTTATATGACCGGGCCTGAAGTAACTTCTCAGGTTGTCTACGTACCCCAAATATTTCTTTTTCTTTTGGGATTAGGTCAAAACGTAGTTCATACCAAGATTCCCTCCCAAGGTTGGTCGGTGTGATTTCGAAAGAAGAGTCTATTTATTTTTTTTTAAAAGGCTACGAGAGGCTAAAGAAAGTTTTTTTTTTTTTGGTAAGACAAAGAAATGGTTCGACCAAAGGAGGCCTCCTTTGGTGAATACTGCTTGACTTGGTCAAAGTTTCAGGAATTCGATATCTGGATTACTCTGTCAAGTAAGGTATTCTTTTGAGAATGAATATTCTTCAGTCTTCTTTTGTGAAATCGAGTATGATCGAGTTTTCTGACTATTCAATTTTTTTAAAACTTCGAGAAAATCTTTTATTTTCTTATGAATGAAAACTTTCCTCTTCTGAGTAAAAAATATGGTAGATCCACTTGTGAATCTTAGCGTCTTTGTCGATGCTTTTAACTATATCATTTTTTACCGATAATCTTTGACTTTGAAATCACTCTTGTTTTTATGTCTTGATCTATATTTTTATGCGATCCATCCATATATCCTTATGAGACCATGCAAGAAACATTGTTGAATTTCTCAAGTAAGTTTACTATTCTCTCATGTTCTCCTAAGGATAATGTATCACCAATTTACACTTCTTGAGTGTACTCTTTAATTCCAATATTTATCAAATTTGGTTAGGAGCTTTAAGTCATTTCTTATGTTAGATTTTATATTCACATCATTATTGCACACATGATAATCAAAAGCTTCTTTATTTTATTGGAATTGAAAAGAACATAGACTGACAAACCTTACTAAAACTCAAAAATAAAGATGACTAACTGAATTCAAAGACTGACGCAACTAAAGCTAAAAAAAATTAAGAAGACTTAAAAGACGACATCATTTTGAATGGAGAGACACAATTCTAGAGTCTATGCCACTTCAATTATCTTCGATGAATGACTTGAACTTGCCTGCTGTTACTATCTCTTCATATTCCGATTCAAACCTATCATATGCAGGACAACCCGTTGCTTCAATGATTTCTCTGTTCTTCAGTTCTGTCACTGCCTTAGGGTAGTTGAGCTCATTCTAGCATGGAGCGAATGCACTGTTAAGACTAATTATGTGAATGAAGGAAACTAGGTCAATTGATTCGGGTTTAGATATGGATATTAGGTTCAGAGTTGGAGGGGGTTGATTTTGAAAGGTAGGCAAAGGGTTAGTCTTCACATTGGGTGCAGTAGGAGTGGGTATGGTGACTTTTCCTTTCTCAATAAGATCTTGGATAGCATGTCGGAGAGTAATACACATGACTAGGCATTTGATGGAATTCGCATAATTGCCCTTTATCCATGTTTGGGGGAAGAGGATTAGGCAAAGGCTTAGGTTCTAAAGGTGTCAGCAATCCCCTTTTCATCAATTTTTGATAAGCAACACTAAGGGATATTCCAAGATTAGCAAACTGTCTCCTAGGCTTAGCTTGTGAAGGCTGAGTAGTTTGAGGAGATAGTGCAAAGGAGGTGTTGGCTACTTGTAAGGAATTGACATTAGGTTTGAAATGTTTGGATTTTGACTCAGACGAATTACCAAAAAGTCCCGAAGAGTAGGTATCCTCAACTTGATTTCCAGCCTCAAGAAGGGATTGAAAAGTGGGGAGGTACTGAGGCATCAAGTACTTGGCATAATTTGGAGTGAGATTCCTGAGGAAAATTTTGACTTGTTCCTTCTCTTGAGGTCGGTCCCATAATTGAGCAACTTTAGCTCTCCATCGAGCAATGAACTCAGTGAATGGTTCCCCGGGTTTCTGTTTAGTAGTTTCTAGATCTCTTCTTGTAAGTTCAATATCCGTATTGAATGAATATCGACCAATAAACTCTTTTATCAATTCATGCCATGTTCTTACCCGAGATGAGTCCAATGACATTAACCAGCGTAGGGCAGGACCTGTAAGGGTTCTTTGAAAAAGTTAAGCCGTCTATTCTTCACTCAGACCCTGAGATTGCATTATGCCGACATATACTTTTAAGTGAGTCCTAGGGCATCCAATACCGTCAAATTTCTCCATATCTGACATTGTGAACTTCTTTGGCAGATGGACCGTGGGAAATAAGGTCATTGCCCCTAATCCAAGAGTAAGATCATCGGGGTCTTTAATATTTTTCAAAGCAGTTTCAACCTGAGTTATTCGATGAGCTAGGACAGGGTCAACGTGTAACTGATCATCTTCTTGATTTTCAACGAGGTCAAACACATCTTGAGGTTCTATAGCTTTATCTTTTCCCTTTTCAATTTTCAAGGATTCGATTTGTGTCTGGACAGAAGCAATAATCTGTGCTTGAAAATATTCTAAAATCTGACGAAGCGCAGCTTCATCCATGGTATTCATTTCTTCTCGTGGCAAAGACTAACTACTTGGCAATGATACTCTAGAAAGACAACTTTTTTCACGGATCCAAAGTTGTACAGATGGAGGTTTAGAACGTTTAGGACCAATTATCACCTGATTGGAAGTAAACCAAGGTTAACCATTGAGTCTAAAGGTTTGACTCTTAACCACATGATTAAAGTTTTAATATAAAATAGCCCAAGTTCGGTGGAAAATATCGAATCCAAATGCACTATAAGTCTATGGTGACCAAGAAAGTGAAAAAGGTTAGACACGGGTCTACCTGATTGGGATTGAACCTTTGATCAGAAGAATTAATTTGATCTTAAGATCGAATCTTTCTATACAAAGTGGTCTGAATCTTTAAAGTGAAACCAATTAATCCAATGGTATTGATCAGTTTGATCCATTTGTCAATTGGGCCAACTGGTTTAAGTGATTCAAATTAATCGGTACATTTCACCGATTGGGTTAGACCGATATTGCGGGTTTTGATTAATTATTGTGGATCGATCCGCCCACTTACCTATTGGTTGGATTGAATAAAAGCAACCCGAGAACACCCATAGTCAGTTCGGGTCGTGACCTATAGGAAGGCTTTTAGATTCTAGGTTTACTACGTGCAATGCAATTTTATCTGGCCACTATTTTCTAAGCACACCTATATACCTCTCGATACGTGGTGACTTTGTTTGATATACCGTATAGGTGATAATCTAAAACTTCAACTCACTTCTCTGAAGCCAAAAACAACTAGTTTGATCTCCAGTTGAGAGGTGGCGCACGATGCTAAGCAAGGACCCATTTAAATACCTCTCGTCTAGAATAGACAGTCTATCCCCCTCGTACAGTAGGGTACAACGGGGCAAGATCTCGCTTAGGCACCGATTTTAACCAAGAAGTGCAATTGATATACTTAGATTATCTTTTACATACCTATGGGTACGGGTCAAGAGTTGTAGCTTTCATAAATGGTTTGGCATCCCAAGAGGGGACCAACCACGTACTAGTACTACGTTGGCAATCGGGACATGTGACTGTGTGTCTCACAATAGGTCAAAGGCTCAGGTCGTTCCAGCCTGGGTACATCAATATACCTCTCAGAATCACCTGATCAGACAGTATTGATACTCAATTTGATATACCCTAAGGTACGTGACTGGAGTTGTGGTTTTCATGAATGACGTTGCATCTCCAAAGAGACCGGGCCACGCACTAGTACCACGTTGGCTATATGGGACGTGTAAGTGGGAAAAACAGTAAACATGCATGTGGTGTGTGCAAAACAGGGTGGGGTGTGCTTGGGGCCTTTTCCAAACAAATGGGCCCATGGGCCTAATCAAACCATTACAACATGAATATCATATGAATATTACCCACATAATTCATCACATCAAGATTAAGATCAAAGCATGCACATCAAAATATATATATCAAGATCATGGCAAATCAATTAATGAGCATGGCATATAATAATTAATCAAACAAACATTGCAATAGGCATAATTTTTATAATGTTTAAGGTCCAATCAATGATCACTTTTGGGTGACTCAAAATAAAATAAGATTCTAATAGATGTTACATGGATGATATAATGACAATTGTTGAGATGAGCTCACTCTCAGGAACATTAATTGTGCTAATATTAGATAAATTCGGATTTTCTGTGAATTAGGAAAATAAAATCTGAACTTGCATTGATGATATCTAAGGCTCTCGATAACGAAATTGAGTGAATTCAAGTTCTAAATTAATCTACTCGATAAGATCTACATTTTATTAATAGGTTCTCAGACTTAATTCTAACTAGAATATTCTGTAAAATCGTTTTAACATTGCTATCCCAACCTTCATTCAGCAACAATTTCATATTTACAGATTGAACTTGCATCGATAATATCTAAGACTCCTGATAATGAAATTGAGTGAATTCAAGTTTTAAATTATTCTAATAGATGAGATCTACATTTTATTAATAGGTGCCCAGACCTAGTTCTGACTAGAATGTTCTGTAAAAACGTTTTAACATTGCTATCCCAACCTTCATTCAGCAACAATTCCAGATTTACAGATTGAACTTGCATCGATAATATCTAAGACTCCTGATAATGAAATTGAGTGAATTCAAGTTCTAAATTATTCTAATCGATGAGATCTACATTTTATTAATAGGTGCCCAGACCTAGTTCTGACTAGAATGTTCTGTAAAAACGTTTTAACATTACTATCCCAATCTTCATTCAGCAACAATTCCAGATTTACATATTGAACTTGCATCGATGATATCTAAGGCTCCCGATAACGAAATTGAGTGAATTCAGATTTTAAATTCATCTACTCTATGTGATCTATGTTTTATTAATAGGTGACGAGACTAGTTCTGACTAAAATGTTCTGTAAAAACGTTTTAACATTGCTGTCCCAACTTTCATTCAACAACAATTCCAGATTCACATATTGAACTTGCATTGATGATATCCAAGGCTCCCGATAATGAAATCGAGTGAATTCAGATTCTAAATTAATCTACTCGATGAGATCTATATTTTATTAAGAGGTTTTCAGACTTAATTCTTATTAGAATATTTTGTAAAAATATTTTAACATTGTTATCCCAACCTTCATCATTCCATCCTTTTCATATGTCAATTTGAATCTCTCATTATTTATGGGTCATCAAAAAGTGACCCTTAATTGGAAAAAAATGCAATACCCAAAATCATCCACAATCAAGCAATAAAAAAAAAAATAAATAAATAAAATAAATCGAACTAAATAATAAAAAAAACTTGGTCATCATGGCAATGCTCCCATACTTGGGGTTTTTCAAGTCTGATCCTCAATAGTCCCCAGTGGAGTCGCTATTGAAAGCGCCCTCGATCCGCAGGGTGTACGGATCCGCTTTTGACCCTTGAGGTTTGAGAGTCGCCACCTAGTTATTACGGTCTAGGAACTGAATATTGACTCTAAAAGGTAAAAGAAACTAATCTACGAAAAATAAGAAACTAAGTCTGGGGATCACGTTACGGAGTTAGAAGGTGTTAGGCACCAACCCCGCTCGACAAACACCGGTCTCTACTAATTCCCAAATAAAACTACATTGCTAAAAAGACCTAATCAATAAAAAAATAAAAAATACTTACATTTTTCGAACACAATGGTTTTTTTCCCTTAGATCTGATAGAATAACTTTTTGTACAGTATTCCTCGCTTCGTTCTGTCACTAGATCTGATTTCTGATCTCCAAGTTGAGGTATCTCTTTCTTAGATCTGAATTCTTCAGATTTGTTTATGGGTTTCTAGGTGTTTTTGAAGGACTTCTAGGTGTTTTTTGAACTAAAATCGAAGTATGGATGTTAGGTAAGGAGTTGGGACTTCAAAATTAGGGTTTATGGGAGGTTAGGGAGGCTTTTTGACCTACTTCTCTTAGGTTTATGATTTGATACGAAAATAGGACGTGAGGACCTCTATTTATAGATTTTTTAAAGGATTGATTTAGGTAGAATTAGTGTTTGATTGTAATTATTTTAGTTAGAGTTGTGTTTTAGTTAGAATTGTTATAAGTAGAATTGTATTTTAGTAAGAATTTTTTTAGGTAGAGTTGTATTTTAGTAAGAATTCTTTTAGGTAGAGTTATTATTTAATTAGAACTCTATTAAGGTTTTGACTTTTGGTCTTATTTGATTGATTTTAGGATTTTGACTTTAGTCTTAATTGATTGACTTTAAGATTTTGACTTTAGTCTTAATTGATTAACTTTAAGTTTTTGACTTTAGTCTTGCTTAATTGACTTTAATTTTGACTTTAGTCTTACTTGATTGACTTTAATACCTTGAATCTAGTCTTGCTTGATTGATTTTAATTTTTTGGAGAACCCCCCTCTATTATATCTTTAATTCTTTGGACCCCCAAATGGAGGGGTCCTTAAAGAAATATCTTGCGAACCCTCAATAATTTTGCTTGAGAGCCCGATTGATCGATTATTTTAGTTTAAAATTTTAAATTAATTTCATTAATGTCTAACTTTAATTATTTAATATTTTATTTATTAATTTTGAAATTTTAATTATGAAAATTTTGAAATTATCGTTTTACCCCCAGAGAGGACTTTTCGCGTTTTAAGTCGGTTTTTTATGTTTTAGGATGTTTTAGAATTGATTTTTCGTAAGAAATTCAATGAAAATATTGGTTTGTGTCGTTTATAAAATTTTTTGTGTGAAATGGTTATGAACTTTATGAGGGGCATTTTCGTAATTTTGTCAAATTCTGTGAGAATTGGCGAAATGATTTATTTGGTTTCAATTTGTTATTTTTTGTGTTTGAATAAGTTTTTCTAATCGTAATGTAGGCTCTAGGGTTGTTTTGATGTTAGGGGTATTTTGATAATTTGACAAATCTTTAGTGATTTTTATCGTGAAGCTTTTTTTTGTTCTGCAAGATGATGATTTCTATGTTTTTGAGGTCGTATTTTCTAGCGTAGTGTGATTTCTAAGGTTTTGTCAATTCGAGATACCTTATCTGACTTTCTGAAACATATCTGGTAACAAAATAAAGCATTGGAATAAACATCCATCATTGGGAACCGTTGCGATCAGGTTGACGAGTTGATTAATCAGGCGGATGCAAAAATGGGGTGTCTACACTAACTATCTTAACTTTCATATCTAACTGTCTTTCTATCTTAGTGATAAATATCTAGAGGATATCTACAGATTGAGATTTTTCATGAATCAGATAGATATAACCAAACCTAGAGATGTCATTTATAAAGGTGATGAAATATCTTTTTCCACTTAAATATGCAGTGGAAAAGCAACCACAAATGTCAGTGTGTATGATCTTAAGAAATTATTTACTTTTTGTGCCTCATTTCTTACTATGTTTGGTTTGTTTCCATTTAATACAATTCATGCATACCGAGAAATCCAAATTATCCAAAGCTTTGCCCTTCACTAATCTTTTTATCCAAACTCTAAAAATGTGCCCTAAACGTTTATGCCACAAAATGAAAAAAATTCTATTTACCAAACTACGTTTCAAACCATTATTTGAATATAAAGAAACTAAGCTTATTCGATCTTTCTCAAGTGAGAAGTAAATTATCTTGCTCTATTGTACTATTTTTCTCAAGTGAGAAGTAAATTATCTTACTCTATCTTACTATTCTTAGTGAGGTTCGCAAGTTTTGTAGAAATGAGTGTTAGGTCAAGATCTTGAATACCTATAGTGAATTTGGATGTGGTAATACCATTCCAAAAAATTTGATCTTATAAGGATTGGGACGGTGGATGCATGAAAGTGTAATAAACTGAGAACTAAAATAGAATAATGACAATACTCTAATAAGTGCCTTGAGTTTTATTTTAATAATGATGAACTCATTAATATCATCTTAATTTATCTTTTGGATTAAATTACGTATATTTATTATTTATTCATTTTAGGTAATAACTAATTAAGTTATCTTATAAGACTAGCACAATTTATATAATTTATTCAGTCAGTTTTGTTATCTTTGGGTATCCAATCTTAGTTCTGTTACATTCATGTAAATTATATAACCTTACTCATATTTTAATTAGTTAAATAAAATTCTCCTTTGGGCTAATTTCATTTATCTAATTGAGTCTACAATTGCAAATATTATTGTTCTATAATATTTCTTTGATGACCAAAATTTAATGCAAATTAGATATTTCTTAAGTTTCACTAGTTTAAGCCACTTTGACGGCTATAAAATTAATAGAATTTATTCATATCTAAATTGTCCAATCATATTTACTAGACCTCAAGGTTATACTAAAATTTCCATAATGATGATATTGCACACAAGAATATTTCTTATTTTCATATATTCATGATCAAAATCGAAATATGAGTTTCACATATTCAAGAAAAAAAATGAAATCTTAATTTCTAATATTCAATATCAAAACCGAAATTTGAATATCACATATTTATGATCAAAACCAAATCTGAATTTCATTTATTCAATATCAAAAATCAGAATATGAATTTCAAGATCAAAATCGAAATCTGAATTTCATATATTCAATTATCAGAATGGAAATATGAATTTAAAAAAAAAAAACTAAAATCTAAATTTCAATATCAAAATCAAAATCTGAATTTCATATATTCATGATCAAAATGAAATCTGAATTTTATATATTTATGATAAAAATCGAAATCTGAATTTCATGATCAAAATCGAAATCTAAATTTAATATTTTCAATGATCAAAACGAAAACTAAATTTCAAGATAAAAAATGAAATCTGAATTTCAGGATCAAAAATCGAAATCTGAATTTCAAATATTCAAAATTGAAATTTGAATTTTAGGATTAAAAACTGAATCTGAATTTCAAAATCAAAATTAAAATATGAATTTCAAGATCAAAACCAAAATTTGAACTTCATATTTTCAATGATCAAAATCGAAATCTGAATTTCATGATCAAAACCAAAATCTAAATTTAATATTTTCAATGATCAAAACAAAAACTAAATTTCAAGATAAAAAAAAAATTTGAATTTCAAGATCAAAAATCGAAATCTGAATTTCAAATATTCAAAATTGAAATTTGAATTTTAGGATTAAAAACTGAATCTGAATTTCAAAATCAAAATAAAAATATGAATTTCAAGATCAAAACCAAAATTTGAACTTCATAATTTTAATGATCAAAACGGAATATGAATTTCAAGATCAAAAATGAAATTTTGAATTCTTAATATTAAAATAAAAAATTAAATTATATATGCAACACAATCAAAGAGAAAAAAAAATGGAAAAAAAAATTTAAATGATGGCAACTATCATACATAAATACTCTTTAATCCAAGATATGGAGATTCAATAAACCTAATGCTTTGGTATTACATGTTGAATTTTAAGCATAATAAATTTTTAACATAATTATAAATCTATTATTCCCAATAGGATTTCGAATCATACACATGTCTCAAGAATACTATTCATATTGTTAAGAATCGAAATTAAGGTACTTACCTTGTGCCATAACCAAATAGTTAATTCAATAATTCGTTGGAGGTGTGCCTTTTTCAATCCACGTGTTTGACGAAGTGCACAAATCTCAAATCATAAGTTCCTTTGGTTCTAGACTCACCTTCTCTCTCTTTTCTATTTGGATCAACTAGATTTCTAGTGATTGATGGAGATCACTATTACAGAACTATATATCTTAAGCGCATCTTTCACACACTACTATCATGGGGTTGCTGATCCTCTTTTATAAATGGAGATAGAGGGCCTAGAGTTCCTCTCTTAGTAAGATTCCTATCCATCAAGGATTTCTATTAAACTTAAAAGAGTAGTTTCTAATTCCAACGATATTGGGAATTACTTTAAATATTAAGATATTTTATTATAGAATCTATGTGTAATTAAACCACTAAAACCGTGAGGTCAATGGGTCACACGTTATTGAGTTCTAACAATTCATCTATGGTTTGTGAGTGTAATGGTCCTAATAATGACGATTACACACATATTTCATTTATATTTGACCGTGTGATTCATAAGAGTCCTTGTAAAGACATTGATGATAAGTGCTAAGTTCAATCCCATGACTTTCTCCTCCCCCAAAGGGGGCAAACGAGGTCCAAAGTCCATCATACAACTTAAATATCAAATCATACCAAAATATATGTGCATTTCTTTGTTGACAAAAAATAAATTAAGTTTATAAATATTAGAAAGAATTTCATTATTTTAAAATAACAAAAATATTTATCTTTAATTCTACACAAAAATATTATATATAACGAAATAACGAGATCTAGGCCATGAAATCTAAAGGACTACGGTGTTATTTGACCAATGTAGTAATCCATATAGCACCATAAGTCTTTGTAAGATCGGGAGTGTGTAAGTTAGACACGGTTTAGGAACATGATACTTATACACGAATTTGTGAGATTTTTTAATTCTTATTCTAAAATAGCAATAGAACAAATTTAAAACTAAAACCTTAATGATTATTTTATGAGCTAATCATATTATAAACCAAATCTTCAAAATGCAAATCACATACCTATTGTTTAACTAAGTTACCAAGATTCCTATTCCAAAAATATAGGTAGAGGAAGAGAGAAGAAACATAAAAAGAGTGAAAAAATTAACTTATTTATTGGCACTCTCGAGATTCGCTAATGAATGATGGTTAGTAGTTGTCTAATGGTGAAGCCTTTAAGTGTAAAAGGAGATTGAGTAATGAAAATATTATCATGCAAAATTGAGATAGACATAAAATTATTTTTAAAAGAAGGTAATGTGTTTTTACCCCTATTTTCAGAATATTTTTTTATGATTTGTTTAATTTAGGAAGAAAATATATCGTAAATAATTCGAAAAAGGTCAATAACTCCCAAAATTTTCCAAGATGTTCCATAGAAGTTTTAATTGTTTATTGTATCATGTGGAAAATTTAGGTATAATTCACAAATTATTCAGAGAATAGCTAAAACTACACTAAAATAACCTAAATATCCCTTACCTTATACTCTTAGTGTAGGGACAAAACCAATATTTCATCTTCTAGTCTTTTGATCTTTAAAAAAAAAAAGTATCAATATTAAAACCATATAGTATAGTTCGAAATTGAATGTGTGGTGTCCTGGTAATAAGATCATATCATTTCATTGAATGATTGGGTAGCGTTGTTTCTTACTATATTTGTAAAGTTTTCTACTTTGATTAAATTTTACTATTAGAGTCATTGAGGTGGAAGTAAAAAAAAATGGAGTCAAATTAGAAGTCTTACAGTCTTTTTAAATTATTGTTTGGGGGAATATTTCATTTTTTTATAATTTATCTGAATTTTAATAAAAAAAATTGAGGAAATTATTTCTCCTCTTGTAAAAAAAATAAAAGAGCCAATAGAAGTCGTGTAAAACCTCGAGTTTTCAATTCATATCTCGAGAAACAAATAGTGAAATTTTGAGAAAATCTTGAAAGTGGGACTTAAGGGTAAAACTTTATGATGTTTCTGATCATTTTTAATGGAATCTGACCTCACCACTAGATTCAAAATGATCAAAAAATATACTTTAACCTGTAAGCACGCTCAAATGCGAGTCTGAACATAAAAGTTGCAAAATCCTCGATTATCGAGTCGGACCAGGCTAAAATAATGGCTTTTTACTAGAATAAGAATTTTTAAGATTCGATTATAATATTGAATTCGTAACAAAAAATAATTGAACATGGACTATTTATTTATTATTTTTAGAGCACAGAAAGTCGAATTATCGTCAAAAACAAAAATGACGTTAATTTTAGGGGTTACCTAAAGCAAAAAAATGTAAATTTTTGTTAGAAATAGAATTTATAAAAATTAAATACACCATTAGATTCGGAATGAAAAATTAGGCAAAATAGAGTATTCATTTGTTACTTTTAGAGTCCGAACGATCAAGTTATCGTCGATCGAAACAATAGACAAAATATCGATTTCGTCCCAAGATTTATATAAATAAATTTTTATTAATTTTTTTCATTATTCATCGTTTTAAACTAACCAAAACCAGCCAAAGAATTTAGGAAAAAAAATTAGTTTTTTTCCCGATTTTGCAACTCAGATTCGCCGCAAACGGCTAGTTTTCGACGATCGATGCAGAAGGAAAAAAAGTCCGCAGCCTCGATATCTACAAAACTCAACCAATATCTCTTCGTTTCATCTTCTCTTTCACCCCATATCGTCAAAAATCAGCCGTATATATATACGGAAGTTTTGAAACTTCGACCTCAGATTTCGCCTATTTTAGGGTCAAACCGTCCTTCGTTATAGAAGGGAAAAAGAACGACGACATCGAAATCTTCAAAATCACCAGGTCAGATTAAAAAATCAACAGTTTTGAAGTTCGATCCGTCTCAATTTTTGCGTCGTTCGTCTCAATTTTTGCGCAAACGCTTTTATCCTATCGCCTAGAGATAGTATTAGTAATCATAGATTGTGAAAATTACATTTATGATTTTATTAAAATTTTGTGGTGAGTTTCCAAAAATATAGAATTCAATTGGTTATTTCAAATTCACGCTAAAACTTACATATTTGATATGTTTAATTATTTTTTATGACAAATTATACGTGGGTAGGATATTTCAACAGGTTATTTCCTTTAATTGGGTCCTATCCACTACTCGGACCCCGTTTTGATCTAAGTATTATATTTTTTCAATGTTATTGATAAAAATGAATTTCATAATTGGAAAAATAATTTAATATTCAATTAACTCATATTGAGTTGATGAATATTAGAAAGTGGCTATATTGTTTGAGAGATTAAAAATTGTAAAAATCGAAAAAAAAAAAGAAAAAAGAAGAAAAGAAAAAAATGGTATGAAACGGTAAAATGTCAGAGTCACACCCGAGGGGTGATGTCTGCATTTTACATTGTTATATTGTGTGTAGGTTGGTGAACGGATATCTAGGGATAATGTTACTAGTTGCAGGTTTATTTACTTTCTATTAGAGTGAGGCGCTGTTTACTTTTCCTTTCTGTTATTTATTTTAGGCCGGGTGGCCACACTTGCATGGTAGGAAATTGGATATCCATTATCAATCTTGTATTGTTAATTTCTCTTTTGTTTTCAAATGAAAATAATATGTATATATATAGCTATTTTGTAAACTGTTAAAGAGTTTGTGAATGCCTAAAGGGATAATGCGTCATATCATCCGGAGTGATGTTGTAGGCACCCCATTTTTGCATCTGCCTAATTCGACAATTCGTCATCCGGTTACCGTGAATTCCTAATGATGATTGCAAAGAACTCGAAGGCTTGTGAGTACTGTCTCTGATTCCCTCCGTTTCCACTCTTTTCATCTCCCCTACTTGTTATGACTCGACATAGAAATTTACGCACGCTTAGGATCGTCATACATCACACCCGATTTAGCAAGCACGTACGCGTAAGCTCGCCACACAGTTCGATAACCTAGAAATCTCGCCACGCTAGGAAAATACGACTTTAAAACATAGAAATAATCACGTTGAGACTAAAAGAAACCTCACGCCAGAATTCGTAAAAATCCGCAAAAATCCATAAAAATCGATAAAATGATAAAAATACCCCTAATAAATTTCGGACCTCCGGAAGACCTCGAAAGTACCTCCATTGCACTTAGAATATGATTTCGAGTCTAACGGGACCCAAACTGACGAAAACAGAGAAATTAAAAAAAAATCATAAAAATGATCGAAATACCCCTCGACCTCCAAACTCAACTTAGAAATCTCGATCCTTAGGAAAATATAATAAAAATTGAAATCAAATAAAAAAATTAAACAATTAAAACTTAAAATTAAAAATTAAAATCAAATGAAAAATGAAAAATTAAAATCAAATCAAAATTTAAACAATTAAACATCTAATTTAAAATTAAATAATTAAAACTTAAAATTAAACAAATAAAATTTAATTCAAAATAAAAAATTTTAAATCTAATTTAAACAATTAAAATCCAATTCAAAGCTAAACAATCAAAATTTAACATCTAATTCAAAATCAAATAATTAAAACTTAAAATTAAACAATTAACCTCTAATTTGAAATTAAAACTTAAGATTAAAAAATTTAAAATCCAATTCAAAATTAAATAATCAAAATCAAATCGAAAATTAAACCATTAAACCAATAAAATTAAAATTAAATTCAAATCAATAAAATTTAAAACAAAATTTTAATCAAGGCTAGAATCGACCAATCACAACCCGAGGTTATCATGCTACGAGTAGCGGGGGATCACCCCACCACCATTCTCACAAAGGAAGGACGCGTAAAGAAAAAAAAAAAAGAAAGAAGAAAAAATTAGAAAGAAATAAAAAAACGAAAAATAGAAAATTATCTTCTATTTAAGAGAGGACATCCTCTTTTCTTCTTGTTGGCCAAGAGGACTGCTCAAGAGGCTGAAACGGCTTCATCCTCTTTTCTCAACGTCCTTGGGGGCTCCTTAGGCTGAACGACTTCTCCTCTCTCTCAAGATCCTTGGGGCTGAACCAGCACTCACACAGAGAACGATTGAAGGACGTCTGTATCTACTTGCAACACAACCCCTCCTCACGTCCCTCACCTCCATTACAGCCCCTTCTTAGCTATACTTAATCTTCTCCAACAGCTACGTCTCTCTGCCCAGCCATTAACCTTCTCCTCTCTCACGTTTTTCCTCTCTACTGCACATCTTCTTCCCCAACTTTCTCTGCACTTCGCCTCTACAACTCAGCTCCTTAATCTTCTTCTTCTCCATCGGTTCCACAGCCTCTCTCTCTCTTTGTTAAATCAAAAACGCCCCAGCCAACATCTTCAACGCCCTTCCATATTCACTTTTTCAGCCCTCTTTCCTAACGTCCTTTCTGCCTTTATCACCTTCAATAGCCTTCTTTGCAAAACGTGGCTACTGCAGCCATCTGCCTAGCCACCCCTCGATCAACCTTCGCCTCACACGTTAGCATATCACCAACATCCCCATTGCACCTTGCTGCCCAGCCACCCCTCGATCAACCTTCGCCTCACGCGTTAGCATATCACCAACATCCCCATTGCACCTTGCTGCCCAGCCATTAATTCTGCACCCACGTTTTGCCCAGCCTCTACATGCTATTGCTACAACGTCGCTCTTTGGCTTACGCATCCACCCCAACAACACTCTCGCTGCCTTCGTCTCTCCTCACGGCAGCGAATACTCGCAAGTCTTTGGATCGAACTTGAAGGAATCGACTCAGCATTATTTTATCCTATAGGTAAGTCGTTTTTTTTTAGTTTGCTTTTATGTATTTATTTTTAGTTACTTTTATATGTCGATAGGGTTAGAAGGGTTTTTGTTACAAATTTTTTTTTTTATATTTTTCTTATTTTGGCATAGCAATAGCATTAATAGAATATTTCTTCTTAGGCATTTTTATTTTTATTTTTATTTTTATTTTTATTTCCTTTCACATATTGATAGGATTAATAGGATATATCTTTTATGCATTTTATTTTATGTTTTTATTTGTTTTTGTATCTCAATAGGGCTAGGAGAACGTTTTTATTCTTTAGTTTTTTTTTTTGGGTAGGTTTCTAGGTGTTTTATTTATTATTTTTTACATTATTAGGATTAGGGGTTTCTTTATATTTATTTTGCATATTGATTGGATTGGGAGAATATTAGATTTTTTAGTTTTTATTTTTTTTTTATGCATTTTTTTTTATGTTTTATTTGTTTTTTTGCATATTTGTAGACACCTCAATTTGTACGAACCCGTTAGGAAGATCCAAATTTCCTCGAATTGATTCCGATTTAGAACTCAAGATTTTCGATGGACCCACATGACTATTTTGCATTATTTTCATGCATACATGCATCATGTCATATAGTTTGCATATTCAACCTTGTCCCTAACCTACTCCAAATTCGTATTCATTCTCCATTAACCGATCCATCACCCATACCCTCATCATGGTCCACTCCCTAACCAAATCTAAGCCCAAAACAAAGTCTATATTTTAACCTAAATTCAAACCCATTCTCTAAGTCCTAAACCCAATGACCCAAATCCATTACCTAGCCAACCTAAGTCCAAAATCAAATGCCATCCTAAACCCAATAACCCAAATCCATTACCAAGCCAACCTAAGCCCAAAATCCAATGCCATTCTAAACCCATAACCCAAGTCCATATCCTAACCCAAACCCAAGCCCAACACCAAGCCTACTCCAAGTCCATTCTCTCACCTCTTCACAAGATGACATATGTTGATCCCTCATAAGCCCCAATACCCAATGCATCATCTAATTGGAGAGTCAACTTTTCTTTTGTGAAAACTCAAGAATGCCCTTTTCAAAAATTTTAGTCAAACCAAAAATGTTATTTGGTCTTTAGTAATAATCCATAAAGGTGAGAGAACTTCCCATTATGCCCTCAAAAGGTGAGAATCTTCAAGTACATACATGGAGTTCTCCCATTGGTCCATTTCAAAAATATACTTCCACCCTTATTTTATTTGTTATTTACAAATGAACCAAGATCTGCTTTTCACCTACCACTTCATCTTTACACATGTCATTATCCTATTCACCCTCCCAAAAGTACTTTTATTCTCCCATTGGCCCATTTCAAAACTATACTTCCACCCCTGCTTTATTTGTTATTTACAAATGAACCAAAATCTACTTTTTACCTACCACTCCACCTTTACACATGTCACTCCCTTATTCACCATCCCAAAAGTACTTTTGTTCTCTCACCTCTATTTATCAAAAAAATAAGGATCAAAGAATATTTTTAGGGTTTCTTCACAAATGTCATCTTTACCTTTATACAAATGGAAAATCTAAAAAAAAAATAACCTAAATCTCATATCCATTTTCTTTATTTTTAGGGTTGGACCACTTTATCCCCAAAAGTTCTCCAAAAACTCTATAAATACCCTCATTTCCTATGAGCAATGCATGCTCTCAAGCCCTCATCTCTCAACCTAAAACTCTACAAAAATTCCTACTCATTCTCTCATCTTCTAAACTTCAACCCAACCTTCAACCATCTCACTCAACTCTCAAGTTTTCTTTTCAAGGTTCAAGTTCATCAAGGGACAAGGTGAGGTTTAACATGTAGATTTTATTTCAAAGCTTACATATCCTTCTTCTAACTCTCTATTTTATTTTCTTTTTAGAAATCCTATAGGATGTGATGAATACCCTCTCCCATCCTCGGTAGATTGGACTAAGGTTCGATTGAAAGGATGGGGGTTGAAGCCCTTTTAACCTTAGTTTTATGCATCATATTGTACACAATGCACATACCCACTCATGCATGGCTATGATGAAGAAATGTGTCACCCTTTTGATGGGGTAAAATACTAAGTTTCTAGCCATGCATACATGCATCAAGGTTGTGGCTTCAAGGGAACTCCATCATGGAGTCTCTCTAAGAGCTTAAACCAACATTCATTTCATAAATGCAATGTGACTACATGGGTCATTCTCTTCCATAGAATGCCCCTTAATGTCACTTTGAAATCAAAACCCTTTTGAAAAGGGAACATTTCACTTTAATGCACATACCACCTTCGTCATGCATTCTTATGCATTTTTAATATTTATTTTTTCAAGTTTTTACAAAATAAAATGGTCAAGCAAGGTAACCACCTTTGGTGGAGAGGATGTGGTGCCTAACACCTTCCCCATCCTCTAACCGGACCTCCTTACCTAGATCTTAGGTAGACCTTGCCCTTTCCAACGAATGAGAGTCACTACAATGCCATAAAAAAAATAGTTTTCAAAAAATAAATTCGGGTGCCCATTCACACCTATTTCTAAAAAAGAATAGTGGCGACTCCAAACAATGTAGCATTGAGGTTCATTGTGAACATTTCATATCTACAATATTGATAGGTTAGAAGAATAATTTTATATCTCCATCTTGTTTATTTTTATTTTGTTACTTTTTATTTTATTTTTTGCATGTTAGTAGGGTTAGGGGATTTTTTCTTAATATCGTGATCACTATGTTCGAATTGAGTTTTCATGATTTTTTGATGATATTTAAACTCTTCGTGTAATTTTGAGATTTTTCCCATGTGATTAATGTATCCCTTGGCTTGATAAACATGCATGTCATTGAACAATAGTTGCTTTGGAAAGATCAAAAATCATGAATGCTTGTCCGTTTGATTATTTTGAGAATTGGGTTGAATATGGGATTCTTTATTATTTTGTTAATTTTCAATTTGAGGATTCATCATAAATTCATAATTCCTTGATTTGGAAACTCCTATTTGTAATCCAATTGAAAATTTCATATTTGGAATTTTATGATATAGAAATTGCATAATTGTCTATTTAAGGAAGGAATATATTTCTAAATTCCTATTTTAGGAATTTCATATCTCATCAATTTCTAATTTAGATGATTTTGCAATTTCGTATTTAGAAAGTTTATGAATTTAGAAGTTTCTAACTCAAAATTGTGATTTTTGAAAAATTTCTATTTTGGGAATATTCCATTTTTTAAGAAATTTCTAATTTGGGAACTCTGCATATATCTCTTGAATTCTGATTTAGGAAATTTTATTTTCCTAATTTGAAAATATTATAAGTCCCAATTTTATAGGTTTCTATTTGTAAGCTTCCTATTTAGAATATTCTCATGATTTTCTATTTTGGATAGTTTAAGGGATACTTGCAGGTGGAGTGTCTTAATTGATCTCAGGTCTTGGAGCTAAATAGGGCTTTTTCAAACTTTTCCATATTTTGTGGAATTCAAAGAATAACCATGTAGCAGTTTGGACAATTTTAGCCATAGGATTTGGTTAGAAAACCCAACATAAATTGATGATGATGATTGGACTGTGACTCTGACCGTAGTCTTTATATGTTGACCATAGGATGATTTTGGATTGTAGTAGAGACCGATCATCTTGATCGGGCGGGTTCGGTGCCTAACACCTTCCGAAACCCGTAATCTGACCCCTTACCCATATCTTTGATCCGTGGATCGATCTATATCCATTTGAAGTTATTTATGGTTCCTAGACCTAAACTAGGTGGCGACTCCCATTTATCAAAAGTCCCCCATTTAATAAATCGGACCCTTATCCACTATTTAGTGAAAACGGGTCGAGGCGATTTCAGATGTACTATCTTGGGATATATGGTAAGAACCACCAAGCTCATACGTGGTATGGGACACGTATGGGAGTGGAGTCACAACTGGAATCCGAGTTTATTCCTCTCTATCTTTACCAGTGAACTTGTAATGTAAATGTATACGAATGGTTTGTATATTTGAGAATCACATTAACGCCTGATTGGTATAGACGAAGATGATTAGTCAGTGATCACTAACAATCTATAATAGTCGAACGGTTTGACACATCGAAAAGAAACCCATTGCTTATGGTCACGTCAAACGGCCAGCCTGACTCAATAACCCTACCCTACCTCAACCCCCACGTTCTTAAAGCCCAACCCCATTTAAGAATATAAAAAAATATCTATATAGTTTTGTTAGAATTTAGAGGGGTGAATTTTAAAAATCCTTTAATATTCAATAGGTTTTAACCATTTGATAAAACAATCTTTTAACCATAGGGTAATACGTGCACATGTATTCAAAATCCGAGATTTAAACCCTTTGTTCAAACTTCTCTCTCTGTCCATAAGAAATTAGTATTCAGTAGATAACAAGTTTCTTATTGGACCATTTCAAATACAATCGACGATATAAGGTTTTCGGGAATTTTTTTATTTTTTTTATTTTTATAGTTTTCTACACACTCACTGATATTTTGAATGTCAATTGAAGTCACACCAACATTTTACTTTGTAACACTTTATTTGGGTTGAGAGAAGAGAAGAGAAATGGGGATAACTTTGAAATTTTAAAATGTCTTAAAAGTGATTTAAGGGCAAGGTTTCTCTCCACTTTTGGAGAGAAATAAAACTCATCTTTTTTTCTTTCTCTTTTCTCTAATTTTTTCTTTTTTCTCCCCACTTAACAATTCAAATAAGAGAAATTCATTTATTTTCTCTTATCTTATCTTCTCTTCTCTCCATTTTTCTCAATCCAAAGTCCAAATCATGGTTTTAAAACTCGTCCGAGGCTATGACATATCGCCCGAGTTAACTTAGTATCAGGCATGGATGAGACGGACGATCTCTTTTTTAGTTGGTGGAATTTTGCGAGACGGACAAGATATAGAAAATCTCGTCCGAGGTAATCGAGACCAACGAGTTTTATTACTTTTTATGATTGAAATCCTATCATTTTTACTCACAAATCGAGTTTTGCTCCTCTTCTCAATCAAGTGAATCAGAGAACAAAGGGTTGGGGTCCAAATGGGGTGGAAAACTTTATCTTTTTCATCAGATTTTTCAAAAATTTTAAATGGTTAAAACTCAAAAGAGAAGACTCAAAACTCAAATGGGGTGAAAAATCATCGTCTCAATGTCGAAAAGAGAAGAGACGAGACACGAAACCTAGTTTTAAAACCATGGTCCAAACACAGCGTTAGAAACTGGGTGTGCAACGGGTTAGGAACTTTATTGTGAGACAATTTGGAGCGCACTTCATCTAGCTGGTGCCCCAAGCGCATGTTAGAACTAACCAATCAACAACGTAAATGTTTTCCTCTAAAATACGCACTCTCGCATTAGGCGCTTCTTCTTTTACCAGTAATGTATAGAGGCCAACAAAGAGAGAAAGGGTGTTGGGACTTGGGAGACTTGAAGCTTTACGCTGCGCCGCTGCCACAATGGCGTTTCGTACGTCTTCGATACTTAAAACTGTGATGGGGAGTTTTGGGTGTAGGTTTAGTTATAGTAGGTGTAGTGTTGCCTCTCTACCTTCGCCATTAGAGAGGGCAATCGACTGTACGACCGAAACTCTGTTTCTTAAGCCAGAATTGGATCGAGAGTCAGAAAAAAACACCAAATTCGAAGTACCCACTTTTTCTTTTGGTGGATCAATGGAACTCATGGCAGTCCCAAAGAAAAAGGTGCCCCCAATCCCCTTATCTCTCTCTCTCTCTCCTTTTAATCTTATTTTGAAGTTATTATTTTTATTCTTATGGATATAGTTGAAATTTAAGTTTTGATGCTTTTGAAGATGAAAGATTTGATGTTTGGATTTATCATGCTTGTAGGTGTTTTAAAGATTTGGGTTTGGATTATGTCGTATTGGATGTTTCAGCTCTCTGGGTTTGCTTTTTTTTTTTTTGAAAACAAAAAAAAAAATTAAGAGTTGTTCTTTTAGTTTTTTAGTGATTTGGGTTTCTGTTTTTGTGTGCCGTTTTTACAGATTTGAGTTTGGATTTTTTTTTTTTGGGCGTTTTAGCTCTCTGGGTTTGCTTATTTTTATTTTATTTTATTTTATAATTTAAGTTTGTTTTAGAAGTGATCTTTTAGTTTATAGTGGCTTGGGTTTCTGCTTTTTGTGTGACATTGTCTTACAGATTTGGGTTTGGATTACTTTTGTTGGGTGTTTTAGCTCTCTGGATTATGTTATTTTTTGAGTTTTAATTCATTTTAAAAGCAATCGTTTAGTTTTATAGTGATTTGAGTTTTGGATTTTGTGTATTATTGTTTGCTAGTTTGATAGATGTGAATTTTGCATTATTTTGTTGGTATTGCTTTTGAAGAGATTCTATAGACTCTAGGTATTTCTTCTTTTGACCAGGCACTATGAAAAAAAAAAATATTACAATCTAATCGATTGGGAAGGACGAGGGAGCAAAATAGTTCCGTCAATTAACTTACAATAAAAAGCTAATAGAACATGGATCTTTCGTTTATATGAAAAAATAGTTGATGTTGAAAAATCAAATTGGTATCTAGCATCATAGCTCCACATCAATGCCACATCTTGCAACAAATTCCCTGACATATGATGGACATCAACCCAACTTCTAATATTTTGAGAAAACTTGTATACTTATTTAGAAATATCTTTTGGTTTCTGTCTGATATGATAGATATAGTTGCATTCAATACCTTTTTTCTTATTAGAGAAGGTCATGCCCATTTAAAATGTTGACGTCAATCTATAGTTTAGAAGTCCCCCAAATCCCTACTCCCGCTTAGATTGACACACCCCATCAATCTTGTTGTACCGATGCATATGCGTAGAAGTTCCTATCAATATAACCTTGTTTTTCAACTTGTATTTTGGGGAAAATTTTGTTATTAAATTCTCAATTTTGTTTTAATCCATTTTCTCCCCCTCTTTGGGAGCAACAAAACCCCCAAACTCTGAGTTCAAATTGTGCCATTTTGGTGAAATTTTCAAGTCATCTTCTTCACCAAAGCCTTATCCCAAGAAGTTGGGGTCGGTTGAATGAATCATGTCCCTCCCTTCAATTCTGTCTAAAATTGCCCTACTTACCAAAACATGATATAGGAGACTATTTTTTCATCAGAAAAGAATGATGAATTTGATGAGACTTTACTGACCTTATTCGATTTTGGTTAGGTCAATAAGTACCATGTTAATAGGTTGAGCATAGTAGAGAAGAGGATGCTAAGATGGATGTCTGGAAAGACCAAGAAAGATGGAACTAACCCTAGACCCTAAACCCTAAATTCTAAACCCTTAATCCTTAACTTGTAAACTCTAACCCATTTGAGAAAATGCAAGAGTAGCTCCAATGGCAATAGGCAACAAACTAAGAGAAAATTGATTGAGATGGTTTGACAGGTTCAATGGCCAATTCCAACCCTAGTTAGAACAAATATGCAAGTAAAAGGTTCTATAAGAGCGAGAGGAAGACCCAAGAGAACGTGGATTGATAAATTCAATAATAGAAGACATGGCTTTAGACAAGATGGAACTAGAAATGAACACATTCAAGAAAATGGATTGATATGGTGAAAGTGGATATAAACACGCTTTCAATAATACAAGAACTGGCATTGGGCAACATTGAATGGATGAACAAGATTCATTCAGCCATTCCCAAATGTTTGGCATAAGGCCTCGATGATGATGGAATTTGGGGAGGATCAGTAACTCAGAAGTTGAATTGCTCCGTCAATCTGAAGATCTTTATTTTCATTATTGGATATTCACTATAAGGCTGTTGCTTAAGATCTGGAAATTTTCAATTTTGTAAAAAGTATTCTTTAGGCTTGCTTGAAAATGACTTGACATGGGTTTGCCAAACATGCAGGTTTCTAAGCATAAGAGAGGCATAAGAAATGGACCAAAGGCTCTGAAACCCATTCCTGTGATTATACGCTGCAAGTAAGTTTTAATCATCTACAATAACAGTTTGGCGATTATATTTACAATAGAAACCAGTAAACATCAAATAAATAATTTTGAGAGCTGCTATTGGCACCCTAAATTTTATTTATCATACACCCCAATTTCTTAAATTATTTATCACACCCCAATTAAAGATTAAAACACACTCTTCGAACATTATGAAGGTTTGACGCAAATTATAATCTCAACATTGTAACACTTGTTGAAACAATTTCAGTAAGTTGTTTACAATTATGATTAGGCTCATATAAAATCCTAAACCCAAAAAATATAAATCTAGCGAACAAAATCGAGAGAGCTTCTATTGGCACCCCAATTTTTACTTATTCTCAACCATTCACTTATTTTCTTTATTTTTAATTGGGGTGTAATAAGTAAAAGTTGGGGTGCCAATAGCAGCTAGCATAAATTTGTGTGTGTGTGTGGAATTTAGTGTAGAAATCTACTCAGTGTCTACTCCGCCTTGCTTGTTTCAGGAGTTGTGGTCGAGTTAAGCTGCCACACTTCTACTGTTGTAGTGGGGATCGAGGGACGCCTGGTCAAGAGAATGATTCCACCAGTTGATATTTTTCTTGAAAGGTGAAGCACCAAACTATTTTAGACATTAGGTAATTAATTATGCAGATGTACTTTTTGTTTTAGAACTTTTTGAATTTTAGATAAATGAATTGGAATTTTGTTCTATAAAAGTAAATTTGATTACTTTTGATCCTTCATCAAGTGCAAATAATTTCAATTTAAGTATAAATCTGACTATTGGATTTCATGTTTCCATGGTTCGGTTCACGTGTTTTTTATTGTGTTACTTTCTCACGTCAATGAAACCTAACATTTGGATGGTTAAGGTAGAGATGCACTTCTGGGGTACTATGGGATTGTTGCATATTAATTAGAATAATGATTTTCTGACGCCCCCGTTAAAGAATCATAGATCATTTGCATTGGGATACATAGAATCATGAATCTTTTTCTTGATTATCCCAAAGCAAATGATCTACGGTTCTGTGATGGGGGAGTACGATTATCACGACTCTATTAATTAAATAAAAAGAAATTTTTTATAAGATGACATTAAGACCAATTACTTGAATGTTAGACAATCATGAAGCATATTATTAATAGGTTGACAAGATAAAATTAGAAATAATTGAATTCAAGAAAATAGCTCGAACAAGTTATAAACTAAGAGGAAGTCGATTAAGGTGGATTGAAATGTGATTTCAAAGAAAGTCAATTATATCGCCAATTAGATGGAATATGAAATTTGAAAGGAAGAGAACATGGTTTGAGATTTTGTGAAGATGATCTTCAAGCTATAGACATTTCATTTGTATGATTAGTTGCTTTAAAATACCATTCACATGGGACAACATTTTGGAATTAGTATAGGAACATCTTAAATTCTCATGAAACAAATGAGATGATTCAAACAATATTTTCAAAATCTTGTACGATTTAGGTGCTGTTTGTTAAACTGAAAAAAATAAGTGTTGCATAGCATTAAGCGCTGAAACTTATAAGCGCTGAATCTAAGTGCGGAAAAAGTTGTTTGTTTAGATGCTGAATCATGTTTGTTACACATTGCTGAAACTGGTAAATTGTCTTTGTTACCCTTACAATCATATTATACATTGTTTGCATGTTTCAAATATTTATTTATTATCAAACATAATAAAATATATTATTTCTTATAAAATTAAAATACAATTTATTTTTAAATAATAAATAATACTCAAATCTTCAATTTATAAATAATAATTTCTATTTATAAAAGCCCAAAAATTTCAAATTAAAAATAATAATGTCATACAAGTCACCAAAATTTGAAGTCAACTTTAAAAGAACTTAATTTTGGATGAATAATTTTCGATGGAAATGAAGGATATGTAATTATAAAAGCACCCTATGAATTAATAAGGGCAACTCACACTATAGTCATTTTTTGTTTTGTTTTATATGGGTTAAAGTTTTTAGAATGAGCAAATTTTTAGTGAGGATGATCTATATGGTATAGAGATTATCCTCACAAAAAATCAGTCTATTTTGAAATTTCTAACTCGTCAAAAATAATTTTCAAAAAATAAAAAGGGACAATTTATGGTTCTTGAACTTATTTTGATAGGGTTAGAAGTTTCAAGATGTACTGATTTTTTGTGAGGATGATCTCCTCATTGTAAAGATCATCCTCACCAAAAATCAACTCATTCCAAATCTTTTTACTCATATAAGACAAAATAATTTAGCTATGGTGTGGATTTATTAATTTGTGGGTGTTTATGTACTTATCCATGGGATATAAGAGGTAATATCCTTTTAAGAATAAGGGCATACTTGTCCATGCTAAAAAAAACAAAGGGCATACTTATCCGTATTGAAAAAAGTGAAGTGCTTACCGCATCAGTACTTTTTTTCAGTATCAAAATAGTGCTGAATTTTTTTCACTTATTTTCAGCAATAAGTGCTGAAAATATAGAATAAACAAACGCGCTATCTTGACAAAAGTGCTGAATTTAATTTTTTTCAGCAATAAGCACTGAAAAATAGCGCAAACAAACACTGCCTTAGTAAAACTCAGCCTAGTCAATTGAGATTTTGTATTTTTTATATTAAAATAACATAATTTTTTTAACTTAAATAAGGGTCGGGACGATAGAGAAATGGAAAGGGAATGCATATGTTCACTTACCATCCTGGCCGTGTACATGTGAAATTCGAAGGTACGAATAAAAAAAATCTCAAGAATATAACACAAATCTCGAAGATAAATCTTGATGATTGGATTAGTATTTACACGATAGGGATTGTGCCTGAACATATGAGTTCACTTTCGTAGGTATATCAATCCTAACCCTTTAAAAATTTATTATTTAAATAAAAAAATAATCTTATAATTTATAACCTACTTTATTTTATAATTTTTTTATATAATTATTTATATATAAATATATTTTAATAAATAATTGTAAATCGACTTGGTTTATATTGCCCGAGATGAGATGACTTATCCGAAATAACTCTATCTCGTCCATGAACAAGACGAGAGACAAGTTTGAGCACTGCGCAATGCACACCATGTGAACGGTAGAAAAATTCGTAATTTCTATTTCAAATTTTCAACTTAGCTACTTTGACGACATTTGACCAAAACTGTCAAATGGTTTAGGGTTTAAGGGAGAGAGCTTCGTCTCTCACCACCAAAAACTCCCAACAAACAAACCTTAGAACATCACCAATTACCAATATGTCCTCGTCTCCTTCACAATCTCAAACCCCATACACCTCTAACACCCTAAAACCCAAACTCCAACAACCTCAAACCCTCAACTTCCCTCCTAAACCAAAACCCTAGAAGTTCAAAACCCAGAAATTTTTGATCAATTGAATTTGAATGTCTCCATTAATGAAGAATAGATGGAAAGATTTAAAGAACAAGAAGAAGAAAATTGACAGGATCCTAGATCCTATGGACAATTTTGATCCACTTCAAGGGGGATCTTCCTCCAAATAAATAAATTTATTTTTATTGATTGCTTGAAAAAAAACGTATTACATCCTCCAATATATATAAATGAAGGATTTTGACTCCCAACGTACAAAGATTAGAGTCTTACTTTAATAAAACTTCCTAAATTAATAAAATAGAAAAAATCCAAAAATAATAAAATACCTAATTAGCAACTAGATTGCTAACTACTAAATAACATAGCCATATATCCTAAATACTAAAATAAAGTATCCTAACATTCATCCTCCCTTTAAAACAACTTGTCCTCAAGTTGGAAATATTTCAAAAGTAACTTTGTCCTTCAACGTGTCCGCATTGGTCTCCAAAAGGAGTAGTTGAGGTTTCTTGCAATGATGTCCCGGTTTGAATATTTCATCGCAATTGAACAAAGACCTTTCGATTTCCTCTCCGCTTACTCTATCAGGGAAAGTCGATTAATATGAGGAAGCCCAAGAGGTGAGGTGTTGCTCGGTACAATGAAAATTCTTGGGTTACCTTAATCGTTTCTTCTTGGCAAATAACTAAGTTGAATGCTTCGGTTAGTGAACCAAGTCAAAGTAACTGAACTCCAGCACGTATGTCGTCACATAAGCCTAAGACAAAACAACTAATTAAAAATGATTATGATAAATCGGTAACTTGATTCACAAGCTTTTCAAATAGGCCTTGAAATTCACGAATCATATTAGTTTATTTAAGTTAGATAATGTCGCACCTAGATCTACGAATTCTCGTGAACCAAAATGAGAGCATAAGGCCCGAGTGAATTACATTAATCCAATCGGACGAGTCATCCAAGGATACCATGCTATGGCATCTTTAGTTAGGTGAACCGAGTCCAAGGAAACCATTTGTTCATTGGCCAAGCCGTTCAACTATTAATATTGTTCAGCCGGAAAAATCCAACCTTTCAAATCATCTCTGTTGAACCTTGGAAAATTGATACAAAGTGGACGACCTTATATTGCTATGCCGCCTTGTTGATTTTCTATTCTTTGTTGTACATTAACAGGATCACGTGGTGCTTCCTGAACCGGCGGTTGATCTGCAACCAAACGCTACAGGGTTGTTTGAATCGCCCGCATCCCTTCTTTCAACTCATAAACATCAGTGCTTAATTGTTGAAACCGAGGCTCAAACGAGTCAATTCTCTCACTCAACTCCTTAATATTCACCATCTTCTCGACCACATTTAATATAAGTTTTATTTACCTATCAATTTTTTTTATAAAAAATAAAAAATAAAAATAAAAATTGCAAGTTATTTGATGAGTTCAAAGGAGTACTTTTAAGGATTTTTGTTCAGATGGGATCTCATGTGTTTAATTGCAGGCTACATAATGTTTCCTTTGTAATTAGACAGGTCTCATCAGATACCTATTCGAATGTTGAACTCAAATTCTAACGAAAGAGCTTAAATAGAAACATTATTTTTTTCAATCAAATTCTATACAAAAATCACTTACAGAACTCACAATGATCATACCTTTTCCCATTTATAATCTTTCGTCTCTTACTGGTGTACTCTATCAGTTGTGGAAGCTTTCTTAGAAGAAATTTGAATTTTTATCTATGATGCTTTCCATTGGTTTTGTGACTTTGTACTCAAAGAAGGGTTGATCTGTTTTCTTCCAAAACTCTCTCTATTCATTTCTGACAAATAAAACCAATGTGGAAAAGCCTTGAATTTTGCTCTAGTGCCTGCTTCATGCAACTTTCTTCTCCATTGGATATCCCAATTTATAGTGTGGATGACATTTTTGTCCCCCATCTCTTATCCACGTTTTAGATGTCCTTTGACTCTATTCATCCTTGTTGTCATTCTCATTGTAGTTGAAAGGGAGCGGCACTGATTTGAATGCTCGATACTTTCCGACATTGTTCAAGTGCTCGTTCTCCAACCTGATCAGTTAATATTCAACTCTCTTCAGTGAAAACTCTTAGCATTGGGCGTCTTGTTTTTCACTAGTCAATTGATATTATAATACTCATATATTATATTGGGAAACAAATTTCAAACAATCTTCATCTTCTCTACTCTCCAATTAGTAATGGAGGCAAGTCATAGATTAAGAATTATAACTTACCTGAGTTCATTTTCAAGAGCTTAGTATAATATTATTGGATTGTTATTTTTTGGGTGCAAATGCTTTGCTGAGTTCAAGGGGGTTCTCTTTGAGGAGTTTGTCTTTAGGTGGGAGTCATTATGCTTGAGGTAGTTTGTTCTGTTTTTTTGCTTTTTGTTTGTTTTTAGATCGGTGACCTCAGTGGCCTGTTGTGCACTCTTCTCTTTCTTGAAATAAAGGTATACTTTAAAAAAAAAAAAAGAAGAAGGCAAGAAATATAACTTACCTGAAGAAGTTCCATATTCCGCGACGTAGGATCTCCAGGCAAGCAACTAGTGCCGTTAAAGCCGTTCTATGAAAGAAAAACAATTCACGGAGTCCTAACACTGACTGCAGCCAAGCAAATCTTAGTAGAACATTCAAAACCTGCATTTGAAAATAAAAATCACAATTACTCTTTCCCCTTGAAATCTAAATGATACTTTTCTTGATTGGTTCTATTGCCTTCTTACCATGGCTACAAAGTAGACACTTTTATGTGGAACAAGAAGCTTATCTCTCAACCATTGGTTTTTAGAATGACTTTGTAGAAGGCCCCAATCTATTACAATGTCCCAATATGTACTAGCAAGGGCAGCTATGATTGAGCTTACTATTGCCATGAACTTCCATGTCTTTACTATTTTAAGTTCATATCCCGTTCTCATTACAACTGCGACAATTGTCGAAAAGTATCTCAGTCCGTTAATTCCGTGGGCTATATCTTTCTCGTCAAACAAACGTCGGAGGCACTGCAACACCGCTACTCTATTACAAGTAGCACCACTATGATGTATTTATAACCGTGGAAGGGACATTGCAATGGAAGTTACCTGTAGGAACCGAAAACAGTATGGAATCACTGCTACAATGAAATAAAAGGTGTTAAAAATGTCACTTTTGTGGCAGTTGTTTGTTCTCCGTTTGAAGTGTCCCCAACCATAGTAACAAATGTAGAATTCAAGACTTCTAAAGGCCTGAACCTGTGATATAAATCATTAATGGATGCTTGTTATTTATTACAAACAAATCGAAGTATGTTGATGAACATCATAGAAATCCAAACGTGACCTAATATGTTGAAATGTGTCCTATTTTATATAACTTGTTAGTGCAAGTGCAAAATTGTAAAACAGGCCAAATGAACCACATTAAAACAAAATAAATGTTTTGAAAATAGTGAAATAGGTAAATTACTTTCCTAATGCACATTGATTTTCATTTCTCCTATAAAAAAATACATATTTCATTTTCACCAGTGTTGTCATGCACTATGAAAATGCTCCAAAAGAACCCATGCTCTAAAAACACAACCTGTAATGCCCCAGGCCCACAATAGTACAATAATAAAACCTTGAGAAAAGGACTATTTGCGCGGCAGATGAAGCCACCAAAGAGGACAATATTGTAGGTGGGGCCCAATTCGTTATGTAATCCTAACACAACACATTTTAAAGCCGTGCGGACTTCGACCCAAAGTGGATAATATTGTACTATTGTGGGCCTTGATGGTTACACTGCTCTTCAATTAGGATTCCACAGAGGAAAATTTGGGAATGGTGGTTGACCATTTTCTGTGAAGGACCAGATGTTAAAATGGTATGGGAAGATGTGCAAGAAGCAATTCCCATGCTATCAAGGTCATCAATGTGTCCTCATGCCCATGGATGAGTGGAGAAGGTTTTTAATCACAAAATCTCGGGAGGACTTCGTTTACTTTTGTGCTTTGAAATTCTTCAAGTTCATGAGTATGCAATTTCCCTCAGGCCATGGTGTGAATTGTTCAATTTCTTACTAATTGAATGTTTTCATGGCACAATTATCAGATGTATATCATATTTCATTAAATAAAAGATTTGCAATTGATTGTTTTGTGCTTCAGATTGGGAGGTCCCTCTTAGGACGTTTTTATTCAAGAAGAGAAGCCTTAAGATTGGGAGGTTGAGTCAATAGCAAATCATTTTCCATTAACCCCGTGGAAGATGATTGTTAGGTATGGTTAGTCAATCGAGTCAGAGCGTTCTTGGGTAAATCCTTCTACAAGTCCCTTGCTCATGTCTCTTTGTTGGATTTTCCCACCTCTTCGGTTTGGGGGCCTAGGGTTCTTGTCTGTTTTTTATTTTTTTTTGTTGCCTGGAGTAAAAGCCTAACCATTGACAATCATCATTCAAGCCATTGCCTCTGTGGAATTTTTTGGTCTTTGTAAAGTTGGTGTCAAACCAGTTAGTCACATGTGCACCCCAAGGGGTTGGCCTCGTGGTAAGCTGATCCTTGTTAAGGTCCTTAGTAAGGGTAGGCCAAGTGTTCGAAACACCATGAAGCAGTGAATTCCTTGGGGCCACCCTCCAGGGTCTGGTTGACCCAACCAGTTTTGCAGGTAGGACTTTCCAAGGGGCCAGTGTGTGTGACCGTGGAATTAGTCTCAGCCGTTGGGTGGGAATACCCATGATAAGCAAAAAATAATGCGCACAATTGTAAGTTTGTGCAGGAGTTCTGGTCCCATTTTTCTTCTCTGTTTAAAGTGTGGTAGTGCTTTCCTACCTTGGTGATTTTGTTTTTCTCTAGTTGGTTGATCAGGGGTGCTTGACTCCTTTTACTTTCTGTTGGGGGCATTTGTAATGATAGGAATAAGTAGACACTCAAAGGAGATGAACAATCCCTTTTCAAAGGTCATCATCGGTGCATTTTTTTTGGTCATCGTTGTTGTTGCTGTTGTTGTGTGCTTATCTTTTAAAGAGTTTAAGGGTGTCTTCTTTGAAGAACTCTATAGCTGGGATTTGCATAAAGAGGGAGAGTATGGTTTGTTTGTGTTCCTATGTGATCTATTTTTTCCTATTTTCTTTCTTCTTTGTTGTTTCTTGGTGTGTCTTTTCGACCTCTTTTCCTCTCTTAATAGAATTTTTATATCTTTCAACAAAATGATGTCACGCCTGGCTAGTTAGCTGATCTGCCAAGAAGAAATCTGGGAGGGTAACCTGCAAAAGGAAAGAAGCAAAAATAATATGAAGAAACAATAAAAGAACATGCTTTGTTGATTTCTATATATATATGGGGAATGCTAACTTCCTATACTTCATGGGGATGTTAGTATTATCCAACACTTTTTTCCAATAATACCGCTCCTCGTTTTGTCATTTGGTGAAAAAGACAAGGGTTTATTGGTCTTTTACACAATAAATGTTTGTTTATATAATAAATGCTATGTGTAGAAGTTGTTTTAGCACATTACCTTGTATAGAGGAGCACAAATACAATGAAATACACACTGTATAAAGAAGAAACGACTTGAACGATATATGATGTTGAAAGGGCACAACAATATAATAAGTACAACCTGCGATAAAAGATTTCTTGTTAATGATTATAGAGCAAAAAAATATCATTCCACATCATCATCAGACAAAACTATGTGAATTGTATCTTAGAAGAGAAAGAACAAGTTTTTCTATTTGGGAATATCTTACAGTGAGTAGACCTAAAGGGACCAATTCAGTTAATGCCTGAAAGCTCTTTGTGTGAGGATCCATGTCCATGTCCAAGTTTGAAAGAACCCCAGCCAATGTTACTACAGCAAGTCCTGCACTTAGTAGAAAAACCTCTCTATAGTCTAACTCACTCCCTTGTTTAAAGCCAAATATAAATGCATAATTCACGCGGTATCGCCTCCAGAAGTATATATTTGCAGAGTACATGAGCATATGCAGGACAATGAATCCAAACAAGCTGCAAGTAAGATGGACTAATTAAGCTAAGAACCAAATAGAAACAAAAATAAAATTATTTAAAAAAAAAAGTGTAAGAGTTAAGATCATTATGAATTTCTATAGAGAAACAGCGAAAACAACATCATTCTGAAAATTTTGAACTTGAATTTTTTTTAACTTTTGTAAATAACATGTTACGTAGATCAATTTAGTTGAGCAGAATGTTATGCTTGTGCTTTGTATTCCGGTGGTGGTGTTATATGGGCATAATGGACTGTACACCGGGATTGATTCTAATGGTGATTTTATGCTATAAAATTATAGCAAACTCGTTTTAGGGTTTCCATGTGGACAAATTTCAGTTTTAATGATATGAAGTGAGATTGAGTGATTGTAACCCAATTTTTCAAGGTAGTGAAAGGGGCTCATTATTGGCAAGGGTGCTCTCTTTTTTTTTTAGGTGGGGTTTGTGTTTTGCAGTTGCTATTGTTGGTTGTTATGCCCAATTTTCTAGAAATTGAAACATAGAAATTTACATAAACTCATTGGATTTACCTATAAAGTGGAAATATATTTTCCATGTATCGACCACGTCCCTCGCTCTTAAATATGTTTTTTGCATGTATAAGCACACCAATAGCCACTACAAGAGCTATTGAACAACCAGATAACAAACCTGCATAAAACAATAAACAGAATGAAGGATTTATATATGTAGTTTGTTCAGCATCTTATGGTCTACTTGGTACAAATCTTACCCAATAAAAACGTAATTCGATGTTTTTCTCTTCTCGCTATTGGCCTCAAAGCGTTTATGCCTTTTCTGCGATTTGCGTTTGAAAAGTGCTTAATAAAGGTGGCCTCTACCCTCTCCATGAGCCTATTGAGCTGTGAAGTCACAAGGTGAACCAGAAAGCTAATACAAAAATACAGATAAACAATGAAAAAGTTCATTTATGCTTGGAAGCGCTTCCAGATTCATGTGGGAGCTGAACCAAACGGGTACTTAGTAATTGAAGATTTTTCATAGAGAGCTTCTATTAACACACCAAAGTATATGTAAATAATCATTTAAAATTCAAAAGGATTGGTGTGTTGTAAGTAAAAGTTGGTGTGCCAATAGAATCTCTCTTTTACAAAATAGCTGTAGCTATGAAAGAAAATGAAGATTTTACAGAATTGAGATTGTTTCTGCTATTTATGGTTCTTCGAATGGTTGATAGATACGTAAATCTTACTTCTTCGGAGTTGCCAATGTAAGAGTTGTCGACCATCTTTAAGTATGCCTTAGATGCACTCCTCGACGTGATCTGCATTATTATCGAAAAAGGAATCAAACCGTAAAATCTCTAGCTTTAAAACACTTTCGCAAACAAGGTCACTTGTATTAGGGGAAGTCACACAAATGGGAAACTCAAACATGGGTTTCTTCTCTAATCTACACATGCAAAATCAAAGTAAATAACCCAATTCATCGAAAACTGTCTTGCAAGTCAAACCTTATAGCTTAATGTGTCGAGGTACGTGTTTGAATGCAAGAAAACATTTTCTTTGTGAATTTGTTTTCTCAAAAAATATTTAGAGGAAAACGAAATTGTTGGAACAACACAATACTGATGTTTGATTGCAGGTCCAATTATCGTAAAAAAAGGAGTTTGCTCGTATTCCTGAAAGAGAAAATGTTCATACAGGGTGGGAAAATGTTCTCACTTTCATTTGAAGAAACGGGTTTCTTGAGGAATTGATTTCTAAGCAAAAAAAATAAAAATAAAAAATAACAAAAGCAGAAATAACTTCTTATAAAATTATATTTTCCCTCAAAGTATTATCCCAAAAATTTGTGGTCGGCTAAACGAATCATGTTCTTCCTCCATTTCCATGACTTCTCATGATTTTCCCTTTATACCAAGAATGTCATAAAAGCATAATTCAATTACATTTGATTTGCATATTTAGTCTCTTTCAAGCTCAATAAAATGGGAAGGATCATTGGGTTATAATAAATATCTGACCTTATCATACTTCTTCATGATTTTGGAGAATGCCAAGAGATTCAAGAAGCTGGCACATGCATTAGCAACAAGAACACATTACCAACACCAACACAAAACATAAACCCAAAGACCAATTATTGTTTTTCAATATAAGAAGAAACTCTGTTGTTTACCTATAGCTTTTTAGAAGTCGAAGCTTCTGATAAAATTCGATAATCACGATTTTCAATTGTTCCTCTACTTCCCTCAGTTCTTCTTTGGTAAAAGTCAAGTTCTTCAAATTTGAATCCATGAGGATGCCTTTTAAAGTTGACCATGGAGTTTCATGTTTGATATTGATCTTCACATACTTTAAGACTTCTAATGGATTTGGTCTAGAACCATTGATGTTCACTTTTTCTCCAACATTTCTTTGATCACTACTAGCTTCACCCTTGTTGACCTCTGTTTCTTCATCTTCAAAAATTCCTTCGCCGCTCATCTCCACTTCTTGAATAACATCCATCTGTGTCTTTCCTTCAATTCAACAGTAACGTGAATGTCAAAACCACCAGGACAATAAAATTAAAAAAAAAAAAAAAAAATCATACAAAACATAGCAAGATTTTTGTGATAGTGCCTATGTCCACAGATGAGATAAGTGTAGAAATCTGATTTTTATTGAAAATTCTTGGATGAATATTACATGAACCCTAATAGGATATTTATAGGGATTACATCAACCAAGATAAAGAAACTAGACTAACATAAATATTCTAATTTACCTAATTGATACTAATTGAACCTAATCGAAGCAAATCTAAATCTTCAAGATATGTGATAAGATACACCATAGCATTGATATTGTGTATCTCATGCCCATTATTATAATGCATGCACCTTATCTCTATTAATAAGGGCGATTCACTAAACTCCAAGAAAGAAATTAAAGTCAGGGGATCAGTCTTGGCCTCCTTTGGTATGACATGCTCGTTTGTTTCCAATTCATTCTCTTTCAGGATCGGTCGTGGTCTTACAAACTCTATCATTTGTATGGACGAATCCGTTCCTTCATCCAAATGTGTAAAAGATTCTAGCCAAACCTTAAAACTGACTACTCTACCATTGAATTAGAAACCCAAATTTTAGGAGTTTTAGAATCCCTCGGTTAGCTTGCTAAAGTCCAAACAATTGAGTTTTTCTTGTAAAAGCAATGAGAGGTCTAGTTCCTCTCGTTTCCAAGTTTTTCTTCCTTGTTTTCGAGCAAAGTGAATCGATCGCATCTTCTATATATTGTTTTGTGTGTGTGTGTACACTTACCTGGTGATCTGTTCTTGCTTGAAGTACTAGAAACCAAGGCTGGAGATGAAACAATATCGGGCGAAAGATTAATCAGAGAAGCTTCTTCGAATCCTACATCGGGTTTATCCACCTTAATTCTGAATGCAATCAAAGCATCCATTTGTTTATTAATCTCCCCAGCTTCCATTAACATCTCTTCCACCTTATCCTTGTAAAACTTAATAACTTCGTTAAACTCATCGTCGAGCCTTCTAAAGAACATGAGCTCGTACTCCCCTCCTTCATTGTCTGACATAAGGAACATAGTCTGATAACGCCCTTCCGAGCCCTCTTGTTCTTGCTCTGCACTCACTAGTATCACTTGGTCCTCATCCTCCTTCTTTGGAGATATCTTGAGATTATTGTATTGACGTGTTAGCCCGCTGAAGGCCCTATACAATGAACCCTTCCTCTTCAATACAGCTGAATTCGACGTAAAAGTCTTATTCCTTTGCTTAAATCTCAAGATATCTTTGAGTACTAACTTGAGATAATTGTAATTCATGTAGGCTTCTTGCCATTCTGGCACCATTTGTGACACAAATTCCTTCCCAAACTTCATTGAAAATGTTTTGAGATCTTTTGGTACACTTGTAAGAGAGAATTAGATTAGATTATCTTATAAGCTTGGGCAGTTTTCCATTGTCAGTAAAGAAAAGTCATCATTTTGTTTATCTAATTAATCATTTGCATTTCAACCTGTGAATCATTTTAGAAGACAACATAACATTAAAAACCCAATAGGTCAGTATTTTTTTTTGTTTGTTTTTTGTGTTTTTTGAAGTCAGCTTGGCTCGGTTCAGCTAACGGAGTTTCATTGTATATCAACTCTCAAAGGGTGGATTCGCTTAGGGTCTGTTTGTTAGGAGAGAGTTCGTGAGGTGAAAGTTGGCAACTCACAAAAGTTATTATTATATTCGTGCGTGTTTGGAATGCCCAACTTCAGAAAAGTTGTAACTTTCCAACTCTTCGTAACTCTTGTTTTTTAGGAAGTTATAACAATTACAATTTCAGAGCCCGATATAAGAAAACAAATTATCATGATCATGATCATGGATTTGAAGATTGTATGGGATTTTATTTACTAGTAGTTTGGTTTTTGATGTTGTATATCTTTGTTTTCAAATATAAAATTTATTTACTAATCAAAATGAAATTAGGGTTATTCCATGAGCCCAACCCGACCAAAATTACCTAACCCGGGCTAACCCAAATTCAATTTGGGTTGAGGGTTATGCTAATTGGGTTGAATATGTTGTTTCTAAATACTAATTTTTTATGGTAAAGAGAGAAGAAGTTAGAACAAATCTTAATTTCGAAATTGAATGTAAAAGAAAAATATTACCTAAAAAGAAATTGTTGAGGCGTGCACAAAGCACTATCCTAAAACGAAATTTGCCCCTGCTACGGTACCACAGTCTGTAGGCGTTCGTTCTACAGGATTCAACAACCCACGTATCCAAAAGGGTACTCTAAATTGGAACGTAACTTCGAACTCGACGATGTTGTGTGCTCTCACAACGAATAATAAATCATTGATAATTCAAAAATATAAAATAGCAGAGAAAATCAAGTAGTTTAAATCGACTAAACAATTGAAATAAATAAAAGAGAAAGTGACTGTTTAGAACAGTCACAAACTGGTTCCGAATAGACACATTGTGCTGGTTCAGAATAAACACACTGGTTCAAAACAAAATTTAAATTTAAAAAACGTCTAATAAAAACGGACTTTGAAAATTAAAGCAAAAACGAGGTGTAAATCCGAGATTTTGCACCCCCCCTGCGCGTATATCGTATGTGCGCACACGCATTAAGGTTTTCGGACCGGTGGATCCAAATTCCAATGAGAACCATGGGTTTTCTCTTGGACCCCCGTGTGCACGCGTGAGCCCACCCACTACTTCTATCCACTTTAAAGCTATTAGAAGCACAACTACTTAAGAATTGCAAATCAATTTTTCTCCTAGTCGATGTGGAACTAAAATTACTCAAGGTAAAAATAAAACTATCAACTAAACTAAAAGCAATAAACTAAAAGCAATAAAGTAAAAAGCATAAAGCATAAAGTATAAAGCATAAAATAAACATGAGATTTAAATACCCTATGGTTAATAGATTGATTTACCATATGGTTGCAATTAAATGAATATTAAAGGGTTTTCCAATTCAACCCTCTAAATTCCAACAGAATCTAGGTTTACCCGCCAGTCCACCCAAGTTGCTTGCAGCCCTAAGTGGCACCTCTATGATTTGATCAATGTTTGAGATATTCTATTATGTTTCCAAATCTTCTCATATCTCTTGATCTCCGTCTTCTCTTTTAGACTAATAAAAGAATATCTAAGAATCCTTGATTTTTTGTCCCAATATTTGTCATCTTCAACCTTTTGGATAAGATGATGATGATGTTGGCAACAACGACAATGATGATGATGATGATGATAATAATTCAATAATAAGGATTGTTAGAATATTACTTCCCGATGTACTGTAATAAAGTGTATCTTGAAACACCAGATCCTCTTTAGATGTTGAAAAAATTTAAATTAGGATTTGATTCGGATATGATGTTATTAGATCGTGATAAATATTAGATTTGGATTATGATTTGATTCGGGTAAGATTTTATTGGATTTAGTTAGATATGAATTTGATACTTCTATTCTTAATTTATATAAGAGGAATGATGGCACCACGCTCTTGTTGAGGAGCAACAGGAGCGTGACTATTACTTCTGCCCTCATTATAACACATGTCCCTCTTTTGATTATTTTGATAACACACATCTCAAACTTTTACAAATATTTCGGATACCGCTTTACGTTCATTTTAAGTAATTCCTTATGTTTTGAAATTGATGAGATGACCCCTTGACCTAGGTATTTTCTTATAAACTAATGAAAAGTGATCTAAAATCCATCATCATTCTTTTCATTATCATTATCATCACCATTATCATATTATCATATTCTTTTTGACAAATATTTGACATCTCTCTATGTTTTCATATTATTTACCTTATCCTTGACCATGGTCTTATCTTATAGATTCAAGAAAAATGATCTAAAAACCTTAATCCCCCTCCCCCAAACAACAAAAAAAAAGAAAAAAAAAATCATCTTCAACCTTTCAAAGATGATGATGATAATAATTGAGGTCACTTTTTTAGTGTGACTGATGACGAAGATGATGATGATGTCCTTTTTTGATGGCGGTAATGATGATATTGAGATTATTTTCCATTAGTGTATAATAAAATACCGAGGTCAAGGGATCATGTCATCATTTTAAAATATAAGGAGGTTTCAAAAATATTTACAAAACCCTGAGTTGCACGTCTTGAAATAAAATAAGCAGAAGGACAATTGGCATTATGAGGATGGAAGTAATGACCACGTCCCTATGAGGAGCCACTACGTGAAAATTGGAAAATTCGATAGAAAAAATTGACAGGCTAAGGCCCATGAATTTTATAAATTGAATTTTGACGGTTTAGGACCGTTGAAATTCTTGATGTTCCCAGATTTGACGACTTAGAGCTTTTGAATTTCTCTTATCATTCATTAATTTGACAATTTCGGCCCGTTGAAAAAAAAAATTGACAATGAAAAATTCAATGCCAATTTGACCTCTTGGTTCGTCGAATTTTATGAAATTTGATGGCCCAAGACCGTCAAATTTGAGTTTTTTTTTACATTGTGAGCGTGGTATTAATATTCCTCTTTATATAAATTCTAGTAGGGTTTATTGTAATCAACTAAGAGAATCAATTCAATTTCAAATTTCATTTAGGATAATGATATGATGAGATGGGTTATTTCATCATAATTCTCCTAAATTTTGGAGTTAGCAAGCCGATTCAAAGGTATAATAGTTTAACAGTAGTTGTTATTGTTAAAATTAAATTAATTAAGTAATAGAGCCCACATATCTCTTTCAATGCTAAATTGAGTATATGATAACATTGTTTTAAAAATTGTAAGTCAACTCATCTCGTTATCGTCCATGAACTAGTCAAACCTAATATTTTGAAATTTTCAACCGAAATTAATAAAATTCCAGTCAAGCAATACTAGATTTTTTTTTTGTATTTTTGATAAATAATTGGTTTTTTAATGATTTAAATATTTGTTATCTAAATAAAAATATGATTTCGCGTCTAAAGACTTTTTTATCCATCTTATTTTATATTTTAAAAAAAAAGTAAAATTATTTAAATATAAATATTTATTAATAAATAAGTAACTTGGGCAAGTCAACTTGATTTTAATACTGTGGTGGCTATGCCCACACCAACTTTTTTTTCATTTATTTGTCATACTTAATACATCAAGTAATCAAATAAAAAGAAAAGAAGGAAGAAGAAATGCATGTGACCAAAGAATAAGAAATGGAAGTGGATCCATTAAAAATAAGTTGGTTTAGATTTTAGATATACTCTGTTTGAGAAAAATAAAAATAATTGTGAAGAAAGAAAAAAGAAAAAAAAACAAGATTTGCAATCACACAAAAACATAATTTTTACTTAGTTCCCTCAAGATTGGGGTATGTCCACGGATCACACTGATTCTACTATGAAAAAAAATTGGCAATTAAATATTACACCCATTCACCAAAAAGATAAATACTAGGAAAAACAAAACTAGATTTGTACATAATAGTGAAATTATGAAAATACCCTTGGGAGAACGTGTGGCTTGATTAATAGTACCTCCCTATTGACTAGTACCATCCGGCTCCAGAAACCACAACATACTCCACGACATTTTGGTAAACATTTGACATGCCCCCTAACGTTTTCAAACTGATGATATATATGTGCCTCTTGACGTTTATCTTCCCTAATAAATTACTAAAAAATGGCCTAAATTGCCTCATCTTCAAGTTTTAGTAAAAAATCCCTAATTTTTCTTCCCCAAACATATCATTTGCAATCTCTTGGGTTAAATTGTGTGGTCTTCATCTTAAACCTTAAGATTTTATTTATTTCAAGTCTCTAGAAAAATATATTTATTTTCTTTTTTTGTAAAAAATGGTAGAATTTTCGATAAAAAAATTAAGGTTTTTCAACAAAGGAATTCAAACGAGCCTCAAAACATTTGATTGGAGATGAGAATGAATACATTAATAGTAATTTATAATAAAAGTTGAAAAGCTTGAAGATGATTGGCTTAAGAAAGAAAAATCTAAGGCTTCTTTTACTGAAGCTTGAAGATGTTGGTGTTTAGGTTATTTTTATTCTCCAATGAGCTGCTCTTTACTATCCTCAAATATAGGAAAGAAAGGCCATATGGGGAAGTTATAAAAGGTGGGTGTTGTAATAGTCTTATCTTTCTCATTTTCAAAAAAATTACTTTAAAAAGGTGAAGTTGTAAGATGGTAATATATTGAAACGTGAAAAAACTTATAATGTCATTATTTATTGATGAATAATGTCATTAAATTGGATTAAAAGGTGGCATGTAGAAACACACATGCAATTTTAAAAACTAAGCATCATGACATACAGTCGTGGGTTACAATTTTCTTGGTTTGTTATTGAAATGATCTTATTTCCACTAAATTTAAATACGAAAGATATAAATAGGTGGGTGGCAAGATGGTAATATGATTGGAATTTGAGGGTTGAAAAGACTTTCAAAGCTTGTCCAAAATCAAAGTCAAAATGGGGGAGATGTGATTGGGAAAGATTTGAGGTAATTGGGAGTAGTTTTTTGTCTTTTCCTCCACAAATATAGGTAAGGGGAGCATTTGAGAAGAGTAGATACTCTTAATCTATAAGAGAAGACTAAGGTCAAATAGAGATACCATCAGCTTAAAAAACATGGGGGTATGTAGAATATTAATTTGTGTCCAAGTCACTAGGGCAATCAATAGATCAGGTCATATCTGAAATCCAGTTCAATAGCTTCAAGTCTAAATCGATGATTAGATTGGACTAATTTTTTTTTTAGGATGATCTTCCCATCATAGTGACCATCCTTGCAAAAAATCAGCTCAATCCAAAACCTCTAACCCATATTTTAAAAAACCATTGTTTTTACATATGTCCCTTGAACCGCCCCCATATATATATATATATATATGGGAAATGTTCGGCACCAAACATTTTGGCAAAACATTTTTCAAAACATGGGTTAGAAGTTTTGAAATGGGCTGATTTTTGGTGAGATCATCCTCACCAAAAATCAGCACATTCCAAAACTTCTAACCCCATCAAAAATAATTTACAAAAAATGGACAGTCTGCGATTTTTCAACTTGTAAACATAGGGCTAGAAGTTTTGGAATGGGCTGATTTTTGGTGAGGATGATCTCCTCACTGTAGAGATCATCCTCACCAAAAATCAGCCCATTCCAAAACTTCTAACCCATGTAGGACAAAAATGGTTGGGCAATCTATAACTACTTTAGAGTCAGCTCTAACTTTCAAAGAGTTTATGTTCAACAAGCTGGCCTAGTTTATTCCTTTTATTATTGCTTGTAGCTCATGGAAGAGTACCAACAATAGCCCTAACAATTTCTACTCTATTATCCCTGATTATGTCTCCCTCTCCTCCTAAGTTGCTTATCAATGATCCATTTGAGTTCAACAGATAGCAACGTTCTTGGGGCTTGATCCATTCGCATTTAATTGATCTCCTCATCTCATACCTCGGTTGGAGGTCCAGGAGGTCATGAATGCTCTTGATGTAGCACTGTCCTGAGTGTTGGATCAAATTTGATTGGTTTTTTTACTATAAGTCTCATTTAATAGCAAGGATTAAAGGTAGTAGGTAGCACTAGTGATTGCAACTTGTACGTCATTTAGAAGAACTTCCGGATGAGTTGGGATGTGATAGTGATACCAATAATAAACATGTTGGGCTCGATATGGGCAAAGATAGTTTGGGCTTAAAAATAATGCCTTTGGGTGGGTTTTATTGAAGGACAAAGAGAAAAATGAGTTCTTAGGCTTTTACAAAGGGATATCTTTACTCCCCTAATTTAAAAAAAATAATAATAATAAGGATTTATATGTTACTGTGATAAATAATAATAACAAAAAATTAAATATGTGACTATTACCCCCATGAGGATTTTTAAAAAATTTAAGGACCTTAGTTTCCTCCACATAGGCAAAATCTAAGCTCCACTAATGGAGTAAAGAGTTGTTGACACCAAAAGTTTCTTTCAAAATGCCCTCAAATTAGATTTAAACCTATCAATTAGTAATGTCTTAGTTAATTTATCAAAATTACAAAAGTAGTCTTTTAATCATTAATATTATCATGAGATAGGCCAATATAAAGAAAAATTCCTTAATTAATATTTTAAATTATAAAATACCCTTACAATGTATTTAATTATTAACTATAATATAAAATCATACTATCCAAGTAAAATTCTAAATAATTATTTAAATAAATTATAAAGAATTTTAAAATTCTAAATAATTATCTATAAAATTATACACTTGTGGGTTTGCGCATGTCACCTACTACTACTAGCATGGTTTTAAATTTTGGATGCCGAGATGACTTATTGAGTCATCTCCATATCACGGTATCTCGAGATTCCCATATCTCACTAGATAAGTGATACAACTTGGACGATATTTTGGAAATCTTAGCAGAGTAAGTAAAATACAGCCCAATCAATCGGTATTTTGTATATTTTAATTAAAATAATTAATTCTTCTTAGAATTTTAATATTTATTATCTAAATAAAATATGAATTCACAGTTAAACATTTTCCAATCATACTTATTTCATAAGATTATTTATAATCATATTCATATAAATATATACTAATAAATATTTGAAAATTGAGTTAAATGCTTTATGTCATCCAAGATGACTTGACTCGTTTAAGACAACTCGATCTCATTCAAGAACGAAACGCAATGTCAAACCAAGTTTTGAAACATGACTACTAGATATTTATAAGAGTCGAGTGATGCAACATTTTATTTTAGTGATTTTTTGCTCACTACCCAACAGTCATTTGACATGTGGTGTAAGTGACAAGTAATAGAGAGAAAATTTCTCTTGCCCACATGTCCTCTCCCACAAATTTTAATATAAGATCTCAAATCTTAAAAAGTGTGGTTGGGCCTACATGGATTATCACATTGGCAATCTAACACTATAACCTTCTAGATTTAATGGAAAAACTTGTATAAAAAAAAAAAAAATAAAAATGTTTTTCAAACTTGATCTAAGGTGCTTAAAACGGATGACTATTGAGCATCTAAATTAAAATTCAACGGTGAAAATTAACTCTCTTTTTTAAATAGTTCATAGAATTTCATCTTCTACAACCCCATGGCAGTGGGTCATGTTTTTGAATGCTACAAGGTGATCCGATCAGAAAATTTCTTTTTTCTAATGTGTGTGGGAGAGAGAAATTATCTCTTATTGCTGACGTCATTTGCGCGATATGTCAAACGGCTGGTGGGCTGTGAGAAAAAAATAAATAAGTAAACCACTCATTTGAATTCCCAAACAAACAAACCTAAAGTTCGATTTTTCCCAAGAAATCTACTAATAAAAAAGTTAGAAAAACTAACGGTAAATTGTATAACCACCACCCACCAAGAAACAGTTAAGAGTAGGCAAAGCAAAGCAATGCAGAAATCAAGTCTCAGCATTGCTGCCACTCTAGTCTCCTTAGCAGAGAATTGCACCACCATGAGAGACCTCAAGGCAATTTATACTCACGCCATCTGCACATGCCTCCATTTTCATCCTCTTGTTCTCGTGAAAATGCTGAGGTTCGCCGCTGTCTCCCCTTCGGGTGACTTGCAATTTTCCCATCACCTTTTCAATCAAATGCCTCAACCAAATACTTTCTTTTACTATACTCTTATTATTATTCCAAGGGTCATATCCCTTCAAATTCAATTTCCTTATTCAATCAAATGAGATATAATTCGGTCAACCCGGATGCGTTCACCTTCACATTGCTTCTCAAAGCGCGTTCAAGGATGAAATTGAGTTTTTCATTGATTATGGAGGCAGATGAGGTTCATGGGCAGGTCTTAAAGTTCGGGTTTAGTTTGCATTTGTTTGTTCAAAATGCATTAATTCATCTCTATGCCAAAAGAGGAGTTCCAGGTGTGGCTCATCGGGTGTTTGATGAGACCTTGGATCGTGATGCTGTGTCGTGGTCAGGGTTGGTGATTGCACATGTGAAAGCCCGTGAATTGGACGAAGCCCAGGGTATCTTTCATAGGATGCCGGAGAGGGATGTGGTTTCGTGGACTTAAATGATTTCAGGGTATTCTCAAGCAAGGCGTTGGATGGAGGCATTGGGGTTGTTTGGGGAAATGCGGAAAGAGGGTGTTAGACCGGAAGAAGTCACGATGGTTAGTGTAATCTTGGCTTGCACTAATCTAGGAAACTTGGAAGCGGGGTTGAATGTCCACCGTTACATCGATGAGAAACTTGGATGATTGCACTTTTCAATGCTCTGATTGACATGTATGCCAAGTGCAGTTACAATGACGGCGCAAGACGTGTTTTTGAGAAGATGGGAAGGAAGAGCTTGATCACTTTGAATTCTATGATCTCTGCCTTTGCAAATCATGGGAACGTAGAAGAGGCAGTAGGTTTGTTCCATGAAATGGCCAAATCGAGAGTGAGACCCGATGGTGTGACATTTCTAGCCTTATTGATTGCCTACACGCACAAGGGATGGGTCGAAGAAGGGTACAGGTTGTTTGAGAGTATAAGGAACAACTATGGAATTGAGGCAGGCGTTGAGCATTATGGTTGCATGGTGGACATGTTAGGTCGGGCGGGGCGGTTGGAGGAGGCATATAAATTGAGCACAGAAATGCCAATTCCATGCAGCGATGTGGTAAGGGGAGCATTACTTGGTGCTTGTAGGATTTAAGGTGACGTAGATATGGGAGAATGGGTAGTGAAGAAGGTATTAGAACTAAAGCCAAATGAAGGAGGGTACTGCATTCTTCTTTGTGATATGTATGTTGCTGCAGGTCAGCGAGTTGAAGCCATCGAAATGAGACAAACTGTGAAAGCCATGGGAGCAAACAAGACATTGGGGTGCAGTTGGGTTGGTGCATAAGACATACTATTGGAGTTATAGAGGTGGTCCACTGAATTGCCATGGGCCCACGATGATATGGGGAATGTTTACAAGATTTTGGACTAGCAGGTAAAAATTGTCCACTATCCGTTCCAAGTATTTTACAACTATTCTTTACAAATATGTCTCTTTCTCTATCCTTCATTATTCAATATTCTTGAGTGTTTTTATCTTCATGGGTTCTCTTTTCCTGTTTATACATGTCATGAGCAATTACGCGAGATGAATGATGCTCTTGGACTAATCTAGTAATGTAAGGCTGCTAATGAACAAATGCCATTATCGTAATACCAGGTTGTCTTCGGAAATAGTCCTTTTCTCTTTATCTATTAGTATCCTAAGTCACTATACATCCTCCTCTTTATCATCATCATAAAAGCCTTATCCCCTCTATTCAATTCTGTCTAAAAGCCAAACTGTTTTTAATTCAAGTGTGTTTTTATCAATTCTCACTACTTCAAACCATGTCCTTCGCTCATGGTCTTCTCCAACATGTGAATATTATCTGATGTGGAAATTTCTTATGAAATGGGGTGTTCTGGTTACTTAGCTTTATACATGTTTTTGGTAGCATTTGCTTTGTTCATCTTTCCGAACATTGTTATGAGAAATATATAGGATAAGTCAACTTCCATTCATTACAAGTGGTACTTTTGTCGCACCAGTTAGTCATCAAACTCTTGACATAAGAGGATCCTATTAAGGTTTCCATGTATGTTATTTTCCAACTTTTCCATTTTTGTAGGGCGTGTTGTATGTTTCACATGTATGAACCCTTTCCCAAACCCCAGAACCCAAACATCAAAATTTGCTCACACTATGTTTCACTTTATGGTGCTTTCCATGATCACTATTAGGAGTTCCCTTCTTACAAGAGAGGGCCATATTCGCATTTTTTGTGGGAAAGAGATTATAAGCAAACGCCACTCCCACTTCCAATGAACATTTGTTTTCGGTTTCATGCTCCGAGCAATCCCTGGTGAGAATGGTTCATGTTGGTTTCCTGACCCGGCCTCATGAGTCGAGAATTCTGAATTGAAAAGCTCCTTAATCTTAAAGCCTTATCCCTGTATGGAGAAAAAATATGTTCCTGTATCATCTTGCACTCTCCATTCATCTGTTCTACTACTAACTCATTCATGCACAATAGAAAGTAGCAAATTTTATTATTCTTCAAATGAGTTGACAATCACTGGTTCATGCAATCATCTGAAGTCAAAATCAAACTCATTTTTTTTTATTATATTCATGCATAAGGCTATTCGATATCACAATGTACTTTTGGATATGATAACTAGTGGAATAGGGTTTTTTTTTTTTTTTTTTGATATCGTGGGTATCCCCACCCTTCGGGTGGGACTAATCCCACAGTCACAAGCACCGCCCCCTCAAAAAGTCCTACATGCAATAGGTTGAGTCAAGGGTCAACAAGACCCTAGAGGGTGGCCCAAGAAATTCATAGCTTCGTGGGGTTTCGAACACTTGACCTACTCTTTGATGAGGAGCTTATCAAGACTTGGTTTGCCACTAGGAACTAGTGGTATAAATACACTTGACCCAGAAACAAAAACATCATCTTTAAACTTTTATCCATGAGTTATAAGATAGGATGCATATTAGGCAATAATTCTAAGATTCAGATTTGGGATCCAAGCACCTGCCGAGTTAGAAAAAAATTTGACAAATGTACGGTGATTATGTTGTTGAGGACCTGGAGAACATTGCTGGTTTTGAATCTCTTCCATCCCCGGATCCAAGCTATAACTATTAGAATCAAATTCGTGTGGCCCATTGACCTCACAGTTTTAATAACTTTACTTGCACAAGGATTCTATATATTAAAGATGTCAATGTTAAAAATGATTCTCAATATCATTAAAATTAGAAATATACTCTTTAACTTTTAATAGGAAACCTTGATGGATAGGAATCTTACTAAGAGAGGATCTGTGGACCCTCCATCTCCATCTATATAAGTGGATCGACACCCCATGATAGCAATAATAGTGAGAGACACAAAAATGATATTCATAGGGTTATGAACATAGTGATATCCATCAATCACTAGATCCCTAGCCGATCCAAATAGAGAGGAGAGAGAAGGTGCATCTGGAAATTAAAGAACTTGGATTTGGGGTTTACTATTTTGATCCGTTAGCACATGGATTGCAAAAGGCACACCTCCATCACAAATCTTGGATTAACGATTTTGGCTTATGGCACAAAATAAGTATCCTGAACTTTGATTCTTAGCAACATGAATAGGTTCTTGAGATACATGTATGATTCTTGATCCATTAGGAATAATAGAATAATAGTTATGTTGAGAGATTTTGTATGATTAAAATCTAACAATAACAACTTACATCTTTGGAGGACTATGCCAAGGAGCTGTGTTTGGTCCCAAGACACCTACAAATGACGCTGTTCAATGTGGGGCCATCCTGCATGGACAGCCATTCTTCTTTGTCGAGACCACAACATGCATGCAGTACTTAACCATCTAGCTGTATGTGCAGAAAGCTAGTTTGATCAGTCTGTGTTGTCACTTGGTTCAACTCACCCTTTCCTTGCAAATTCATCAACTGCAGCATTCTCTTGTCGAGTCACATATCACCTTGAATGAAGAATCTCAACTTTCTGATATGGAGCTAAAACTTGGGCAGCTAGGACAGATCATGGTTAAGAGACAAAAAGAGTGCATATTTTAGTTGTGGTTCATGTATCACCTTTACTAATGCTTCATTTAAGTTACAGTCGCATCTCATTCATCTCTTTCTGAAAAATTATAGATGACACATTGTTCAAATTATTGAATTTTATGTGAGTACATGAAACAAACATGTTTATTTATGCCAAAAGGGACTTCATAAAGTTGAAACTTGGCACATGTCGACATAGCTTAGGCGGCAAAACCATGGGACCTGTTTGGTTTCCCACCTTAGCCGCCACATTCAAAGAAAACCCATCACTCCTGAGAAGAGTTTGTGTTGGTGGGAGTTGAAGGTGGCACCCAATGAAGCCATAAGATAGAATGGGTATGTCGATTAAGAGAATCCATTCATTTTTGGAGAAGATTTTGCTCAGTACCCACATGGGCAATAGTAAGACAACGTCAATGAGGAATAACGCCCAAATAAGCCCTCTTGGTCCAATCAGGCCCCAAATCAAAGAAATTTTTAGGGCTCAAGAATATCTATTTAAAGCCTGTTTGAATACACTTTAAAGTGCAATTTTTTTTTTTACTTGAAAGTTGAATGGTTAAAAAGTTCGTTTGAATTGATTTTAAAAAATTACTTTAAAAAGGTAAAAATAATCTTAATTTTTTAAAAAGTTACTTTCTCTCAAAACTATTTTTTTCATAGTTACTTTCTACATTGTATCCAAACAGGGCCTTACGAATCTTGTTCAAATTCAGACCCCACCAACTTTCGATGATTTCTCTTAGACCCCTCATTCAGAGAGGATAATAGGATCTAAAACTCAAAGAATCATTCCTATCATATCTCCTCACTGTCAAGATTATCCTCACAAAAAATCAGCTCATTCAGAAACTTTTAATTGGACAAAAAGTTAGCTTTTAATCATTCTCATATATATATATGGGGTCCCATTTGGCAGCCAACGTTAGGGATCCAACACGGAGTGAATGCCTTTGTCCCATATGGGTTAGAAGTTTCAAAATGGACGATCACTATGATGGAGAGATCATCCTCGCAAAAAAATTAGCCCAATCTGAAACTTTTAATCCCATCAAAAGTGATTTAGAATTGTTGACCATTAATTTGTAAACTACTTTTGATGGGGTTATAAATTTTAGATTGGGATGGTTTTTTGTGAGCACGATCTCCTCACCAAAGAAATCATCCTCACAAAAAATCAGTCAAATCCGAAACTTTTAAGCCGAGGACAAATTTTAGCTCCCAACATTGGTTTCCAATCCAACCCCATTTAAAGATAGTATTTGGTTACTTAATGCAAAGAGAGTGGAATTAATCAATCCAAGTTGTTTTAGAGCGCAGTGATGCAATTCTTCGTGATTCAACTACGTCCTACAATTTACAACAAAATGGCAAAATCTCCTCACTACAACCGTAATGGATACAACAATTGCAGTCCAGACATGCAAGCATAGGTCCCTTACAGATAACTAGATCCAAGTCTAAGTCCCAGAACTTTGAAAAATAACCTAAGTTTTCATTATCTTTGCTTTTACTAATACTATATATTGTTGGTTCCAAGCTCATATAAGGAGGATGATTATGTTAGGTTAGCAACTTTGACATCTTAATTTAAATCTTAGGGATATTTATGAAAACGTAATAAATTTTTGATGAATTTTCACTGTTCAATTTAATTACCAAAACATGAACAATAACTAATCGGGAGGTTTCTAATGTGATTATTTAACAGGTTTGAAGTGACAATGGTCATTTATACCTGAGAAATAGTCACTTTAAAATCATCGAATTCGGTACCGTACTAAATATTTTTAACGAAAATGTGATCATTCACGTTTTCGTAATTAAAATGACCAATTAGCCGGAATTGTAAATAACTCATTTTCAACTCACAAAATAGCAATTCACCCTAAATCTTGATCCTTTAATTTTTTTCCCGTACAATACACTTGAATTAATAGAAGAGATGGCTTTAGAGATATCAATTGATTCGTTCGACTGGCCCAAAATGACATAAGCTATGTTGATATTTGATTTTATTACAAAATCATGTTTCTTTTTGTGGAGAAATTGAAGAAATACTTGTGGGAATTTTTGTATTTCCGAGTCAACTCATATCATAACTCCTGATTTTCTATGCGATTGTAATTCCCAAAATTTGTAAATCAAGAAAGGAAATATTTGAATTACTACTGATTCAAACCTATTGTCGAATCCTACTCAAAGGAATTTACCTTCCCTTCAACGATTTTTGTAATGAGTTAGTGAACCTAGGTCTCTGATATCAACACCCAAAGACTTGTCCAGGAAAGCTAGTTCACACCCTTTGAACCCACTTATGGATAATTTTAATTTCATAAATCTTAGGTGAAAAAATGTCGACAATCAATACACATAAATCACCAATCAAGCTATTAGAAATCTTCTCATCAAGATGAAGTGGCAAAATATTTCACTACATTTGGCAGAAGGAAACAAGCACAAAGCAAGCAACCTCAACATCTCCTCCCGCAAGCAACAAACTTTAGACATTTTAATGTCGATTAATAACGGACTTCCATTGGCTTTTTTTTTTTTTTTGAGAAATAATTTCCTCAATTTTTATTGAAATTCAAAACAATTATTAAAAATGAAAATTTCCTCTTATGATAATTTAAAAAGACTTCTAATTTGTCTCCATTTTCTACTTCCACCACAACCACTCAAATAGTAAAATTTAACCAAAATAGAAAACTTTACAAATACAGTAGAAAACAACACTACCCAATCATACAATGAAACGATATGATCTTATTAGTAGGACACTACACTCTATGGTATTAATGTATATTGATTTTTTTTCCTGTTAAGATGAAATATTGGTTTTGCCATGACACTAAGAACATAAGGTATGGATATTTAGGTTATTTTAATGTAATTTTAGCAATTTTTCGAATAATTCGTGAATTATACTCAAAATTTTCAAATGATGCAATAAATAATTAAAACTTCTATGAATGGAACATCTTGGAAAATTTTGGGACTTCTTGACTTTTTAGAATTATTCACGATATATTTTTCTTTCTGAAGTAAACAAGTCATAAAAAACATTACCTTTAAATTTATTTATTTATTTATGCCTATCTCAATTTCTCATTATAATATTTTCATTATTCGATCTCCTTTTATAATTAAAGGCTTCACCATTAGACAACTACTAACCATCGTTTATCATTGAATCTCAAGAGTATCAATCAACAAGTTAGTTGTTTTCACTCTTTTTAGGATTCTTCTCTCATAAGTGGATCCTCTGTAGATTTTCATTAATATTTGGGATACCTAAAACTGCCATGTGTAATTCAAAGGACAAGGTTCTACAAAAACTTTGAAATACATCCCCTTCAAAGTTTTTCCCAATTGAATCATTGAAGTGGTTCTTAGTCAAAATCAAATCATATCACTTGACTTTTCAGGATCTTCAATAGATATGATGAGTTATTGATTGATTGACTCAACTTATTGTAGTTTGGTATAACGCCCATTATCTTTGAGTGCAGATGACATAAGTAATAAGAGAGTAAATTTCTTTCTTGCCAGAGTGAAAAATGGAAATTTCCTGATTGAATCACCTTATGACATTTAAAATCTTGATTAGATATTAAAGGGTTGTAGATGATGAAATTCTTTAAATTTTAAAAAAATATAATTATTTTTCACCGTTCAATTTTAATTTTAATTTTGAATTTAAGTAATCGTTCATTTTCAACACCATGCATCAAGTCAAACCAAAAAAAAAAAAAAATTTAAATTAATAAAAATAGTCCATCTTTTCCACGTGTCGACTCTATGGGCGATTAATTAATTCGTGAGGCACGTGTGGATGAAGTGATTAACCATTGCCACGTGGGAATAATTTAAAGCTGGAAAGGAAAACTACAAAAGATACTTATTAAAGTGTGGACGAGGCGGATAAGCACAATGAAGTGGCGGCTGAAAAGGTACATGACGCAATGTCGTTGGCCACTATTGACGTCAGCTAAACCAGAATTGGGTGTCCACTAGTGTACGAAGAAATTGGACCACATTCATACGTGTCAAAATATGCCACGGCCCAACAGTTCTCGAGATAGCTATTGATGTTCACAAGGAGTGATTTTCTTAACGCGTGCCCTAAAAAAAATATGTTAATTTGTATTATTAACAGCCTGGCTCTCCCGCATTGGAAGAGAAGCACACGAATGACCTATTTAACAGCCGGATTTTAACAAGTATCTCGAGTTTTCTTATCACGTCCCCTACTTTTTATGGAATTTATCATCCTCAACAAAAATCAGTCCATCCCGAAACTTCTAACCCCATCAAAACAAGTTCAAAATCGTCCATTTTTTTTTTTTTTTTTGGGAAATCAGTTTTGATGTGGTTAGAAGTTTCAGAATGAACTGATTTTTGGTTAGGATGATCTCCAAACCATATAAATCATCCTCACCAAAAATTAGCTTAATCCAAAAACTTTAACCCATATAAGATAAAAAAAAATTGGCTATGGTGTGGGTTGCCCTTATTAATTCGTGGGGTACTTTTATAAGTAAACATCATTCATTTTCATCTAAAATTATTCATCCAAAATTAAGTTCTTTCAATGTTGATTTCAAATTTTGATGACTTGTATGACATTATTGTTTTTAATTTGAAATTTGTGGGGTTTTAGAAATAAAAACTATTATTTAGAAATTGAAAATTTGAGTATTACTTATTATTTAAAAATGAATTGTATTTTAATTTTATAAAAAATAATATATTTTATTGATAAGAAATAGGCATTTGAAACATGCAAACAATGTATAATATGATTGTAAGGATAAAAACGATAATTTACCAATTTTAGCAATGTGTAACAAACATAATTTTTTGAATTTAACGCTTAATTTTAATGAATTCAACACTATTTTAACATTTAAACAAACAACTTTTTTAGCACTTAAATTCAGAGCTTATAAGTTTCAACACTTAAAGTCATTAATCATTTTTTTTTTTTTCAATTTAACAAACAACACCTAAATCTAAATAATAATTTATTTTACTCCTCACGATTTGGTGGATTTTGAGATATCCCCCTGCACTTTTAGAAAGATGCCAGTCATTTATAAATTATAAAATGATCAAAATACTCTCATCGTCAATGGTGTTAGGATTTGTACTCTCCATCCAAGATCCATCTATGGTATTAAGCTTTGTTCTCTTTTCAATATTCCTTTAGAAATCACCATGTTTGAGAACTTTTACCATTGGTTCTGGTTCTTCTTATTTTTTTCAGAAATTTTAATTAATCCAAGAAACTATGAAATTGGGAGTGGTACTATTTTTCCTTGGACATCTTTGATTTTAGAAGTATTAGTTCTCATGCAGTAGAGGGATCTTCTTTAATGAAGAATAAAGAAGTAGTAAAATCCAATGGGTCTAAGAAAGATTTTCAACATGTTTGATCATCCTTATTTTTTCCACAAACACTTGATTTTTTCCCCAAATTCATATTTTTCAACATTTTTTTATTTGACAAGGTAATTTTGAATAAAACCTTTGTTTATTCTCATTTGTTTTATTTGAAAAACTAAAAATTATTTTTTTATTTATTAATGTGTTAGGATAAGTTATTTTAGTATATTTAGGATATACGACTATGTTATTTAGTAGTTTAAGCCAATTTTCTTTAGAAAAAGCAACGAATAAATAATACAATCCTTAATTAATTTATTGATAACAAACAAACTTTATCGTTTGTCCTTTTTTTTTTTTTGTCTCATTGTAGTTTTACCCCTTATGAGTGCAATTTTAGAGATCCCAATGAGGCCACTCATTCCTGGTGGTCCACATGTATTGAAGGGCATCCTACTGTGAAAATTGTGGATATGTTCATAATTGTCAGGTGCCCTTCAAATACACGTGGTGTAATAGGAATGTGTAGTCTTTGTGGGGTTTTCACTCTTCCCTTTTTAGGGAATCATGCAGACTTTAAAAACAATTGAATAATACACGTTATATGTTTCTCTTTTCTTTCTTTTTTATATATATATATATATATGGGTCAGGTTCAAAGGCCATGTGAGAAAACATGTAAGAAAACTTTCGGCGGTAAATAAAATTTTAAAATATGGGTTAGAAATTTTAGATTGAGCTGATTTTTTGTGAGAATGATCTCTATGATGGGAAGATCATCCAAAAAAAAAATCAGCCCAATCTGAAACTTCTAACCCCATTAAAAGTGATTTAGAATGTGGACCGTCGATTTTTTTTCAATTTTTATCACTAATTTGTAAATCACTTTTGATGGATTTAGAGGTTTCTGATTGAGCTGATTTTTTGTGAGGATGATCTTCTCATCATAGTGACCATCCTTGCCAAAAATCAGCTCAATCCAAAACCTCTAACCCTTATTTTGAAAACGAAAGTTTTCTTACATGTTTTCTCACATGGCCCTTGAACCTGACCCTATATATATATATATATATAGAGAGAGAGAGAGAGAGAGAAGAGAGAGAGAGAGAGAGAGAGAGAGAGAGAGAGAGGACTGATCATGGGACATATATAAAAACATTGTAATAATAATAAAATTTTAAAATGTGAGTTAGAAGTTTTGGATTGACCTGATTTTTTTAAGGATGATCTTTATGATGAGAAGATCATCCTAAAAAAATATCCGTCCAATCTGAAATTTCTAACCTCATCAAAAGTGATTTAGAATGTGGACCGTCAATTTTTTACCAATAATTTGTAAACCACTTTGAATGGACTTAGAAATTTTAAATTGAGCTGATTTTTTGTTAGGATGATCTTCCCATCATATATATATATATATATATATATATAGGGTCCCTTTCAGCAACAAACATTTTGACAAACATTTTGCCAAAACATTTTTCAAAACATGGGTTAGAGGTTTGGAATGGGCTGATTTTTGGTGAGGATGATCTCTACGGTGAGGAGATCATCCTCATCAAAAATCAGCCCATTCCAAAACTTCTAGCCCCATGTTAACAGGTTGAAAAATTGTGAACCGTCCATTTTTTGTAAACCATTTTTGATGGGTTAGAAGTTTTGGAATGGGCTGATTTTTGGTGATGATGATCTATTCCCTGTAGAGATCATCCTCGCCAAAAATCAGCCCATTCCAAAACCTGTAACCCATATTTTCAAAAATGTTTTGCCAAAATGTTTGTCAAAATGTTTGTTGCTGAACATTTCCCATATATATATATATATATATATATATATATAATATATATATATATATATATGGGTCCCGTTCGCCACCCTTAGTTTTACCACACACTTTAACAAACACGTTTTGTCTTACATGGGTTAGAAGTTTCGGAATGAGCTGATTTTTGGTGAGGAGGATCTCTATGGTGAGGAGATCATCCTCACCAAAAATCAGCTCATTCCAAAACTTCTAACCCCATCAAAATTGATTTACAAAAAATTGACGGTCCACAATTTTTCAACGTGTAAACATGGGGCTAAACATTTCGGAATGAGCTGATTTTTGGTGAGGATGATCTTCTAATCATAGAGATCATCCTCACCAAAAATCAGCTCATTCCAAAACTTCTAACCCATGTAGGACAAAAAACGTTTGTTAAAGTGTGTGGTAAAACTTAGGGTGCTGAACATTTCCCTATATATATATATATCAATTAGAAAGACTTTGATTCTTCTCTAGTATAAAAAGAAAAATGGAATTTCACAACCATGGTTTAAACCATAACAACCAAGTTCGAAGTCAGTAATTATTAGATAGGATTAGTTCACTTAATTTGGGGAAAAAAAATTACAAGAAGAAGAAAATTCAAGGAAGAGTGATCAACCAAGATAAATTGAACAAAAGGATAGAAATAAATAAATAGCTGACTTATTAAAAAATCATGCACTTTTCTAACCCTGAATTTTTTTTATAAAAATTACCAAATTTTTTGAGCAATTCTTTTTTATTTTTGAATTTTGTTAAAACCCAATGAATTTGTGTTTATGGATCAACTACATGTTCCTAACTTAAAGGACAATTTTTTTATTATTTTCTAATGGGTGTCTAGACTGTAGGCCCGACTAGTAACATACTATTTATATCAGGTAAAGCCAAGATAAATCCTTGGGGTGGCCAGTGAGGAGGTTTGAACTTAAGATCTCTCTCTTTTAAAGGGTAGCCTGGCCACTATGACATATCACAAAATTGGAAATATTCATATTTAAAAATATATATATATATTTAAAAAAATTGTTTTTCGTTGACCCAAGGTGTTTAAAACGGATGGCTGCCAAGCACTTAAATTTAAAAATAAAATTCAACGGTAAAATATAACTGTTTTTTTTTTCAAGTTTATATAATTATATCCTATACAATCCCATTTCATCGGATCATAATTTTGAATGTCACAAGTTGATCAGATTTAAAAGTTTCTTTTTTTCACCATGGATAAAAGGGAAATTTTCTTTCTCTTTTTTTTAATAAGTTATGTGTTTCCACATGTGGTGCGTGCCCCAAAAGGACGTCCAATCATCAGCACTCAATAAAAAACCATGAAATTAACTTTTATCCTTGTTGATATGAGAACCGACATACACTATTGAATATATCTATAAATAAATAAAATTCAGTTCCAAGATCAGCTGTTTAGCCGCCAAACAAATCTAAAATTTCATATTTGTTTTGAAGAGTCATGCTGGAATGACTCAAGTTTCAACCTCATATGGCACATCTCGAGAAAATACGTTCATGGTTCCCGTACACTTTCACGTCAGGGTGTGTGATGTGAGGGCCAATCTTGAGGTCACTTCAGCATTATTCTTGTTTGAATACAAACAATTTGACAAATTTAAAACTGATTTTTTCGTCAATTTTACGGATCATCAGTTGAGTAATTGGTGATTCTTTCGATGACTTTTTTTATTTAGAATTTTCACAAAAACTCAATGCATTTGTGACTGTGGTTCAACCACACGTTCCTACCTAAAAGGACAATTAATAAAATAAAAATCAACTACATTTTCAACAAAAAATGAAAAAAAATACTCATTAAACTCTTGTCCTTGTTGACATAGACACTGAAATACACTACTGAATATAGCTAAAAACTAGTTCCAAGACCAGTTTGTTAGCTATGGAGGATATTTTTCCAAAAAGAACAACACGTGACACGTGATACGAAACAAGTGAAAGGCCTAGATACACTTGAAAAGCGAGACAATAATGAGTGAGGTGATGCATTGATTGGCATGAGAAATGAGGTAAGAAGTACGAACACGCGTGTGCGGCCGACCACTAGCTAAACGACATGTGTGTATGACGCATAAATGCCCCTTACGAAGAAAATCATTCAAAGCGCCGCCTTGGAAGTTTGAACGGTCGAACTTCAGATTTAATGCTATGAGTAGGAGTCTATCGATCAGCCACATGTCCACCATTAATTATGTTGTCTCGAGGCCTCAGATCATCATCCAAAATCTCGAGAGGGGGTATTGTTGAGGAAATTTTTCGAAAAAAGCAACACGTGGATATCTAGAGGAAACGAAACCAAACGCCCTAATTATAGGCTAGCATAACCAAACTAGCCGAACGTTCGAAATAGCAAAGGGATAAAAAAGGCTGGACTTTCTTGTAACCAAGTTCCGAGAGAGTTACGAATCCCATAGAATAAGGAGCATAACTATATCCACGAAAATTGAGGCAAATCCTAACATTGGTGTAACCATTCAAGCGGGAATCAAGAAGAGGATCAATGAAGATTTAAGGAAAGAAACCCCTATAAAAGTATGGGTGCAAGGCACTAAAAAGTATGCAATTCTCTCTGGAAATACTCTACACTATTTATACTAAAAAACCTAACTTGAGCGTCGGAGTGATATTGTTGCAGGTCCACCCAAGAGCAAAGGAAAGGAGAATTCATTTATTAGGGAGGATCATGAGGTAGAGAATGGTTTTGCATCTACATTCGCCACCAGACAAATCTTAAATTTCATGTTTGTTTGAATACAAGCAATCTAACAAATTCAAAAAATGATTTTTTCACCAATTTTCCCAATCAAAGTTGATTAATTGCTGATTTTTTTTCTCGAATTTTCACTAAAACTAAATGAATTTTTGTCTATGAGATCAACCACATGTTCCTAACTAAAAGAAAAATAAATAAAAGAAAAATGAGCTACCGTTCAGGTGGGGGTGGGGTACTTCATTTTTCATTGTGCTGACGAGGAGGTGCTCACGTAATGATAGATGTTTTTCATTCGTATCTCGAAGAACCACATCTACGACCACCACATCAATGTAGTGTAAAACATAGTGATAAACAAAGTGCTTCTAAGATTTTCCACACTAAAATACACTAGTGAATATATCTATAAATAAATACAAATTAGTACAAAAATCAATTAGTTAGCCACCAAACATATTTTAAATTTCGTGTTTGTTGAATACAAGCAATTTACCAACTTAGAAAGCATGATTGGGAAAAACCCCAAAAAACTTTAAGAGAAAAAAAAAACTTAAATCCTTAATTTGATTTTATTTCAATCCATAAAAATTATACGCATCATCTCTTTTAGACATTAATAGTAACTAAAGCTCTTGTTTTCTTCTTCTTATTTTATAAAAATTTTTCAATAATTCCAAATACAATCAAGATCAACTGGTCCAACTAAAATAGATGGGTCTTCCCGTGATTCTGAATTTACGATTGACTTCTTCTTTCCATCTTCCGAGAATATAATGGGACAATATCATATCAATGTCATGACAAGCAAAAATCTTTAGAAAATGTCGACAAAGTATTTCAACAAATTCAATTTTTTTTGCATTCACAGGTACCCTCATATGTTTTTAAATTAAATTTTACTATGAACTCCTCAGGTGCATCATACTTACTTTCACTACATTGCATCTATCATCGATTTCCTATTCTTCTTCAATTCTAAATTGCATCACTTTGACCCATTCTTGCTTTAATTTCTTGAATACATTTTTTGTGTATGCTTTTGTCGCATGTTTTATAAGTAACTCACCCTTATTAACACATCGAAACTTATGTTCTAAAATGAAATCTTCTTTGCTCTCTTCATTTACATTCCTTTGCAATACTTACTCATGTTTAATAATAAATTCTTTTAGATTTGATCTTAGAGTAACAAATCCATCAAAAAAAGGTATTGGTACTATCACTACGACCGATAGTATTCATACCAACAAAAAAAATGTGGTGATTATAGAGTGGCATTCACGACTCCCTTATGTCAAATAATTGTTAAAGTCATTCATTGTGTTCCAATCTATTTTCATGATCACTGACTTCCATTACTTTTCAAAGTCCTCAATCGTATATATCGATCATATACAATTTCTCATTTTACCTTTGAAATTAGTATCTTTAGAGTATATATGAGACAATTTCTCAATAGACTTCTAATACAAAGATGATGACGGGTGTTGAGAAATACTTTGGCAATTGCATTTCTCATTGTCAAATCTTAATTTGTGATTATGGATATTGGATGATGTCCTCCCATTGCTTCTTGCTAGGTCTCAAACAACTGTATGAAGATTACCTCTGTCTCATCTTGTAGAGGAGTACCTCCAAATTGTATTGACTGAAAGTGATGATTTACTCTAGTAAATGAAACGAACAACATATTATATTTGTTTGTCCAATAAGTTGTGTCAAATGACACCACATCCCCACAATATTCAAAAGTCATTCTTGATCGAGAATCAACCCCAAAAAAATTAACTATCCTGCATTCTTCATCACATTGTGTCTTATAAAAAATTATAGATTTTTTGACTTGTTTCTTCTTGAAATAGTTCAATATTGATTGTGCATCACCTCCTTTTAGCTTCATGTATCTAACATCTCTCAAATGGTTGTAACAATCTCTGTTATCAAAACTGATAATGTCCCCACCCGAAATTGTTAAAACTTTTCCAACTGGCATGTTTTCTCTATGGAATGCTTCGACTAAATTCTTAGTTATTTTTGAGATGATTTGATTTGACTTCATATTCATTCTCCTAACTGGTGTAACTACCTTGTGATTATGGCCTTCTATAAAAATCGATACTTTCCATCTAGTGGTTGATTTGTCGTTTAAAATACGCATGATTACCTTACATCCACATTTTAGAATGGAACAACTTCTTTTTTTTTTCTCAATTTCATTTTCTTCTTTTAATTTCTTGGGTTTAAATTTACCTTGATGTGAGCAAACATATTTTATTCCAGGCACCTCATATGAACCCCATCGTGACTTAATAGTGGGTCGAATTCCAATCAAAAATCCTTGTCAACGTTCATAATTCTCATAATATTTTTGAGTTTCTTTACTTGAGTCAAACAACATCCTCACATATGGTATTTTTAGATCTTCAATGTCTTTGTTAGGACTCTAACAATCAACATATTCACCACTATCTACTTTGATTATCGACAATCTCATAATGTTATCAATAGGATTCCTTCATCTTTGTCAACACCAATCTTATCCATGATAGACTGCTACAACTGATAAAGGACCAATAAACTAAAAAAGATTCTTAAGCCTAACAATAATTAATAAACCACTAAATAAAATATTATGATGCCTAAGAATAAAATCTTATATATTTTGAAGTCTAATTTGTTAAAAGACTATTCAAATATGAACAAAGTCATGATTTTAAATTTATTAATAGAATATCATGATACATTAGTATCTAAATGACTAGAACATTGAATCATGCTTCCATATTATGAAGCATGTCTCAAATTCTCAAATCCAAACATATTCCTATTACTTTTCTCATCAACCATTCATTCTAAATGCTAATGGATTATAATCCTAAATGAATTTTCAATGCGGAAAAGAAAAATATCAACCTACATGGAATCCTTAAACAAAATCTTATTTTTTCATTCCAATATTCTATGTGATATTCATATTTGTAATCTTCTATGTGATATTCATAGACTCTTGTTTTAACAGAATTTTATTGCATTGTCAAACAAATAAATTTTCAATCATTTTTCATTAAAATAAATACCTACATGACATAAATTTGAGTGCAAATTTTTTTGCATTAAAATAGAACCAATGAAAAGAGGGTCATAGAAAGTAAAAAACTCACATCTCCAACAACAAGAAATAAGAATGTGTGCTCAGCCAAGGTTTTACCAACCAACTTTAATGGCAACAGATGTTCTCTCTTGCAACAACGAAATAACCCTATAATTAGAAGAATGTTTTTCAAAGAACAACAAGTAAACATCAAATAAATAAGGTTCAAGTTTCGATTGAAAGTAGAAGGAAGAGAGAGAGACTAAGAGTTAGGGTTTCGACCTACATGAGAGAGTTAGAGGTTAGATAGATAGAGATATAGAGAAATACCTTTAGAGAGAACAGATTTGGAGCTTCAACCAAATAAATTTATGCATCTTTCATTATCATTTGATAATACTTTTCATTTAAATAAGGGTCCAATCTCTATCCATCCTAGTTAATAGGATTTGCTAAATTCACCATACTTGAAAGCATTCCCAATTTTCTTTAGAAAAAGTAACAAGGAAGTAGTACGATCTTTAATTAGTTTATCTATAACAAATAAACTTTATTGTTTGTCCTTTCGTTATCTCATTGTAGTTCTACCTCTTATGAGTGCAATTTTGGAGACCGCAATAAGACCACTCATTCCCATTAGTCCACATATTGAAGGGCATCCTAGGATACGTTTGTAATTGTTGGGTGCCCTTCAATACACATGGAATAATAGGAATGTTTAGTCTTTGTGGATTTCACTCTTCCCTTTTTAGTGGACCATGCAGACTTTAAAGACAACTGAATAATACATGTTGCATGTTTATCTTTTCTTTCTTTATCAATTATATATATATATATATATGGGTCCCGTTCAGCACCCTAAGCTTTACCATACACTTTAACAAACGTGTTTTGTCCTACATGGGTTAGAAGTTTTGGAATGGGCTGATTTTTGGTGAGGATGATCTCTGTGATGAGGAGATCATCCTCACCAAAAATCAGCTCATTCCAAAACTTCTAACCCCATCAAAAATGGTTTACAAAAAATGGACGGTTCATGATTTTTCAACGTGTAAACATGGGGCTAAACATTTCGGAATGGGCTGATTTTTGGTGAGGATGATCTCTATGATTAGAGATCATCCTCACCAAAAATCAGCCCATACCAAAACTTCTAACTCATGTAGGACAAAAAACGTTTGTTAAAGTGTGTGGTAAAACTTAGGGTGCTGAACATTTCCCTATATATATATATATATATATATATATATATATATATATATATATATGGGTCAGGTTCAAGGGCCATCTGAGAAAACATATAAGAAAACTTTCGTTTTTAATAAAATTTTAAAATATGAGTTAGAAATTTTGGATTGAGCTGATTTTTTGTGAGGATGATCTCTATGATGGGAAGATCATCCAAAAAAAAAAATCAGCTCAATCTGAAACTTCTAACCCCATTAAAAGTGATTTAGAATGTGGACCGTCGATTTTTTACCACTTTTTATCACTAATTTGTAAATCACTTTTGATGGATTTAGAAGTTTCTGATTGAGCTGATTTTTTGTGAGGATGATCTTTCATCATAGTGACCATCCTTGCAAAAAATCAGCTCAATCCAAAACTCTAACCCTTATTTTGAAAAACGAAAGTTTTCTTATATGTTTTTTCATATAGCCCTTGAACCGCCCCCTATATATATATATGAGAACAGATCAAGGGACATATGAAAAAACAATGTAACATTAATAAATTTTTAAAATATGGGTTAGAAGTTTTGGATTAAGCTGATTTTTTGTGAGGATGATCTCTATGATGGGAAGATCATTCGGAAAAAAAATTAGTCTAATCTGAAACTTCTAACCCCATTAAAAGTGATTTAGAATGTGGATCGTCAATTTTTTGCCAATAATTTATAAAATCACTTTTAATGGATTTAAAAGTTTAAGATTGAGCTGATTTTTTGTGAAGATAATATTCTCATCATAGTGACCATCCTCACAAAAAATCAGCTCAATCCAAAACCTCTAACCCATATATGGGGGGCAGTTCATGGGACATATGTAAAAATAATGGTTTTTCAAAATATGGGTTAGAGGTTTTGGATTGAGCTGATTTTTTTGCAAGGATGGTCACTATGATGAGAAGATCATCCTCACAAAAAATCAGCTCAATCTGAAACTTCTAAATCCATCAAAAGTGATTTACAAATTACTGGTAAAAAATCGACGGTCCACATTCTAAATCACTTTTAATGGGGTTAGAAGTTTCAAATTGGACTTTTTTTTTTTTCGGATGATCTTCCCATCATAGAGATCATCCTCACAAAAAATCAGCTCAATTCGAAACTTCTAACCCATATTTTGAAAATTTATTAATGTTACATTATTTTTACATATGTCCCTTGATCCGTTCCTTATATACATATATAGGGTGGGGTTCAGAGGTCCTAAAGAGAACCAAACATTATGCCAAACATTTTTCAAAACATGGGTTAGAAGTTTCGGAATGGGCTGATTTTTTGTGAGGATGATCTCTATGATGAGGAGATTATCCTCACAAAAAATCAGCATGTTCTGAAACTTCTAACTTATCAAAAGTGGTTTACAAAAATCGGACAGTCCACGATTCTTCAACTTGCAAATTAGAGTTACAAGTTTCAGAATGAGCTGATTTTTTGTGAGGTTGGGTTGGGCCTTGTTCAGCCAATCAAATAGATTCGAAAATTTTGAGCCTAACCCTATGTTTGGAGTCTTGAGATAAAATCCTAAACATTATTTTTCCTATCTAATCAAGCTGGGTTAGCAAACCAATTACAGGATCAATTGGAACTAAAAGTGGTGTAATTTTAATATATATATATATATATATTAATTTTAATCCTAGGGTATTGTTAAGGTGTGCCCTAAGGGCACATCTTAAAGTACAATAAATACACTTTGGAAATTGGAATCTGAGAGTATTTTAGTAAAAATTAGTGTTTTTAATGGCATTTTCGGTACAAGATCAAATTTCCAAAGTGTATTTATTGTACTTTAACACGTTAACAAAATCCTTAATTTTAAACCAACATTTCAGTTTCATTATTTAAATTGTAATTTTATTATTATTGTATTCCACAAATATATAAATAAAAATAATCATTTTGTAATGCCATGAAATTTATTATGTATATCGAGCAATTAAGTCAACTATATTAACTTATTTTTCGATTAAATTTTAAAATAAAAATTATTAAAAATAAATTATGATATTATTGATCTAAAATAACAATTTCTAAAAGGAGAATTTGCTAAATGAAATGTACAATTCGGAGAACCTTATAATGATTATGATCGAAGAATTAGAATATTTTGTTAAAATATATAAACTCAAAATTTTATAGGAAATTCTTTTAATCAAATGGACGTTATCGTTGAATTCAAAAGTATTAAAAAATATAGTTTAGACTGTCAACATGTTTAAATCCAAGTTTAATATCATAAGTTATGAAAATATTAATTTTATCAAGAAAACTTAGGACATAAGAGTTATTTTGGTCAATAGATAAAAATCAGTAAGGAATTTTAAAAATCCAAAATACACAGTTCGAATTAGTCTAATGTAATAAACATAACGGAGAAAAGAAAAATATATAAAAAATAATAATATTTTTTAATTATTAAAATAGTAAAATAAATTATTTTATTAAAATTGGGTTTAATTTTAATTATTTATATAAAAACGATAGATTTAAAATTTTTGAAATGTTAAAGGGTTAGACTGTAATTAAAATAAATATAAATATTACTATATTATATTATATTATTATATAATATAAGATTATAATATATTATAAGTAAAAATGTGTTAGAAGATGTGATACACAGTTGTATTCGTTTATATATTATAATATAAAATAATATATTATTATAAAGTAAAAAAGAATTGATATTCATTATACTCATAATATTGAAATCGAAACAGAGATGAGTGATTTCGAAAGTGGCTTCGTGCACGTTACGTTTAATTGAGATTTAAATGTATTTAAGATGGGAATTAAGATCTAGCATTGAAAAAGAAAATAACCATGACTTCGAGATCTACTTAGTCACGAAATTATTAGGTCGAATCATAGAGGGAATCAAGTAGAAAAATCATTTTAATGTCGTAAGGACGCGTAAAACTTAATTGCGAAGGTAGGAAACTTATAATTTCAAATTCGTAGTATAATTTTCAATGAAATCAATTTTATTTCAATTTTGATAATTAGTTTCAAATTTATTATGATTTACATTCAAAATTTATGCATCGAATTGTATAATAATTCATTTTATATATTTTTTTTCTGATATTTAAATATCATAAAATAAAAATAAATGAATTTGGGTGAATGTAACCAAAAAATCAATTTGTTTAACAAATTGATTTTCATATAATATTCATTTTAAACATTGTTAAAGACACCTTATTTTGAAAATATATTTTCATTGGTGATTATCTATAAATAAAAAAAACGAAATGTTTAAATTTAAATTTAAAATCGAGAATGAAAGTCGAGAATGTTTATAATCGAGAAAGAGATTCTTGACTATATGTGATTGTGTTGAGGAATTTTCAGGTTTAGAGTGCTTTTGAGCACTGTGTAATAGAGTATAGGATGCAATTAAGACGATAATCGTGGGACGGTGTACCTGTATATTTATTGTTTTATAATTACTACTTTTGATATACTGTTGCATGTTTATAATTTTAGAATACTTGGGAATATCGTCTCACTTGTAAATTTGTTTTAATTTATTTCAGATGAATTTTAAAAAATAATAATTATTATTTTTGTTATGCATTAAAGGAGTAATAAATGCCTCATAATATTAATTAGTAGTTATTTCTAAAAACAACTAATTAATTGAAAATAATAAGGGTTTGATATTCTCTCTAGTAGTATGAGATACTATTTGAAAATGTCTTTGTACCTACTATTTAGGAAATTCCTATCTTATCTTTATTAGAAAATAATAAATTATATTATAAAGATGGTTTGTACATGATTAAATTGATTGAGAACATATGAATATCATAGAGGTACGACAAAGCTGACTTGTCAAATGAAAATTTATAGTTTATAGTAGTTAAACGATTGATCTCTGTTAGGGATCAATGGCCTACCTGAGCTGAAAAACACAGTCAACCAATTATGATAAATTGTCAAACAGACAATAAAATCAAGAACTAACGGTGAGTTCCACACTGGTTAAGTATTGGAGCATCAATATAAAAATCAATACTTTTGTATCGGTTGTGTACATTATCATTCCAATCACATACATAAGTAGGATTGATATTCTTATGACATGTTTATGTTTCTTTTGTTTTATTATGAAATAGAAATATTTCGATATTGTTTTATTAAAAGATTAGCCTATTTCAAATGATATTTGTTTTAATTATTTATTTAAAAACCTATATTATTTATAATAGATTAGTGTGTTTATCCATTCATATTAGGACTATTAATTTGAAATCTGAATTTACATTTGAGTAACTTCTTTGTTACTCATCTTACGAACAAAACATTATAGATCTCTCAACTATCGAGATATTTATTCTTGATGAAGAACATTATATAGAGGGATCGCAAGATCAAGATGATGAACACTATTTATGTTATATGTGAGTTGAGATTTGAGTTTAGTAGAATTATTTTGTGTAGTTTTAGATTTCATTATATATATTAGCATCATGTATGTTGTGTATTTTTGTATATATATGTCTAGAGAGTAAGAGTTAATGTTACTGACGTGGACAACTGTTGATCGCTATGAGATATGTAGTTGATTTATGTACACTTTTAGATTGTAATTATAATATGATGTATATTCATTATGATATGGTGGTTGGAATTTAATGAATATGTGAATTTTGATTATACATGTATATTTCTACAAGTGAAAGTTTTTCATAAATCCAATTTTTAAGGGAAATTTTGTCAAAATTATTTGGAAGAAACCTATATCTTATTTAAACTTTGAAAATCTTAATTTAGATTTTTAAAAAAATTTCACTTTACCCTCAAGATTTGGGAAAATCTAGATCATAAAATAAGGGCGTGACACATTTATTGTCAACTTTGTTAAAGTCAAAGTAGCAAACGCAACCCTTCACACAAATCTTAAAGACCTTCTAATAGCCTTCACTTGAGAATTTAAAAGAGCTTCTAAGCAAAAAATGCAAGATGGAATAGAGATCGGATATAACAAGCTTCCCTACTTTTCTTTTATCATTTTCATCAAAGGAGATCGATTAAGTGGACAAAATAGACTCACATTTTCCAACTAAAATAAATTTAGTGAAGAAAAGTTGACAATCATGTGAAGTTGATAATGTGATAATCAAAACTTATAGTCGATTGATTTAATTAAAGGATCACATAAAATTTACATTGAATTTATGCCTTATCTGAGATTCGAGTCATCTCATTCGAGTTTTTAAAAATCTTGGACATTTTTTGAAAACTTCGTAGGTGGACTGATTTTGATTTTTCCTCATATAAATATTTTAAAATTTTAAAAAGTAGCTTGTCTGTTGTTTATAAAAGATAAGAGTTTGTGATTGACCAGCTAATAACCTAGCCAAACAGTTAATATATACATATAGGGACGGATCATAGGACATATGTAAAAACAATGTAATAATAATAAATTTTCAAGATATGGGTTAGAAGTTTTGGATTGAGCTGATTTTTTGTGAGGATGATCTCTATGATGAGAAGATCATCCTTAAAAAAAAAAATCAATCCAATCTGAAACTTCTAACCCCATCAAAATTGATTTAGAATGTGGACCGTCGATTTTTTACCAATAATTTGTAAACCACTTTGGATGGATTTAGAAGTTTCAGACTGAGCTGGTTTTTTTATTGGGATGATCTTCTCATCATAGAGACCATTGTTTGAAAATTAGTTCAACCTATATTTTCAAAAACCATTGTTTTTACATATGTCCCATGATCCGTCCCCATATATATTTAAATCAATTAGAAAGATTTCCATTCTTCTCTAGTATAAAAAGAAAAATGGAATTTAACAACCATGGGTTAAACCATAGCAACCAAGTTCGAAGTCAGTAATTATTAGATAGGGTCAGTTCTCTCAATTCGAAAAAATAAATAAATAAAAAGAAGAAGAACAAAATTCCTAGAAGAGTGATCAACCAAGAAAAATTGAAAGAAAGGACAGAAATAAATAAATAGCTGACTTATTAAAAAATCATGAACTATTCTGACCTTGAATTTTTTTTATAAAAATTGCCAATTTTTTTGGGCAATTCTTTTTTGTTTTTGAATTTTGCTAAAACTCAGTGAATTTGTGTTTATGGGTCAACTACATGTTCCTAACTTAAAGGACCATATTTTTTATTACTTTCTGATGGGTGTCTGGACTGTATGCCCGACTAGTAACATGCTACTTATATCAAAGAAGCCAGGATAAATCATTGTGGGTGGCCAATGAGGGGGTTTGAACTTAAGACCTCTCTCTTTTTGAGGGTGACTTGGCCACTATGGCACATTCCATTATTTAAACAAATAAATAAATAAATAAAGTTGTGATAATATGACATCCCTCTCTTACATACACTCCTATCATAGAATCATAAATCATTTGCCTCGAGATACATAAGAAAAAGATTTATGGTTATGTGTATCTTGAGCAAATGATCTATGGTTCTATGATGGGAGCATATTTCAAAGAGAGGCCTTAGAAAATCATTACACTAAAATAAACTGCTGATAATTTGACAAACTTTTGATGCACGCACTTTACGCACGATAACCTAGAAGCACATAACTTATTTTTAAAAACTCTCTCTTACATGTTCTCTGCCCATATATTTTTTTTTTAGATTTCAAATCTTAAAAAGAATTGTTGGGCCCACATTGACAATCCAACAACAATGCGATCTAGATTTCATGAAAATATTCATTTTCGAAAAAAAAAAAAAAAAAAAATTAAAAACAATTGTTTCTCAAGTTTGATCCAAGGTGTTTAAAATGGATGGCTATCGTGCACCTAAATTTAAAAATAAAATTCAACAGTAAAAACTAATTGGTTTTTTTTTTTTTTTTAAGCTTATATAATTTTATCCTATTCAACCCCATTTCATCGGATCATGATTTTGAATGTCATAAGGTAATCAAATTTGAAAGTTTCTTTCTTTCACTATGTGCAAGAGAGAGAATTTTCTTTTTTCTTTAAAAAAAAAAATAAGTTATGTGTTTCCACGTCAGTTGTATGCTCCAAAAGTATGTCCAAGTACTAACACTCAATAAAAAAACCATGAAATTAACTTTTATCCTTCTTCATATAAACACTGACATATAATCAGATTTGAAAGTTTCTTTTTTTCACTGTTTGCAGGAGAGAAATTTTCTTTTTCTCTTTTTCCTTTTTTTTTTAATAAGTTATGTATTTCCACATCAGCTACATGCCCCCAAAAGTACGTCCAATTATTAGCACTCAATAAAAGACCATGAAATTAACATTTATCCTTCTTGATGGTTTTTAAACTCGTCCAAGACCGAGATGTATTGCCTGAGTTAAATCGGTATTAGAGCTGAACAAGACCAACTCACAAAGTCATTTTTTGATCGAGATTTATGAATCATAGTGCAATTTATTAATTTGTCTCACGAGACGTCTCAAACGTATTGGAAAACTCGTCTGAGACTACTAAATATCGGAGCTGAACGAGACGAGACGAGACGAAATACCGAGTTTAAAAACCATGAATCTTGATATAAACACTGACATACGCTATTGAATATATCTAAAAATAAATAAATAAAGTCAGTTCCAGGATCAGCTGGTTAGTCGCCAAACAAATCTAAAATTTCATATTTGTTTGAAGAGTCGTGCTGGAATGACTCAAGTTTGAACCTCATATCACACGTCTTGAGGAAGTACGTCCATGGTTCCGTACACTTTCACATCAGGGTGTGCAATGTGAGGGCCAATCTTGAGGTCACTTCAGCATTATTCTTGATTGAATACAAACGATTTGACAATTTAAAAACTGATTTTTTTGTCAATTTTACGGAGTAATTGGTGATTCCTTCCACGACTTTTTTTATTTAGAATTTTCACTAAAGCTCAATGCATTTGTGACTATGGGTTCAACAACACGTTCCTAACTAAAAGGACAATTAATAAAAGAAAAATCAACTAAATTTTCAACAAAATGAAAAAAAAATACGCATTAAAGTCTTGTCTTTACTGATATAGACACTGAAATACACTACTGAATATAGCTAAAAACTAGTTCAGGACCAGTTTGTTAGCCACCAGACAAATCTTAAATTTCATGTTTGTTTGAATATAATCAAGTTGACAAATTCGAAAGCTGATTTTTTCACCAATTTTCCTGATCAGAATGGATTAATTGCTGATTTTTTTTTCTCGAATTTTCACTAAAAATAAATGAATTTTGGTCTATGTGATCAACCACATGTTCCTAACTAAAAGAAAAATGAACTACCGTGGGGGAGGGGGTACTTCGTTTTTCACTGCATTTCACACTGTGCCGACGAGGAGGCGAGCGAGTAATGATAGATGCTTTTCATTCATATCTCGAGGAACCACATCTATGGCCACCATATCAATGCAGTGTGAAACACAGTGATAAACAAAGTCCCTCTAGGATTTTCCATACTAAAATACACTAATGAATATACCTATAAATAAATACAAATTAGTACAAAAATCAATTAGTTAGCCACCAAACAAATCTTAAATTTCATGCATGTTTGAATACAAGTAATTTAACAACTTCGAAAGCATGATTGGAAAAACCCCAAAAAACTTTAAGAAAAAAAAAAAGAAACTTAAATCCTTAATTTGATTTTATTTCAATACATAAAAATTATACACACCATCTATTTTAGACATTAATAGTAACTGAAGCTCTTGTTTTCTTCTTCTTCTTCTTCTTCTTTTATAGAATTTTTCAATAAATCCAAATACTATCAAGATCAACTGGTCCAACTGAAGTAGATGGGTCTTCTTGATCTTCAAAAGAATTCCTACCCATTTGAAGATTTGAAACAATTGATGAGCTTTCAGTGTTCATATCTGTAGTCAGCCCTGTTTCTTGTGAGATACTAATCATCTCCCTCTCTGCTTTACGACTTTGCTCCATTTGGTTCTCCAATAAAACCTTCAATATGGATTGATCTTGCATCAAAACAGAATTTGGGTATTGTAAATTGGCTAAATTTGGAGGATCTTGAGTTGAGTAAAATGAGCTTGGAAGAGAGATTTTAGAGAAAATGGATGACAAAGGGTTGGTAATAATAGAAGGATTTGAAGAGTCAGAGAAAAGTTGAGGATTGAAACAATTGTCTTCCATTGAATTGGAGAAGCAAGTCACATGAGATGTCTCAGATGCAATGAGTTTAGTCTTGGAGTTGTAAAGTGGAGAATCCGTTAATGGTGGTAGCTGAGAATGACCCATTTCATCACCTAATCTCACAAGACTTGAAACATATGGTTTCTTACAACCAGAACTCTTGTTAAATATTCTGCAAATCACCCACTCATTCTGCCAAAATAAATAAATAAATAAATAAAACAAAAACAGGAAAAAATAAAATAAAAATAAAATAAAATAAGGAGATATATCTCTCTACCTTAGTTGTTTTGGGGAGGTTGTAAGGAGAGAACTTTCCTTCTAATCTGAACTCATGCGTGACCCAATTAGTTTTTTCTCCTTTAGGAGCTCTTCCTTTGTAGAAAACAAGAGTTTTTTTCATTCCAACAAGTGATTTTGATCTATAAATAGCTTTATCTTTTCCTGTAGCCTTCCAATAGCCACCTTCAGTAGCTCTATTTGTCCTTAAACCTGTTGGGTATTTTCTATCTCTAACACAGAAGAAATACCATTGTTTCTCACCCATTTTTGCTCTCCCTTCATTCAAAAAAAAATTATATATATTAAAAAATAAAGATAGAATTATCAAAGAAGAAAAAAATATAGTTTTGTTTAGGAGACTTACGTGGCAAATCCCAAGGTTCACACTTATTCAAATCGGCTTCACCAATTGCTTCAGCATTGAAGTTGCTATCAAACACCTTCTTTGAGAGATAGTGAGTTATAAGTTCTTCATCAGTTGGATGGAACCTAAAACCAGGTGGTAAATCAATCTGACTTTGATCTTCTCCCTTAATAATCCCTGAAATATTCTCCATTCTTCCTTAAAAACTACTAAAATTCAAATTGGTTTTAACCAAACAGCTCTAATTTAGTTGAACTCTTGAAGGTAAACCAACAAAAAAAAAATGTTCAAATTTAAAGGGTAAGAGAAGCTAAAGAGATAAAAAGAAGTTGGAAAGTGATGGAGATGAAGATAATATAACAGAAAGGAGGATGAGTACCAATAAATATTGGCCCTTAGAGAGAAGGAAACGTGGGATATAAGGAAGCTAGGTTGGGTAGTTTTAGCTGTCTTTCATTTATTTTATATTTAATAGATTTTTTCTTCATCAATTTGACCAAATACAACTCACCTTTAAAATATTTGGGTTCTAAGTGTGAAAACTACCCTTTTGCTAATGATTTAAGTATAATTGTAATTATCAAGTCGAGAGAGAGAAGATAAGTTGGAATTTTTTAATCACTTTGTTATTTGTTAGATTTGTGAATCCAACCGAAATCATCTACTCCATGCAAGATGAGTTTTTTATAAATATATTTAAACATAGTTTCTAATATTTAAAAAATTAAATTAGAAATTATATTTTGTTCACTAAGAATTAAAAAAAAAATCATGTGGTTGAATAACTCGGTCGAGTTTCAAAACAACTTTGAGGTCGTGGGTTCAAGTCCAACTTACCCAAAAAAACTGAAAATAAAAACTCGATCAAGTTTCTGATTTGACTAGATGTAATTTTGAATGGACTTACTGATTGAATGATTTGACTTGACAAGTTCGTTCCAACGAGTTTTGTGGCCTAGTCACCTCGAACTCCAATTGAATTGAACAAACTTGACATGTTTTAAAATCATTCTATGCAATGTTATCATAAGCTTAGTAAGTATATTGTTAAACCCCTCCCACATTTGTTTTTCTAAGGGGTAAAAGTAGTTGCATGGGATTGGTCCCTTTCTCATGTATTCAAAACTTGTAAACTACTTTTAATGGCGTTTGAAGTTTATGGGCTGACTTTTTTATTGGGATGATCTCCTCACTACCAAGACCCTTCGCATAAAAACTCAGCTCATTCCAAAACTTCTATTCCATATAAGACAAAATATTGGCCTGTCGATCATATATGGCCAGGATCAAGATCCAACATGTTTTGTCATACATGGGTTAGAAGCCTGGAATAAGCTGATTTTTTTAGAGGGTTATCTCCTCATAAAAAATCAGTCAATTTCAAAACTTCTAACACCAGTTTGCAACACACATTGGATTACGATCCTGACTCAGCCACACACAATATATATCGAGATGGTTCAAGGGACAACATGTATCACAACAATTGTGACAACGATTTTTGTTGTATATGAGTTAAAAGTTTCGGAATGAGATAATTTTTGGTAAGGATGATTTCCTCACCATAGAGAACATCCCCACCAAAAATCAGCACATTCCAAAACTTCTAACCCTATCAAAAGTGGTTTACAAAAAAATTGATGATCCACAATTCTTCAATTTGTAAATTAGGGTTAGAAGTTTCAAAATGGGCTGATTTTTTGTGAGGATGACTTCCTCACCATAGATATCATCCTCATAAAAAATCAGCTCATTTCAAAATTTCTAGCCCTATCAAAAGTGATTTACAAAAAAAATTGATGGTCCATCATTCTTCAATTTGTAAATTAGGGTTAGAAGTTTCATAATGAGCTGATTTTTTATGATGATATTCTTGTCACCATAGAGATCGTCCTCACAAAAAATCAGCTCATTCCAAAAAATTTATCCCCACAAAAAAAAAATTTACACAACCACCCGAATTCTATCCATTTTTTCAATGCTTTTTACAACACCATCAAATACTATTGGATCTTGTACATATGTAAAAAGCATTGAAAAGGGTTGCATGAACCAAGGGACCGTATAGAGCATGGACCGAGGTCCACATTTGAGCCATTTAGACTACCATGTTGGTCCAAATGACACCTCATCCCTCTTGATTTGTAGTTTAGATTGGGCTTGAAAGAAAAAAAAATTAGGGCTAGATTTTGAGTTTGAAAATGGATGGCCACTGAACTCCGAGATTTAAAATTTAAATCCAACAGTGAAAAAATCTCTTTTTTCAATTTTATTTTTTTGGAATTTCATAAAATTTTATGCTCTCAATAAAAGTGGCACTTGATGGTGGTTTTGGGTGCCACGTTGGCATGTGATTCATAGAGATAGATTTGGTCCATCTCTCTCTCTCTCTCTCTCTCTCTCTCTCTCTCTCTCTCTCTCTCTCTTTCTCTCTCTCTACATATATATATGGGGGCGTTTGGTTGACAATCTTAGGATGACAACGTTGATTGACAAAATTTGTCCTATATGACTTAAAAGTTTTGGATTGGACTAATTTTTTGTGACAATAATCGCTACGTTGAGGAGATCAACCTCACCAAAAATCAGCCAAATCTAAAACTTCTAAGTCTATCAAAAGTGGTTTACAAATTTTTAGTAAAAAATCGACGATTAACCCTTCTAAAATAATTTTGATGGGGTTAGAAGTTTCAGATTGGGATGATTTTTGGTAAGGATGATTAGCTCACCATAGAAATCATCCTCACAAAAAATCACCTCAATCCGAAATTTCTAGCTAACTTAGGAAAAAAGTTTTGGCTCTATTTTGTCATCCTAAGATTGCCAACATAACGCTCCCCTACGATTGTCAAACAATCTTAGGGGGAAAATGTTGGGAGACAAAATTTGTCATGTATGGATTAAAAAATTTTGATTGAGCTGAATTTTTGTGGGGATAATCTCTATGGTGAGGAGATCATCCTCACAAAAAAATCAGCCCAATCTGAAATATATAACCCCATGAAAAATGATTTACAAATTAACGATAAAAATCAACAGTCCACAATTCTTCTACTTTGTAAACCACTTTTGATACCGTTCGAAGTTTCAGATTGGCTTCATTTTTTTTAGAATGATCCTCACAAAAAATCAGCCCAATCCGAAACATTTAAGTCATATAGGAGAAATTTTGTCTCCCAACATTGTCCCCTTAAAATTGTCTATTGAACGAGAAGGAGAAAAGAGCGTTAGGGTCTTTTGCAACGAAAAACAGAGAAGGAAGGCAAACAGAACAAGAGCAAGGAGACGAGAGAAAGAGTTTTTTGTCGAACAAAACTCTCTATCTCTTTTTTTTTTTAATTCATTAAGGAGGTAACACTAAATATCCATAAATAAAATGATGGTACTATAAATAATAGAAAATAATGTAATTTAAACGCACATTGTGCTAACATTCAATCTGCGTCGTTCATCTGATCCTTATCTAACGGTTGAAAAATATTTGCTATGCCGTCTAGTAATAGTATGGCACCAAATGGCTCCCTGTATATATAAGGTGGGGTTCAGTAGACACATAAAGCTACTCATAAAGCTACAACGTTTTTGTTTTATATGGTTAAAAAGGTTCGGAATGAGCTGATTTTTTGTGAGGATGATCTCTGTGGTGAGGGGATCATCCTTACAAAAAATCATTCCATTCCAAAACTTCTAACCCCGTCAAAAGTGATTTACAAAAATTGGACGGTTCAAAAATTTTCAACTCATAAACATGGGCCTAGAAGTTTCATAATGGGCTGATTTTTTATGAGGATAATCTCCTCACCATAGAGATCATCCTCACAAAAAATCAGCCCATTCCAAACATTTTTGCCCATATAAGACAAAACACGTTGTAGCTTTATGAGTAGCTTTATGTGTATACGAATCCTAATCCATATATATATATATATATATATATGGGGGTGGTTCATGGGACATATGTAAAAAAACACAAATATAAAAATAATGGTTTTTCAAAATATGGGTTAGAGGTTTTGGATTGAGCTGATTTTTTGCGAGGATGGTCACTATGATGAGAAGATCATCCTCACAAAAAATCAGCTCAATCTGAAACTTCTAAATCCATCAAAAGTGATTTACAAATTATTGACAAAAATTGGCAAAACATCTACGGTCCACATTCTAAATCACTTTTACTGGGGTTAGAAGTTTCAGATTGGACTGATTTTCTTTTTTTTGGATGATCTTCCCATCATAGAGATCATCCTCACAAAAAATCAGCTCAATCCGAAACTTCTAACCCATATTTTAAAAATTTATTAATGTTACATTATATTTACATATGTTTTTTCATATGTCCCTTGATCCGATCCCTATATATATATATATATATATATATATATATATATATATATAACATATGTAAAAACAATGTAACATTAATAAATTTTCAAAATATGGGTTAGAAATTTCGGATTGAGCTGATTTTTTGTGAGGATGATCTCTATGATGGGAAGATCATCCGAAAAAAAACAAAAAAAATCAGTCCAATCTGAAACTTCTAACCTCATTAAAAGTGAGTTAGAATGTGGACCATCGATTTTTTGCCAATAATTTGTAAATCACTTTTGATAGATTTAGAAGTTTCAGATTGAGCTGATTTTTTGTGAGGATGGTCACTGAGGATGATCTTCTCATCATGGTGACCATCCTCACAAAAAATCAGTTCAATCCAAAACCTTTAACCCATATTTTGAAAAACCATTATTTTTACATATGTCCCATGAACCGCCCCACCCCCATATATATACATATATAATGTTGGCTCTTAATCCCACTCCATATATAAATAGGAACATGCACAAAGCATCAGCATCTGAAAACTCGTAAGTGATTATGTTGTGGCTATTGTCCAATGAGTCATAAATATGGTGTTAAACAATGTTTGAGATGGAAGTCGATTTGTAAGATGCACATATGTTGACATAACTTCGGCTAAAGATAATTTGGTACAAACCATTCGAAAAACATAGCCTTCGTTGTTTAGTTTCCACCACATATCTATGTCTTCTTTAAGCAATTCCAATTTTTTCTTGAGTGTACGCCCATTTTATTTTGTGAACAATTTTATTATTATTATTATATTATTATTATTATTATATTATTATTATTATTATTATTATTATTTTATGTGTATAGGTGGCATTCGGAGGCCCCAAAGAGAGCCAAACATTGTGTCAAACATTTTTTCAATGTATGGGTTAGAGGTTCTGGAATGGGCTGATTTTTTGTGAGGGTGATCTCAATGATGAGGAGATCATTCTCACCAAAAATCAGGTCATTGCGAAACTTCTAACCTTATCAAAAGTTATTTACAAAAATCTGACAGTCCACAATTCTTTAATTTGTAAACTAGGGTTAGAAGTTTCGGAATGAGCTGATTTTTGGTGAGGATGATCTCTTCACCTTAGAGATCATCCTTACAAAAAATCAGCCCATTACGAAACTTCTAACCCCTATGTGTGTGTGTGTGCGCACGCGCAACTTCATCATTTATATGTGTGTGCGCATGCCCAACCTCACCTTGAAAATTTGCAAGGTGCCAACTTGCCAAGTTGGCTGAAATTTTTGACTGTTGATATCATAATTTACACTCATAACTTACCTTCACCTACTAAATACTAACCACCAACCCGGTTGCTTATCATAAAAATAAAATAAAATTTACCCGAGTTGACTCATGAATAATTGAGTTGATTGGATGCTCAATGGAAATTTGAGTCAAGTCAAGTTTTCGAGTTTAAAATATAGATATAATCCATATTCAACATAAATTTATCCCTAGTTGTGATTAAATATTTATACGAAACCAGTTTTAGACCCACACTAAGGTTTTGACAATATTTATACCAACTACCAATCTAATGCTACCTCCTCTTTCTCCATCAACACTATTTGAAAATAAGCCATAAGATGATAATATGTATTGTAAGGACGAATTCTAATGATCCTAATCATAAAAAATAATAATAATAATTGATCAATAAGCCTTTTTTTAATGAGTTCAGTAACTCGGTGTTGGTGGGATTTGAATCCAGGTCTGGTCTCTGATATTATTACCCAAGGACTTTACTAACTAATCATCAAATTATTTTATTATATGCCATATGGTTAAGTCATCCATCACAAATAGTTCATTGGATAATGCCCAAAAAAATGCAAATTTTTTTTTTTTTTTCCTTTTTGCAATAAATTGTGGGAGACATACTTGCTTGCCCATCTGTTTCATGTTTTCTCTCCCGTTTTGGGAGGCTACCCATTCAACCCCCCTGGGCAGGTTTCCTCATGTGGTTCTAATGGCTCGAATCTATTCTATAGGTACTTGTTCAACTTGCCAAGTTCTCCAATGTTGCCATCTATACATACAAAATGTCTCAATCTTGACACTGTCCAAGCAAAGGTGGCTCGATTGATACCAATTCGATGATAAGTTAGGGTTGAATCCATGACTCCTCAGGTTGCGACATGAACACTCATCCACATGCTTGGACTTGGAAAGTTAATTAGGTAGATTGAGATCAAACTATAGTGCATGCTTGACCGAAATACATAAGATTATATTATTTCATAAGTTGTGTAGATTAATAATCATATGTAATAAAAGTTGATTATTGTCCAGATGAGAAAGATTCTGCACATTAATTAAAATTCAAGACGAAAAAGATTGTGGATTTAAGTAGTGACTTATATTAAACAACTTGGATTATTAGAAGGTATATAAGGTTTTGAAAAAAATCAAATGGATGAAGCAAAATTCGTTTGGTTGATTAGTTTGAGTTAAGGCTTTAACTGTGATGATTCATCTACACAATAAAAGGGGTGTTTTTTTTTTTTTTTTTCAAATAGATGCTTTTGTAATGATATATTGTCTTCTATAACAATAAAATATATTAGTTATTAAAATCCCTTAAGTCGGATCTAGTGATTTGTTATTTAATTATCACTAGGGAAGGCAGACATGCAATCAGGCTAAAATCTCCTCAAAATCATAGATTGTAGTATATTTTATTCTTTGTCAAGAGAATTTTAAAATATATATATATATATATATATATCTATATATATATATATATAATATATATATATATAGTATAAAATTTTTAAATTATTCCAAACATAAACTAAGGATATTTTTTATATTTGAAAAAAAAAATATTAATTAATATATATTATAATCAATAGTATTCACCCTTCACTTTTTTATGTTAATTAATCTTCGTTGTCTACAACCAAACACTTGGGTGTGAGGCTCAATCTTAATGGACATTACTCTGAAGTATCAAAAACACCCTCCATCCATGGTATTAAAATGTCATTTTAATCAAAGTTATTGAGGTCTTTTGGACATTTTTTAATGTTTAACAATCATTTATTTATTTATTTTTTACTAAGTATTTACCGATCATGTATAATTGAAGGTTCTTATCAAATAATCTTGAGTCATCTTAGAGTAAGGCAGAGGACACTACGTTTGACATTGAACTGACGTGGAGGTGTGCCCAAAACCGTTATTGTTCTTCAATTGTATCTCGAAGAAAAACATTTATGGTTTCGTGCACACCTCTACTTCAACTCAATGTCAAACCCAGTGTCCTATGCAATCACTTCAACATTTTCCAAAAATCTTTACTATTATAACAAGGGGTGTTTTACACATTCAAATAAAAGTTTTGATCCAACTAGTAAAACAAATTTTGAAAATTTACAAATCTGGATAAATTACCTTTTGTGTAAAAAAATTATAGTGAATTTACCTTTATACCCTTTTAATTACATACATATTTTAAAATAAATGGATATAAAGGTAAATTCATTACAAAAGATTTTATAAATTAAGATGGTAAAATTTAGGATGATTTAGACGTACATCCCCACTTTTGTTGAATATTAGAGATTTCCCCTAGGTTTAGAAGCTGATGACATGCCTCCCTTGACCTCAATCCTCTTAATAGATTAATGGGCAAGACCCAATAACCTCACTCTTTTGATGTCTTCAATTGCAAAGAAACTTTGAGCTCGTGGGTTAAATCCACCTTAGCCACATAAAAAAAGAGGGTTGATATTCTGACTAGAAAGTCTCACTCGATCAATACTCAGCTGACGCATTAAGGACACAAATCATAGATTTGTTTCCTAGGGGTACTCAAATGCACATCTTTTATGAAGATTTGCTTTTGTGCATCTTGAGGAAATAGATCTATGGTTGTTAAGTGTTGTAACACGTCAACTGGGTATTAACTGAGTGAAGACTTTCTAGTTAGAAAATCATTATTCTAAGAAAAAAAATCAAAAGATTTTTTTATTTTTGTATTTTCACCCATTATGAGAGAAGGCGGAGTAAACGTGGTTAAATACAAAAATTTGGAAGACAAAATGACCCCTCATTTATATTTAGTCTTAATATTATGAAGGTCAATTTTGTTAAAACAAGTAAAATTATGATCATACAACCCTTAAAACCACGTTGGTTAATTTTCAAAAATAACCTTTATTGTTATCTTCAAAACTGTCTTAATTTATATTTTAAACTACGAAAAGGTACTTCAAATATAAAATTACAACCACATGGCTCATGTAATTACTTAATTTTTTTAAAAAAATTATTATGTTATTTTCAAAATCTTTATAATTAGTACTTCGAATTACAAAAAGATCTTGACAATCGATTGAATAAACAATCGATTGAATAATAAAATGTTAAATTTAATTATTGATTTAAAAAAATTATAATAATATACTTTTGATTCTCCCACCTACTAATATGTATAATTACAAGTTTCTTTAGGAAGAAATGCAAGTTCAAAACTAGTCCAATGGTGTGGATATGAGGACAACAATACTACAAAAGCATGTCTTTATTGTTCGACATGTCAATGGTTCTGATTTTGTCACAAAGGCTATGTTAAAATGCTGAGTCATTCTAAATTGACTTCCTTTGACATTGCGCCCAATACTACATTGACATAGCAATGTGTAGAGAACCATAATTATTTTTTAGAGTCATGATAATGACGCCCCCCATCACAGAGCCATAGATCATTTGCCTCAGGATGCAAAAGAAAAAGATTTATGATTCTATGTATCCTAAGGCACATAATCTACAGCTCTGTGATAAGGGCGTAGGGAGGTATATGTTAGAAGGGGTGTCAGAAAATCATTATTCTTTTTTTTTTACTGAGATAAAATAAAGAGAGATTTATCGGGCAAACCTATCTCTTGCAATTTTATTATAAAAACTCCCTTGTATACTTTGTCAAGTTTATTACTTGAGCAAACCTTACCTTATGATTTAGGCTACCATGACTAACTTAATAAGATTTAAGATCTTACTAAGGGTCATTGGGCCCATATGAATTATCAAATTAGCAATCCAACTACACAACCTTCTATATTTCATGGAAAAATGCATATGCAAAAGAAAAAATTCAAAAAAAAAATACATTTTTGAGATTGAATAAGTGTTGAAAATGGATGGCTATCGATCTCCCAAATTTAAAATCATGTTTTTGGATACCACAAATTAATGTGGTTAGAATCCCATTCCAACATATGTTAAGTAACAAATTAATACTCTACAAAGAAAAACAAGTAACAAATTAAACCCCGCGAATTTAAATTTTATGACATGGATCTCATTCCAGTAGGGGTGCACATGGTTTGGATTTTGGCAAAATTGAAACAAAACCAAACATGTTCGATTCTACAAATTTGGAACCAAACCAATCCAATTACCCTATAGAACCGAACAAATCCAAACCAACTTTGATTCAGATCGGATCTCGATTCTCATACTTACTATTTTCAATAGTAAAATTAAAATAATTAAAATTTAAAACTAAGCAAAATAAATATTAAACAAAGTATCACATATAAACAAAATGTCAATATACTTATTATTCTCACATAAACAAAACATCACGCATAACACAAAAATAACAAATCCTTAGTCTGATCTTACATTGATTTACTTATACACAAAAAATTATTGAAATTTATCTTAGAAAATGAAAATTCCATGATTATTTCAAGTGGGGGAATAATCGATAGAGAAATTATAATTTAAAGATCCGTAATTAATGAAAAGAAAAAATAAATCAATATTAGAATCATATTCAAATATGAGTATAACACAAAACACTCATAAAATGAAATAGAAAAGAAGTTGAAATTCATTAGAAGAAAATCGTTTTTATTTTTTAAAATCTATTGTTAAAGCATATAAAAATTAGTACAATATATATTATAATCGATACTTCGGATTAGTTTGGTTCTATTATACCCATAATTCAGAATTGAACCAAATCAATTGGATTTTTTTTTTAACAATCCACACCTGAACCAAGTCATGCTCAATCTAAATCAATCTAATCCAAAAGACTTCGAATTGATTTGATTTTCAGATTTATCCAATCCAATGTGCACCCCTACATTTCAGGGTGAGTTGAGTAACTAACTTGATAAAGTGAGGGTTGGTGGGTAACAAACTTCACAAAATTTCTCATGGAATTGTCAGAATTCTAAGAGAGTTTTTATAATAAAAAAATGTAATAGTTAGCTCTGCCGGGTAAATCTCTCTAAAATATAAAATTTACGATTCTCTGCATACTGCCACGTCAGTGAAGTGTTGAGCACGATTTCTCTTCCACGTGGCAACTTTCAATTGGCTGTCAAGAGATAAGCCAAACATAGTTTCCAGTTAACTAACGGAAGACAACTGACACAGTGATGATGCTAACTATGTACTTTTGGGATGGTTGGAGTCACGACAAATCTGCACACGTGGCAAAATATGATTTGTTAAGAATAAGTTAGATAAAGTTGATTGGAATTAGATGAGCAGTTTGGGAACAACTAAATGGTCAGCTACTTACACCTCTTAGACGGTTGAAAGAGCGCCACGTCAGCAAGATAGTAAAATCCCACCATCCAAAAATTGGGAGGTCGTGGCCATCCAATTTTTATTTAACAAATTTAGAGGATACTTAGCAAATCACATACAAGTAGCACTTGTTAATTTAAAAAAAATCCCAATTTTTTTTTTAATTTTTCTAATTCCCATAATACCCTTATAGGTTGCACATCAAATGGGAAACTGAGTTTACTCGTCCGAAATCATTCAAGTTGGGATAATTGAAATATAAAATCATGACTCAAATGGTGAGAAATTTGAAAGCATGATTGAATTAGTGGGAAGTTGTCTAGTCATTACCGATTTGACTCGACCAAATCATTGAAGTGAAACAATTCAAATTTGAAACCATGACTAAATTGGTGAGAAATTTGAAACAATGGCTGAATTGGTGAGAAATTTGAAATTAAGGCTGAGTTGGTGGGACCTATTGAATTATGTATGCCTCAATATTGCAAATGAAGGGTTTTGGATTGAGATTCTAAAAATAAACGTGTAAGTAGGAGAGCAACATTTATGATGTAGATCCCAACTCCAAGGTTTGCTGAGTAACAAAATTGATAAAATAAGATTTGGTTGGTAACAAACTTCATAAAAGTAAGCTTCCCTTGGAATTGTCCAATCTACAAGGGAGTTTTTGTAATAAAAATGCAACATTTAGATTTGTCGGGTAAATCTCTCTCTTTTTTCTTTTTTTTTTTTAAATATTCAGCATGGCTCTCTCTCATATATGGAGAGAGTGTTATAGGAAATCCATGCTACAAAGGATTCACTCCCTAGTTTATGCACTTCAGAGGCATTTGGTTCAAATTATAAAACCTAGTTCTCGATTCTGGTTATGGATTATCAAAATAAGATTATAGAATCTGATTTCCAGAAATCAAAATCTCGTTTGACTGACATTATTTTTGAAAAGTGATCTTGCGAAAATAATTACTCAATTACACATCTTTGAGATTGAAAATGAGAGTAAAAAATACTTATCCCAAAAGTTGAAAATATTGAATCTCTAAGAAAAAAAATTAGAAGTATTTTCGTAAAGAAATTGTAAAAGCGGGTTTTTTAGGTCATTTTTCTTTTAGCTTTCAAGTGGATAATAAATATCTATTTGACAAACCAGAGTTGACTAGGCTCAATGGAAACTCGAGTCAATTAAAGTTAGTGAATTTTAAAACAAATAGACTTCATGCATTAAATATTCAAAATAAGTTAGCTCAAATGTGTTTATGTACAATTTTTAAAATTGACATTATTCCTATTAATTGTACTTAAATATATATATTAAACTGAATTTGAATCCCCACCAAGTGTTTGACAATATTTTACACCACGAATTTGGTATGCATCAGTATCACTGTTGTTGGATCTAACGTGGTTGATTCAAACTTCGAGCACATTTAGACTTTTACTTTTGTTATAAATTTGGTGCGAGACACACAGCTTGTCCATTTACTTTTAAGGGTGCCTTCCCCTTGTGGAGGGCTATTGTCGGTTCAATCCCCCAGGACAGGTTTCCTCATGTGTGAAATGTCCTTAATTTTATCCAACCGAGTTTTGCCCACGTCTCCAATGTGCCGACGTTAAACGTCGTAATCTTGGCACTATCCAAACATGATGACTCACTCGATACAAATTTGATAAATAAGTTGAGAATATTGACTCTACGATCTCAAGGTTGCAACATGAATTCCACACGATTGTTGTTTCGGGGAACTTTCGATAAGTTGGGATGTGAAAACAGGAAGATTCAGCGGCCTAAAACCATAGAATTTCTCCCATCCTCCATTAATTTGACTGTTTTGACCCATCGAAGAAAACAAAATCAACAATTTAATGCCGTGGTCCGTCGAATAAATACTTTTTTCACATTATATACGTTCTCTTATCGTGGCCGTTAAATCTTTATTCGAAAGATTAATATGAGTTTAGCTAAAGGTCCAAGTCCTACAAACCAAATTCAATTTTGGCCAAATTTAGAAAGAATGCACATGCATGTCAACATTTATAAAAGAAAATACAAAAACGACAAAAACATTGCTTGCATGGATTGAAGTAGAAGACTTTATACGAACACATTTGGATAATAGAACGTATGGCTTTAAATAGAATCAAGTTAGAGTTCAAGATTATGCTTTAATGGGGATGATTCATCTAAATGATAAATGTCACTATATATAATATTGCACGCTTACATTTATATTCTTTTAGACAACAACAAAATATGTTGGGTATTAGAACCATATTGATGAGTTGTTGCTATCTATAAGTTTATAAGGGATATATGTGTGTAAAGACTCCTCAAAACTATGAGAATTTTTTATTTTCTTACTTGTCAAGAGAATTTTAAAAAAAAAATTTATATATTTTTATATTATTATAAAAAAATTATTTGATTGTTATTCAAAGGCTGTACAATTATATTTTAAAATTATTATTATAAAAAAAATCTATTTAATGTTAATTTTTCATGAACGATATTCATCATTCTCTCATTATAATACTAAAAAAAAGATTTAATTACCAATGCTTGGTTGTTTACTCTCCATCCATAATCAAAAATATCATTTTAATCAAGGGTATTGAAGTCTTTTCAATGTTATTTAACTGTCTTTTATAATTAAACTCATCAATGTAATTAAACTTAGTTAATCTTCAAAAGTCTATTAGAAAAGACTGAGGTCAAGGGGCATATCAGTGGTCTGAAAACAAAAGACTCCTACCAAGTGCTTCATATTTGATCCGTTCGATTTGTTGTACGGTCCTGATTTTAAAAATAAATAAAAAGTCAATGTTCAAACCTCGTATAGTAAAATCCACGTGGTGACTTGTAATTGGTTGCCAAGAGAAAATAGAAACCTTTGTTTTGCTTTAAAGCCTTTTAACTAACTTCAAAGTTGACAAGTGATGCTGCTGAGCTTTTACTTTTACTTTAAGATTTTGTTCATTATGTACGGTTGTGAGAGTCACGACAAAACACAAGAAATACGTGGCAAAATATAATTTGTTAAAAAAAGAAGAATTGATTAGATTAGAGTTAGTTCAGCGAGTTTTTAATTCTTGTAGTTTGTGACTTTCTGTGGTTCCTTATTTGATTGAATATTCTCAAACCATTTCCTGGTCCAAGCCATTGGATTCACCTCGAGATATGTACAATAAAATACAAGCATCATCCAATGGTCTAGATCTATAGATGAAGTCCGATGGGGGCCGTAATGCAAGACCTAATTGATCGATTCGATTTGTATGGTTTCAATTATTTGAACACATTTGTATACAATTAATAGAAAAGTAGCCTAATTTAAGCAATTTATGATACTTAATCTATTAACGAGCAATGCTATTTATTCTTGGGGATTAGATAACAACTATGTGTCTAGACTTAAGGTTTCTAGATCAATCATGATTGTTAGGCATTGAGTTGGACTCCTCCATTTAAACTTTCGGCTCCACGATGAAGCAAATTATTCAAAAAAGTGATTTTATTGATTAAGTGGGTAAGTTCAATGTAGCTTTTGCATGGTTGGAAAGTTATTGATTCGTGTCCTCTTTTTCTTGTAAATTAAGTAAAGAAACTATCGATCGAGGTCAATTTTCTTCTGAATTGTTTAATTCTTATCTGGCACAAGTCTCACATTTTTCGACCTCTAAGATTTTTTATTTTATTTTTTCTAAATTTGGTTTAAATTTCTTTGAAAATAAAAAATAAAAAACCAATTCAAATAGGAGCCAAAAGTTATGAGAGGTGGCTTTTCTTTTTCTCAAACAAGATGTAATTTTTAGGTAGGTTTTGTTGTTTTCTTATATGTGTGCATCTGCTCAGAGGATTTGGAGGAGTTGAGGGACTTGGCGTGGTAGATAGTACTTGTTGGTCTATTTTATAACTACCAAGGTGTCCCTACCTATCTTTATTTTTGTTCAAAAACTCTTCATTCTTTTACTATTTTAATAGGTAATTTTGACACGTACTCGTCTCGATTTTTGTTAGTAGTTGATCATTTTCAAATTGATGACATACACTATGTGAAAAAAACGTACATTTGACAGATCAAGGTGTTGAATTTTTCATTATCGAATTTTTTTTTCGACGGACTAAAACTATCAAATTAATGGAGAATGGGAGAAATTTGATGGCTCTAAGTTGTTGAATTGGAGAACATAAAAAAAATTCAACGGCCATGGGTCGTCAAAATTTGATTTCTAAAATTTTTGGGCTTTGGCCTAGCGAATTTTTTTTTTTTTTGAGTTTTCGTGTAGTGTATACCTCCCTTGACTTCGATCTCCCACAAGAGATTATGTCCATTTTTTTTTCGAGGAGGGAGGGGTGGGAGTCTTCTCTTGCTTTTCTATTGGAAACTTCACGATGAAAAAATGTATTTAATTAAAACGTTTGTTCCTCGTTGAAGTTTCTTTAATGGGAGATGGATTTTGACAAAATCTCATTTCTATTTTCTATTAAGTACTATAGTTCTTGAGTCAATGGTGGCTACCATTTTTTTTAGTGTTTTCGAAGAGAAATCAATATTCTTTTCTCACTACATGAGAAAAAGGTTTTGATTTCGAGTCAAGGTGTATACTATAGTTTGAATAATATTTTAATTGTTAGATTTGTCTTCGACACTAGGTCAATTAATTAATTAGATTTTAGTAGTCTTCAAGATAAGGGGATCTCAAATATTAACCAAAATTTCCCTATTTTAAATAATCAAAAGAAGTACCCACATTAAAGACCCAACTACAAACCAAATGTTTGTCTTTGACTTTTGATCTTAACCAAATATTTAACAAATGCATCTCAAGAATCTGAAATTTTTGAATAGTTTATATGTCCAATAGTTTAATAAATAATTCTTCTTGTGGCTAATATCGATCGATAGTTAGATCTACCGAAGAGTTGGTCAATCAATCGGACAGTTTATATCGATTTCCATATTTTATTTTCCTGTGTTTTTAGATACTATATGAACCAACTGGGATTTGAAGGAGTTGGTGGGGTAGATTGGTCCAAATGTATGAAATGATCAGTTTATTATCTATGATTCTCTTTTTGTGTTTGAAAAGTATTTTTTATCATTTTATTGTTGGGGTTGGAGAAACTACTAATAGCATAAATTAAAAACATGGGGGAGATGATGAGTTATTTATTTATGTATCTGAGTGAGATTATCCTTGTTGTTGAATCAGTATCTTATTTATAATTATTTTATGTATTTTGGGAGTTGCTATTGGCATCCCAACTTTTTACTTATTACACCCCAAATGTAAATAAAGAAAATAAGTAAATGGTTGAAAATAAGTAAAAGTTGGGATACTCTCTGTCATGTTTATTTATTTATTTTTATTTTTATTTTGTAATTTTGGCTTTAAGATTTTATATGAGCCTAATTATAATTGTAAACTACTAAATTGTTTGAACGAGTGTTATTATGTTTTGTAATATTGTTGAGATAATAATTTGAGCCTAACCTTTGTAATAATGTTTGAATGGCATGTTTTAGACTTTAATTGGGGCGTGATAAATAATTTAAGAAATTGGGAGTGTAATAAGTGAAAGTTTGGGTACCAATATCGTTCGTCCATAAAAGGCTAACTCTATAGACATTCTCCTGGTACGGGGCCCATGTAACACCCAGAATGGTCCATATACACTCCCAGCACTCTTCTTTGGTTCTTTGTCGATTTCTCTTTTTCATAGGCTATTTACGGTGATGCAACTAGTGTAGCCAATCTAGCGACATTTTCAGCTGTAAATATGCATTCTTACGTGCTGGTTATAAATGTGTGGGTGGTTGGATTCTACACCTCGGTCAATGCAATTAGCAATAGTCGGTTGAAGTACACATCGTTCATGCTGATCTCAATGGAAGGGAACAACCCCAACTTAATTAGTGTAGTCTGTGAGCGATAGTCCCACATCACCTAGGTATCATGACCTTGGGCTATATATAAACCTGAGGCAATCCTCACCTTAGAAACCGGTGTTGTAAGGATGAGCTAGACTCATGGACTTCTACATGGTATCAAAGTGGGTAACCACAGGGATGTAAGAGACACGTTACACATGCAGGAGAATGTGAGCGATAGTTCTACATTACTTGAGTATCAAGACCTTGGGCTATATAGACCTGGGGCAATCTTCACCTTACAAGCTGATTTTGTGAGGATAAGTTAGGCTCATGGGCTTTTTCATGATATCATAGCAAGTAACCACATGCATATAGCAAACACGTTACACGTGAGGGTGAGGGGAAGTGTGAGCGATACTCTCACATGGCCATGGCCAGGATATCATGACCTTGGGCTATATACAATCCTGGGGAAAATCTCACCTAAGAAGCCGGTTTTGTGATAATGAGTTAGGCACATGGGCTTCTACATAGTCTTCATGTTCTCATTGTTTAACCCCGTTCCGACCCAAAAAGCCCATTGGATTGACTCCCAATTTCTCATGTATTCCATTTATAAGCCTAGCGCCACATCTATGTCTGTTAAATTATTTGATTCTTCAATGACACCCATAGTACTCGAGTGCGTGTTGTCATTTGCATAGTGAACATTTATCAGATGAAACGACCGACAATGGTCAGAAGATTACCACCTTGAGCTTGAACAACTCGAGAAACAAAACGACGGATTTTGGTTATTTTTAGCACAAGGGAGCAAGAGTTGGAAGTACAAGCGAATGCAAAGGCTTTTAGAGGGAATTGAAATCGTGATTATATATGATGCAAAGGGATTTTCCCTCTTTTATACATTTGTAAAACATCTTTCTCGAGATACTTTGCTCAAGATAGTTTAGTGAGCTTGGGATTTTGGATAATGGTTGCATTGAGTTCCCTTGGGCAACCTGTTTTAGGTTTGTTTTGAGTGAAATTTTCATTATGTTTTTAGGGTTGATCACCTATTTCAAAAAGTTCTTCTCTACTCAAACACCAGGGGATTCAATTAAACTGCTTTCTTGGCTTCAGTTTGGTCATCAAAGTTTCAAATTTTTATTCTTTCTTTAATTGTAAAGTGAGCCCTCTATGAGTCTATAAATAGAGGGGTCCTGAAGTGCTAGGAGTGGGAATTTTTTTCTGTCCAATTTGTAACTAAAGCTCCATTTAATGGATTATCCAAATTCAGATTTGTTCCAAACTTCGTAAGCTTTCGATTCTCCAGTTTTCTTATTTATTTACATATTTTATTTTATTTAAAACTTAATTGAACCTAATTCTAGGGAATTATATTGAGGTTGGATCCTTGATCCATCAAATTCATGTTGGGAACAAAATGATGAACTCAAGCCCATTACCTCCCTCCATAGTGCAAAAATTGTCTTCAAATGTGGGTGGCCAATGAGGGAGCTCAAACTCAAGACCTCTCCCTTGCTTTGGCCACTACACCCAAGGCTCGTTGATTTAGTTCTATAAAAAGGATTGAAAGTGTATAAAACTTGTGGAGGGATAAATTCTCCAACCTATAAGGTAATGCCATGTGTTGCTAAGGAACATTAGAATTCATTGGGGAGCATTCTTCCGACCACATGTGAGCAATCTCTCAATAGTTCATCGAGAAAGTGGGGCTTGGATAAAGGTCGGGGAAACGGATTTCCATAAAAGAAAATAGCTCTAATCCCTGGGATTTCGGGATTCGGGCGATAGAATTAGAATAGATTCTTGAAAAGAGGATCTCACACAATTCTTATCCTAAAAAAGAAGAAGATTAGATTAGAAACGTGCAAAATAGGAAGGACCACCATACACAAAGGCACGCAATTTTTTCTACACTAACCTCTGTCGAAATTTCACTGGAACTAATTTAAGCATCGGAGAATCTATGGAACAGAGAACAGGGATGATCTTAAGGAAGTGCAAATCATCCGATCAAGAAAAGAAAGATCTTCAAGTAATCACAAAAAATCACCTCTACAAAACGAAATAAAGAAATTAGTTCTCTTGAGTCTCCACTCTTTCTAGATCCACAATTCAAATCATTGAGATCCGTCATTCAAATCATGATCTCAACATTCATGTTCAAATGTTGAGATCATGATTTATAATCATTGACCTTGATGATTGCAAAAGGTTGATCTCGACAATTGGATCAAAAATCAATCTCAATTGTTTGAAACAACCATCTAAACAGTTGAATTATCGCTGAAATATTAGAAAGAAATCCCTCCATTAGGACTTATTAAGTAACTTTCAATAAGAATTCAAATGTATTCCATTAATTCCTCTTCATCATGAGCCATATTAACTATCTCCCTTAAATTGAATGTTAGAATCTTGTAAGTTTTCTAAATACCATATCATATCAAATAAATCTTTTGGTAGGTGAGATGGCCAAAACCACACCTCAGGTCTTGAGTTCCAATCAACCCCTTAGGGGCCATCCTTAGGGACTTAACATTAGTATATAAGAAAAGACTAAGGTCAAAGGGGTATTTCATCAATTTGATAACATAGGGAGTATCCCAAATATTCATCAAAATTAATTGTGGAGGGGGCATAGACCTTTGTGAAGACTGGGTTGCCACATAGTCACAAAATTCTCTAAATTTTTCAAAAAAAAAATGGTAAAATTCTCCAAATTAAGGGTAAGATGATTAATTTGACAAATTGACGAATCAATTGACAATATCTCTAATAATCATGAAATATGGTAAAATTTTTAATTTTTCAGCATTCAAGCATCGAGAAGAAGATAGGATTTAGAAAAGGGTTGAAGACGGTAGGTTTTGGTAACAAATTCAATAAAATATTTTGTATAATCTCCAAAAGTTTTCTAAATTTTTTACGAAACTTTATTGAATTTATAACCGAATTGAACCCTCATGGAATAATTTACCGAATCCAAACTTTGTTACTATGGGTTACCACAAACTACATAAATGGAAGCTTAGAACATAATTTCTCTTACTGAAAAAAAAAAATTAATAAATAACAATAAATTCCCATTATCATTTTTTTTTGTCAAATCTGCAAAAGAGAGAGAAATAAGTAAACAGGTCCAAAGAAAGAAAGCTTACAATTGCTATATACGATTAGCACTCCAATATTACTTCACAGCCTCGGGATCATCAATAAATAACGCTTCATCATGGATCAAGCATGAGAAAAGGAGGTAGAAATGTAGTCAAGGACAACTTGCCGATGGGTCTCTCTATATTGACCTTTTTCTAGGGTTTACATGCCAACTCTTAAATAAAGAAGATTTCTCATTGTACGTATTTTCATACATACATACATACATACATACAATAGAAACATAGGTGCCTAAATAAAAGATAAAAATCAAAGTACGATGAAATAATTAGTAAAGACAAACACGTATGACTAGGACTAGCAACGAATCGGTTCAGTACCACTCCAAGACCGATCTGAAAAATTCTAAACATGTACCCGATTCGATTGGATTAATGAATATGTGAATAGAATCCGATCCATTTCTATCCGAACACATGTCTTATTTTCAAATTATCAATTTTCAAAAATCCACTTCTCAACCACAAATATTGAGAAAACCAAAAAGATTAAAAGATTTTTATCTATATGTATTTATATAAAATTAAGAATAATAAAAAATTTATTAAAATATGTTCATATCGGATTTTTTCCGGAGTGGATTGGGGTACATCCAAATCTGATCCGAAATTGTATCAGATTTACAATTTCAATCCGAATCTGATCCAAAAATCTAATTTTTCATGTATTTTCAGATCAATTCGAGCATTGGGTATATTTCAGATCATTGCCAGCTCTACGTATGACAAAGACTTTAAGTAAGAAAACAAAAAAGAAGGAAAATGACAGAGAAATTCTAAAAAGACTCACTAATTCATTATGAATATATAGATCGTACAAAGATATGACAGCCCGTGCCAAAAAATTACAAAATTAAGTTTAAAAAAAAAAAAATACAGAACAATTGGGGTGCATGAGTGGTTCATATGCAATATGGAATACAAGTCACACACACACCATACTCAATTGACACCCCTGAAGTGACATGTTTGGGAACCGTAGTGCAGTTCTGTATCCCGAGGAGTGCAGATCTACGATTCCAAACATGTCATGTCAGGGGTGTCGATTGAGTATGCCACGTGGGTAAGTCAGATTATCACAATTCCATATAAATACATAAAAGAAGAAAAAAAAAAAAAGATAAAACCATTAAAGATAGCTTACCGGCAAGTCATCCTTGGCTGCACCACAAAACCTCATCCCCACATGCAAGACCATAGATGAATAATATCAAAATGAAATATATAATCATCATCATGTGAAACTTCACCATATAATAACGAGTTGAGTTACTCTTTTAGAGTGAAAAAAACACTCCAACCAATCTCACACGTATATCCCACAATACTCCAAAGTTCAAAGTAATTTAAAAAAATATCCTTAATATTTCAACAACGCAAAGAAGTAGTAGAAATATCAGGAGAAGAAGAACAAGATTGGACTGAAAGCACTCTTGACATAGAATGGGCAGATGAGTTTGAAGGAGGGGAGTGTTTAGGTCTATTTATAAAGAAAACCGTGTGGCATGGAACATGTTAGGATCTGTTTGGGTTTGTCTCCATTTCAGTTTTTAAATTTTAACCAAAAAAAACAAAAAACAAAAAGTTGAGACAATTGAGCATGCATGAGTCCTAAAAGCAAGTAATGGTGTCTTAATTGCATTTAAGGAAATATCCATTTTAAGAAAAGAAAAATGTTCACAGAATCCCAGATCGACTAATCACACGAATATTGAGAGAATCCTCAATTTACAAAATTACCCTCATTAGATTTTGTGTGATTTTTACTTAAGATTATGTGAATCCCAAATTGACTTTCCCATGAGCAAGAAATCTTTCCAATTTTAAGGTAAAATCTAGGAGGGTTGTTGGAAAATCATTTTCCCTAGCAAATAGTTTTCGAAGAATGCAAGTGCCAGATATATGATTATGCATTTTCAAGAAAGTTTATTTTCTTTTTAGAAAAATCATTTTTCCTTCTTAAGAAGAAAGTGTTCTCCTACCCAAAAATCCCTAGGGAAGATGATTTTTAGGTCAGGAAGGAAATTCCTAATGTCATTCCAATAAAGCCAACTATCTCTTCTGTATTTTCCTAATTGCAATTTAACATAAACAGAAAAAACAAATACAAAAAAATTGAAGAAAATTTATTTTTTCAAGAAAATATTTTTCTTCACAATATTTTTGCCCAAGTTAGACCACCTAAGCTCCACTAATGTAATGTCCCATCTCCCAAACCCAAATAAATGACGGTTGCATCTAGTCGACACTCTACAAAAATTCACCATCCCCTAACCTGAATCTTGATTAATCATTTCATTTTATTCATAAAATCTAAGACATTCCTCATAAACAAAAGATTGCAACGGAGACCTAGATTTTAAATAAACATCGCTAATGATTTTCTGACTCAAAAATTTTCACTCGACTGACATGGCAAGGGCAAAAAAATCGTTAGTCATTTTCCTTGTGTATCCAGAAGAAAAAGATCTAAGATTCTATGTGAGTCAGAAAATCACAACTCAATAAACATAACTTGTGAATTTTAGTAACAAATGCTCACTATTATTATTTTAGGATTTTGATTTAAAAATAAAGTTTTAAAATAAAATTAAAGAATAATTAAAAGAAACGGCCTTAAGCAAGGATGGTAATTGAGAGAGAGAAAGAAAGAGTGTTGATGCTTTAAAGAGTGAATCTCGTGGATATTGTTAAGGTGTGACATGGGCTTTCCATTGCCTTTTTGCCAACTTTCGTTTGGTGACTCCACGTGGAAAACTGTCCCCATGATTTCATGGCTTTTCTCAACTCAGCTTCCTTAGTCCTTTCCAGCACACTACCTCCCTTCTTTCGGTTCCTCCATGACATATAAATTATGTACCCCTCCCCCCAATCAAATACTACTGATTCTTCCTTTGAATCAAAATAATTCCATCTAAACCTTACATTTTGAACTTCTTTACATAATTCTTCCTCCAGAAATCGATTAAAAATTATGTAATTCTTTTAATATTTTATTCTAAACTAACACAAAAGAGACCAACAAGGTTATATCCTACCTAATATATTATTTTTTTAATTATTAAGAAATATATTCTTCTAAAAATATATTTTTTTAAAATATTGTTAAAAATAATTGTATTAATCTTATACTTTTGTTTCTTACTACAAATCTGATCATGAAAAGAAATATTGTAAGGGAACCAACCATAACTTTTATGACTTTTAACAACATATGTATAGCATAATCTCAGTGGTATAACATTATTTGTTTTTTTTTTTTTTTTTTTGGTAGGGCTGCAACTTGGGTGGGTTGGGCCGGGTTGGTGATCAACCCACATCCAATCCACACTCCACATACACCAATCTGTGCCCAAGCCCAACCTGATCATGGGTATGAAATAATAAAATTTACAATTATTTATCTTAAAAACATATAACAAAGTTCATATACATGAACTAATAAAAATATGATGATGATTAACTAAAGTTTAAAATGTGAATTGTGAAAGACACAAAAATATTTTTAAATTATAACCATATTAAATTTGGGTGCGGGCAACTCAATCTCTCTGCCCAAGCTCAACCCGATTTGATTTGGTCAACAAGACAAATTTGCCCTCACTCAAGGCCAAACCTAATTCGAGGTCAAGCTCAACCCATCAGGTTCAAGCCATCAAGTTCAAGTTTGGGCAGCCCTAAATTTTTTTTGTGTATAATACTTTCGAACAAAGTAATTTTCCTTTATATTTTATCAATAAAGAAGTACACCTAACAGATGGTAAATGAGAAGCATTTTCATCTTTCATAAATAAATAATGTTTATGGTATTAGAAATGGGTCAGGATCAAACATGTGAAAAAATAATGTAACATTAATTTATTTTCAAAATATAAATTAGAAGTTTCAGATTGAGCTGATTTTTTGTGAGGACAATCTCTATGATGGGAATATCATCCAAAAAAAAAATAATCAGTCCAATAAACTTTTAACCCCACTAAAAGTGATTTAAAATGTGGACCATCGATTTTTTACCAATAATTTGTAAATCACTTTTGATGGATTTAGAAGTTCCAGATTTAACTGATATTTTGCGAGAATGATCTTCTCATCATAGTGACCATCCTCACAAAAAATCAACTCAATCCAAGACCCGTTGTTTTTACATGTCCCATGAACCACCCCCATTAGATGTTGTGTCAAATATCATTGGAAAACATAACTATCCATTTTGAGATTGTGATCATTTTTCTATAGATAACATCCACATCAACAATGTCCCAAACTACGTCAATTTCAATGGTACTTCAGCATTTTCCTTTCTCAATTAATAATAATCTTATCTAAAGCAAACCCTCTCTGCGCTTAGGTAAGTCTCAACGTATATTATAGAAACATTAACTTAATGACTAATCATCTCCTTTTCTATTAATAAAGCTTTTCAAGCTCTTTAAAGGAACAAATAACAAGTTGATCTATAACACAAGTGATGCAAGTGCTTTGTTTCAATCATGTTCCCTTTCTGATGTTTTCTTTGTTGAGAACTATGGTGTCTCGCCTCTCCACTCCTTGTCACATGATTTTCCGTTAGTACTCCAAATTTATTTTGATATTTTAATTATCAAAACAAATCCAAACCAAAACTAAGTGTCAAATTTAAAATTTAGAAAAAAAAATTCAAATTTCAATACGTGCCAAAATAATAAATAAAAAATAAATAAAATAAAAAGGGGCTCGGCACTTAAAAATTACCAAAATTTCTGATATTCCCTTTTTTTCTTTTCTTCTTCTTCCTAATTAAGGTTTTAAAACTCCTTTTGATAGACCATACCAAGATAACTCGAACAAGAAGTCCTGATCTCATTCGACATTTAAAACCATGATTTTAAGATGGTAAGACAAATGTAAACCGAAGAAAACTGAGAATAATAAGAGGTTCAAGAATCCTACCAAAACCTACACATTCCAACTAGATGCTTCTATTTATATGAAGGCCCCATCATTCCTTTATCAGTGAGCCTTGAAGCAGGCAATCAAATCCAAAGACACAGAGAATGGATCTCTAATAGCGTGGAACACCTTCCTCGACGATATCAGGAATAAGCGCACTCTAAACCATGGGGAACTAAGCCCCCTCTCTAATAAAAAACCCTCATAATAAACACAATGAAATGACATAATTTGATGCTCTTCAGAGTAGAAAATTTTCCCAAAACTACTCAAATTGAAAGGGCTGATCTAAGATATACACTCCAACATCAAGGAAATAAATATGAAGGGCGACGCAAGTACAGAGTTGCAGCTAAAAAAACCAAAAAACAAAAAAAAAACGCAATATTAAGAAAACAAGGTTTCATTGCAGATATGCCTCAGTGGTAGTGACAATAACATATCATCATATTTAATCTGATAATACGTGCATAGTTTTATACATCATTGGCAGATATCTTGGAATTTTTTTTAACCCAAAAACATTAGAACATAAACCATGCCGGAGTTCATGTACAAAGACACTAGGATGTGTTAAGAAAAAAGGCAATCCTAATAGGATGAACATGACCAAATAATAAATAATGGAAAACAAAGATTGAAAAACAACCCAAGCAAAACAATGGCTAAAACCAATACCAATTACCCTTCACAAACATTTATTCATTAATTAAAAAAAAAACATCTTAGAAATACACAAGATGAAAATTTCAATAATCCCTCTCTGAAAAGAAAAATAAGGGCAGTGATATTACTACACCATTATGTTATTTATAAACATCACAAGTGATTTCATTGAAAAATCACACCATATAGTCACTTACGGTAATCATTCATAATATAAGGGTGTTCCAATATTAGACAACTTGCATGATATTGAAACAACGATAGAAAAAAAAAATGTTAATTTTCATTGGTGCATCAGAGAGATTCCCAAAGACTAGTCATCATACTCCTAAAGGAGTGCGGATGTCCCTGTCTGTTCTATCGTCACTTGCAAACACAAATAGAGAAAAATTAAAAATTAAAAAAAAAAAAAGTAAGATATTTAGAGCACAACTACATTAATGGCTGAAAATAATCATAGCCTACACCACTACAGTTATACAGAAAAAAAAATAGCAATGGAAACAAAATCATAATGTGCCTCAGATTAATTTCATTTCATTGTAGTCACTCATAGTATATTTAAACCCATCATAGGCACACTAAAGGGCACAACTAGTTTCTAACCATAATGACCAAGATAGATTTGGGGTTCAATTTGGTTAAATTCAGAAAAAATCCATTACAGTTTTGGAAAAATTGAGGAAAATTGTGGGGGCTCATGCAAATGATGTTTGGGTTTCTTTCCAAAAACCCATGAATTTCAACCTCCCTAGAAAACCTATCTTAATCTTGAGATTTGAAGGTTGAGAGGTTGAATGGGGAGGGTGGCAATCAATTGGCAACACCAATTAATCTGTCAATTTGACAAATTAATCGACTGGTCTCTCATTTGGAGAATTTTTTCAATTTGCTATTAAAAATACCAAATTTTGTCACTTTTCTAACAAATATCCTAAGGTGAGATGATACACAGACATCCACCACAAACATTTCAAAACAAAAAAATCAAAAGTTGCAAAGTAAAAAATTAGAGAAGCTAAATGGATCAAATCATGTAGGAAGCAATTGAACAAGAAAAAAATGTGCGTTTTTGACCAGAGACAACCCCATCACTGAAGGACCAACACATCACATAAACAATTAGAAACCTCACAAGAATAGTTAAATTAGATTTATGCATCAGAGAGATTCCCAAAGACTTAGTCATCATTCTCCAAAAATGGTTCTGATGTCCCTGTCTATTTTATCATCACTTGCATCTCTTTATAGGTAATTAAAGGACCCCATGAAAAAACAGAACAAAGAACAACTAACACAACTTAGGATCAATGTTACAAAAAAGAAATCAAAGAAACAAACCACACAAATAAGACAACAAATTTACATGATTTGACAACTATGTCTAGAAAGATCAGATCTTACTCACTATAAGATCAATGAAGAACAAATCGGCCCATTTATTGCTCATTATAGAATTCCAAAAGGAGGAACTTATCCTAAACACTAGATTAAGATCCCATCTAATGATATGGGGATTAAAGACATATAAATAACACAATGAGAGTACGAATTACTCAATTATTTAAAAACCCATACTTGTTTTTCAGTTATGAATTAACCCAATAAAGGAAACTAAAATCATTCAAAAAATCTAAATAATTTGTAAATAAAATCCCAAATGCCTCAGATCAAAATAATTTTCATATAAATTGATCATAGTATATTTAAAACCATCATCGGCATTGTATCGAAGAAACATTTAAAAAAAAAAAAAAATAGATAGATTTATTTTCATAAACAGAAAATCAAAATATAGATTAAGAACACAAACTCTAGTAAGGATTTCTGCCCCTGACCACAAAGAGCTTTCAACTAAGAAAATATTATCTTTCATGGATTCCTAGGGTTTCTGGATAGAAAGGTTCCTCCTTGACCACAAAACCTTGAAAAATAAAAATAAAAAAACTTCAATCTTGAAATAGAATAGAAATCAAAACAAGAGAGAACATGAAGGAATCAAAATCAACCTACTGACCTGTTTCGATGAAAATAAGAAGAAACCCTAAAAAATAAACCGAAAAGGAGAAGAGGAGAGGAGAGTGGCTGCTAGGGTTTGGATTGGTGAATCAGTGAAAGGGTTTAGGGTTTACGACCCATTATATAGACTATGGAAAGACATCTTGGATCTTGGACCGGGTTGATATCAACAAACACCGACCCACCCGCCCGTGTCCAACCCGACTACGGACTTAAAATGTTCGACCCAACTGTTGATCGGATTAATTTATTCACCATTAATACTAGATTATGTAGCAATCATAAAGGGCTTATATAAACATGAGTAGTATGTAAAAGAACTTAAAATTTATAATTATTTATCGTAAAATTATGTTTCAAAATTAATATATATAATTATAGGCAAATTTCTTAAAACAGAAGAAAATTATGATTAACAAAAGTTATCATCTTAATTTATTTATTGTTAGTTAGAATTTTTAACAAAACAAACATGTACATTGTATGACAATATAGAATTACATAAATAAAAGCATTTATAACAAAGTAATTGTTTATTTTATAAAAATAATCACACATTAGTTTTAGGATTTAAAATGGGACGAGTTTTATTCGAAATTTGAGTGATCCGAATCCGAATTTAACGGGTTTGGTTCCTTCAAATATATTCGAATTAAAATATGGTTTGAATATGGGTTGATGTCCCTTGATCCGAGTCGAATCCAGGTTAGATCCGAATTCATCCATATATCTGTCAAGATTTGAATGATATGTTACTTTGCAAGTTGAATTTTTATTTTTTTCATTAACTAACAATAATTGGGTTCATTTTAGTAATTTTAGTTTAAATAACCTTAAACGATTAATTTGATTGTATCGGATCCGGATACGAATGTAATGAAAGTAAATTGTTTGAATATAATTTTAGCTATTGGGATTCGAGTCGGATTTAGGTAAAAATTTCGGATATGAATATAAACGTACTCATATTCGACTTGAACTAAATCTGTTTCAAAGTCTTAATTAGTTTAGATATATATAGAAACAAAAATATATATACTAATTAAATGTGAGAAGCTAAGACATAAGAAATATTTTTAAATTATAGTCATATTAAATTTGGGTTCAGGCAAATTAGATTGCCCAAACCCATCCAATTTAAGTCGGGCATTTTTTTTTGTTGCTCAAGACTAAAGCCAAGTTAATTATGCCTAGACCTGACCCAAGGTCGGGTTCAACCCATCAGGTTTGGATTTGACCCACCCAAGTTGCAGCCCTATTGTAAGCTTCGAGCTTGTGACTTAGGGAACTTCTATTGTACCACACTGCATTTTACTTATAACACACTAATTTATTAGGCTATGTAATCAAATAAGATTGGTTAAGAAAACAACCAAAAAATTTTATAGCTTTTCAAAAAAAGAAAAAAAATCCAAACTGTAAGATCCTAACATATGATCAAATCACGAAATAATAAAAATATGAATAAGATAAAAGAAAACAACCAAGAATTTTATAACTTTTCAACAACAAAAAAATCCAAACTACAAGATCCTAACGTATGATCAAATCACAAAATAATAAAAATAAAAATATTAATAAGATTGGATCAACTTGAGGTGGGTAGTGTCCTAAATCCAAAAGTATTCAATTAATATTTTTCATTGATTTTTAAATCACAATATTTGTACATAAAATCATAAAATCAACTAATCATAATTCAATGCTAGATTCATTTCTCTCTAAATCTAATAAGATCTTATCCTAATCCAAGTCTCTAAATTGAATAATAATTTTATTATTATATTTTGTAACATATCTTACTATTGTACCGATGTACTCTTTGTTCCTAATAATTAAGTATATAGCATCCAACTCTTAAAATCGACATTTTCCTCAAGGTCAAAAACTTATGAATCTCAAATGACATTGGACACAATTACATCCCTCTTAACAAGTGCTTTGTAGGTTTCTTGCCTCTTGAAGATAATAATGATATCCTCACAAATAACATTTGGGATTTTTGTGTCTTGGACCTTTTACAAAACAATTGGTTTGATTACATGTACGTCAAAATTAATTAGGAACGTAAATCGATTGCCTCTTGTTTTTCAAAATTATCAACTAGGCGAATGTTGCCCTTATTCATATCATATTCGGGTTTTTTTTTTTTTTTTTTTCTTTTTTTTTTATCTTCAGTAGTTTTGTGAATTTTTTACTCTTCTAATTGTAGGCACCCCATGTTGCGTTCACTAAAATTCGCAATTCACCACACCCTAGTTGTTGAGGATTCCAAATGATGAATGAGAATCAAAAGCTTGCACGATAACTCTTGGATCTCTTCTCAAGCCTTCAAATCCTTGTTTAAATGATCTGCTAACTTTCCAAAACCTGGAAACCACACCTCTAGTCCAAATTGACAAAATCTCAAAATTTGTCAATTTTTTCAAAAACCACAAAATTACCCTTAATATCAAAATATACTTAGAAACCACATTACGCATTGGAAAACACTTGTAGGACACAAAAATTAGCACTCCGAGATAAATAAAATGTTTCACCAAACTCCCCAGGACGTGACAAAATTATCAAAATACCCCTACCTAGTGACTCCGATTTTGACAGACTTTAAATGTTTGCATTTAATTAAATCCAACTTCAATATCAAACTCAGAACACCTAAAAATCCTAATATATATATATATATATATATATATATATTTTCAAAACATCTTCAAAATTTGTCACACATAATGTTTGACTTCTACCCACAAATACCTCTAATCCATATTCGCAACACACAATCAAACTCTACACATAATTTCTCATACACTCAAGCAACTCACTTGCCTTTATCACCATCTCTCCTTCTCTTAGACGACCCCAAATCACCTTTCCTTTCTTACATCTAACCAATAATCCACCTTACCACACCTTATCAAATCATTTTACATTTTGTATATGAATTAGCCCAACACTAAACACTCCTCTCCTCCAAAGCCATTTTTTTTGTCTTATATGGGTTAAAAGTTTATAAACGAGTTGATTTTTTGTGAGAATGATCGAGGAGGTTGTAGACACCCCATTTTGACATTTGTCCAATTCGACAATTCGTCAGTCGACAGTTGTGGATTCCTAATGATGAGCATAAAAGAATTCGAAGGCTTGTGAGTACTGCTTGATTCCTTCTATTTCTAGTCTTTTCATCCCCCCTATTCGTCACGAATCGACATAGAAATTTACACACGCTTAGGATCGCTACATCTTATGCCCGACTTAACAAGTATGTACGTATAGGTTCGCTACACAGTTCGATAAGTTAGAGACCTCACTTCACTAGGAAAATATGACTTTGAGACTTAGAAATAATCACGCAGGAATTGAAAGAAACCTCACGCTAAAATTTGTAAAAAACTATAAAAATCACCAAAATGATGAAAATACCCCTTATAAATTTTGGACCTCCGAAAAATCTCGAAAGTACCTCCATTGCACTCAGAATGTGATTTCGAGTCTAACGGGACCCAAATCGATGAAACCAGAGAAATTCAAGAAAATCATATAAAAATCATCAAAATGACGAAAATACCCCTCATAAATTTTAGACCCCCGAAAAATCTCGAAAGTACCTCCATTGCACTCAGAATGTGATTTCAAGTCTAATGGGACCCAAATTGATGAAAACAAAGAAATTCAAGAAAAATCGTTAAAAATCGTAGAAATGACCAAAATGCCCCTCAATATCCAACTCTAACACAGAGATCTTGATAAAATTCAAATTGAAAATTAAACGAAAATTTAACTAAGATTTAATTAAAATCTAAAAATTTAAAATCAATTTAAAATCAAAAAATCAAATTAAATTTCAATTAAAATACAAAATAAAAATTACATTTAATTTAAAAATTATGAAATCGATTATCAAAATCAAAATCGAATTGAAAATCAAGTTAAAAATCATCCAACTAATCAAAATGCAAAATTGAATTAAAATTTTAAAATCAATCAATCAAATCGATCAATCAAAGTGCAGTCAATAAATTAAAATACATTCGATCAAATCAAGATCCAATTAACCGACCAATTAAAATTTAAAGTCAATTTAAAATTAAAAATTAAAATTAATCAATCCGTTCAAAATTTAAATTAAAAATTAAACAATTAAAACTCAAATTAAAATCAAATTGAAAATCACTCAACCAATTAAAATGTAAAAATAAAATTAAAATCGAATCATCAACCAATCAAAATAAAATCACATCGACCAACAACCAATAATAAAAATTAAAATCAAATTGAAATTAATTAAACGATTAAAATTTAAAATCAAACACAAATTCAAATTTAATTTAAAACATCAAATTAAAATTCGAATCAAAATATCGACGCAAATAGAAATTTAATCGAAATCAACCAATTGAAATTCAATTCAAAATAAATTTAAAATAAACCAATCACAACTCAATGACGGTAGGCTATCGTAGTACGAGTAGCATAGGATTCCTACCCCCATTCTTAAAAAAAAAAAAAAAAGAGAAAAACGTGGGCACTCCTTCTTCCCCAACGACTTCTTCTTCTCCACCTTTTCCAACGAACCTCTCTACCTCACGTCTTCAGCCCTCTCTCCCTCTTTCTTCCCACTCTCTCCCTCTCTCACGTTTTGATGAGGAATGCCATTATAAAACAAAGGGAAGCAACGAATGGAGGGAGGATTTTTTTGGGGCTGCCTTCAATAAAAGAAAAAAACTGCTTCATCATTTTTTTCCACATCTTCTTCTCTATTGTTTTCAACCCTCTCTGCAGCTCTCTAAACAGCCTACCATCCCACATCTTTCTCCCATTGTCCTCAGCTCTCTCTGCAACTCTCCAAACAGCACACCTTGCTGCATCCATCTCCATTAAAGCACACACAGTCCACCTTCTCCATTAATTTATAGCTCTCCATTCACCCCTTCCACCACGTTTTTTACAGTCCTTCACATACTTTTTCCATCACATTTTTACAGCCCTTCACTCACCCATTCATCACGTTTTTACAACCCTTCACCATCCTTTTCCATCACATTTTTTACAGCCCCATTCACCATTATTTTCAGCATCATCAACACCTCCATTAACAGCCCCATTTATCATTCCATTTACCAAAATAACACCATCATCTCCCTCAGCTGACATACATTCTGCCCTTCAAATTTTTTTTTTCTTCTTTCTTCCATCATTGAACCTACAACACAACTCTTATCATCGAAATCCCAACTCTCTCTCAAGTTTTGCCTAGTTAAGTGTTCTCCATTGTTGGTAAGAACACATCTTTCTCTACCCTCGTCTCTTAGATCTCTATAGCAACGAGTGTTCACGAGTCTTCGAGTCCCGCCTGAAGGAATCAATCCGCTATTCTTAGGTAATTCCATTTTTATTCTTTTTAATTATTATTATTATGATTTTTTTTTTTGCTAGACTTGCTTCCCTCTTGTTTTATTATTATTATTATTTCTTGATTTTGCTTTTTTTTTAATATACTTAAGTTAATTCACTGTTTTTAAGGTATACATGGCACTAATGGCAACTTGTAAGTTTTCGAAATATTAATGGATCGATTCATCTATCTTTAGATTGATTGAATTAAATTACATATATCAAGTTGGTGAATCGGCTCATTGGGTATTTATATTATCAAGTAGATTCATCGATTTTTTTAGCAATTCGCAAATATTGGTGTTGATTAACTCATGAATTTTTTAATATACGAAAAATTAAAAAATCGATTTTTTTTAATTCACTTATATCAAATTAGGTTAACTCATTAATATTGGTATTGATCAACTCATGAATTTTTGAATACACGACAAATTAAGAAATCGATTTTCTCAATGAAAATCAACGAGTCAACTCACTGATTTTTCACGTGCATTGGAAACCAAAATTTCCTATGAAATTAAACAATGAGTTGACTCACTGATTTTAATATGCATAGCAATTCAAAAATCAAATCTCTTTAATCAATAAATGTGTGAGTTAACTCACTGATTTTAGGACGCACGTGGCAATTCAAAAATTAAATTTCTTTGGTTAAAAATGTGTGGGTTGACTCACTGATTTTAATACACGTGGTATTTCAAAAATCGAGTTTCTTTGATAAAAAAAAAATCTTTGAGTCAACTCGTTGATTTTAATACACGTGGCATTTCAAAAAGCGAGTTTCTTTGATAAAAAATTGTGAGTTGACTCATAGATTCTAATACACGTGACATTTCAAAAATCGAATTTCTTTGATAAATGTTGATAGATTTATTTGATATGCACATGACAATTCAAAAATTCAATCTTTTTGATCAATAATGTGTGAGTTAACTCATTAATTTCGATGCACGTGACAATTAAAAAATTTTCTTCAATTAAAATTATCGAGTTAAATCACTGAGTTTGTGTACATTGAAAATTTAAAGTTGAATTTTTCCACGAAATGGACGCATGAGTCGATTAACTGATTTTTGTATGCATTGGATATTTCAAATTGAGATTTTCTATAAAATCGGGCATGTGAGTTGACTCATTGATTTTAATACACGCGACATTTCAAATATCAAGATTTATTTGATAAAAAAATTTATGGATTCAAAAACCCACTGAATTTAATGCACGTGACGGTTCAAAAATCGAATCTCTTTGATAAAATGTCGTCAATGAGCCAATTCACTAATTTTATATATGTGACATTGAAAATCGATTTCATATTATTCAAAGTATGGTCGAATTAATCCATTAATTTTGGTGCCATGTAAGCCTTATTAAATTATGGATTTTCTTTATACGAAATTCGAGAAACAATGTAATTATTTTAGCAATAGGATTTGTTTAGTAAATCCGATGTAATTTGATGATGATTGGACCCTAGTTTGATTTTTAGTCTTTGAATGTTGACCGTAAGATATTTTTGGATCATAGTAGAGACTGATCATCTTGATCAGGCGGGTTTGGTTCCTAACACCTTCCGAAACTCGTAACCTGACCCCTTACCCATCTCTTTGATCCGTGGACTGACCCATGTCCATTTGGAGTTAATTTTGGTTCCTAGACCTAAACTAGGTGGCGACTCCTGATTCTTTAAAAAATTCTCGAGATACATAATCGGACCACCATCCACTATAAAGCGGACCGACCGGGGTCGAGACAATTTCAAAGGTCATCCTCACAAAAGATCAGTCCATTCCAAAATTTCTAACCCCTTCAAAACAAGTTCTATAATCATAAATCATCATTTTATTTTATAAACCACTTTTGATAGGGTTAGAAGTTCGGAATGAACTAATTTTTTGTGAGGATTATCTCTTCACCATATAGAACATAATCACTAAACAATCAACCCATTCCAAAACATTTAACCCATAGAAGACAAAAAAAAAAAGTTAGATATGGTATAGGGCACCAATAATTTAAGTGCTTATAACCCTACCCCTTTCCAAACACTCAACCCACTCACTCTCATTTCTCACCATCTCCCCTTCCCTTATACCCCCAAATCACCTTACCTTGCTTACATCTAACTAATACTTCACCTTATCAAATCATTTTACATTTTTTTATATGAATTAGACCAACATTAAACACCCCTCTGCTCTATTACCAATTATTTCTTTCATTTCTATTTTTTTTTCTTTTCTTTTAAAGTAAAATGGATTAAGGCAAATCCCAACCAAGAATAACAATCTACATCTTTACGAACACCTTCCCTTCTTATACCTAGTAATGTCTTAAAATTTTATTTCGTAAACTACATAAGGACACTCGTATCTCGAAGAAATCAAATGGTGATATTTTGAGAAAAATTTCGAAAGAGGAATTTAGAGTAAAACACTTGGATATTATTCCGATCATTTTTAACGGAAATCGATTCTGCCACTGGATTTAAAGAGGTCGAAATATATATTTTAGCCTGTAAACAAGTTCGAATTCGAGTTCGGATGAAAAAATTATAAAATCCTCAAATTTCGTGTTGAATGGGACCTAAAATAGTAAATTTTTTGTTAGAGCGATAATCAAAAAAATTCGACGGCACCATTAGGTATGCAACAAAAAATTATTCAAAATGAAATACTCATTTTTCATTTTTCAAGTCCGAATAGTTGGGTCATCATCGAAAATAGAAACAAGTAGAAAATGTCAAAAATGCCCTTAGCCCTTGTTTAAAAGAAAGATAACTTTCTTTTATTTCATTTCTTCCCTTTCTTCTCTAAAGAATCCAAATCAGTCATTCTTCTACCCTAGGGTTTCAACCCATTCTTGACAAGATCCTTTTCAAATCAAGTCCGAGTTGAACCTCGATGAAGAAAGCAAAGTCGTCAGCGTTGTCGAGCTCTACGTGCTCACCCTATCCAACCTCCATTTCCTTTTCGTTCTCTTGGCTTCTCACCAAAAATCAACAAAGGGATTTTGATTCTACCCACCTAGAAACTTACCCATTTAAAAGAAGGGTCGTCCATCATCATAAGAGGAGGAAGAACATCTTCATCGAGGGTTTCGCAACCAACCCAATTTGTTTGATACTCAAGTTCAACCGAATTCAAAGTTCCAAACCGTCGATCCTTAATTTCTAAGCTAGCTTATCATGTCCAACAACCACAAGAGTAAGGGACTCTCAATTCTTTTTAATAATCGTAGATTTCGAAAATGTGCATTTAGGGATGTTTCGAAAATTATTTTGTGTTTTAAAAATTATAGAATATTGTTGTAATTGTTTCAAATTCATGCTAGAACTATGTATTTGATGTATTTTATCATGATTTAAATATTTTATCCGTGGGTGGGTTATTAAAAATCGAAAACGAGTGAAAAAATCGAAGAAACGATGAAAAAAATGAAAAAAATCGACATTTTCAATGTTCTGACGGTTCCACTGTGAGCCATTTTCAACTCCAAAAAGTGCCCGAAAAGTTTTTCTGATATTTTTTTTGGATTCCTCATACTTTTAACATGCCAAAACCACTACTTATGGCCCCCGTAACTCTTTCAAATGAGCCAAAAAGAAAAATAAACAAATTTTTGTTAAAACGGGAATGTTTCAAAATTCGTGTGATATCTTTTGCAATACATTGAATTAAGTTACAAAAATTACATGACTTTTCTCATGTTTTCGAGGGCCTTTATTTACAAAAATTCATTTTCAATTTCGACAACTTTGAAAAATCGAGTTTCCGACACTTAACCAAAATTTCACAAACTATTTCAATTTTGGTAGTTTGCCTTCACATACTTATTGGGATCCTGTTTTAACAAAAAATTGATAGTTTTTCAATTGAATGATCAAAGTGGATTTCAAAGCTTGATAAAGAAAGATTTAGTTTGAAAAGTTGAGAAGTGAAAACACGACAGAATGAGAAAGGGATGAATCGGTAAAATGTCAGAATCACACCGAGGGGTGATGCCTGTATTTTACATTGTATGTTGTGTGTTGGTTGGTGAAAGGATATCCAGGGATAATGAATGGTTGCATGTTTATTCAAATTTTTGTTGGCGCAGAGGCTCCGATTACTGTTATTTATTTTAGGCCGGGAGGCCACAGTTGCATGATAGGAAACTGAATATCCATTCTCAACCTTGTTGTGTTAATTTCTACTTTGATTTAAAATAAAAATGATATATATATACGTAACTATTTTGTGAGCTGTTAAAGAGTTTGTGAATGCCTGAAGGGATAGTACATCATATCATCCAGAGTGGTGTATTATCCTAGGATGTACGGTAAGAACCACCAAGCTCATATGTGGTATGAGACGCGTATGAGAGTAGAGTCACAATTGGAATCCGGGTCCATTCCCTTCTATCTTTACCAGTGAACGTGTATTATAAAGGTGGTTGTATATGAATGGAGTTGTTTACTGACAGATCGAACAGAAACCCATTGCTTACGGTCACGTCAAAAGGCCAACCTGAGCTGGATAAATGGTTTGGCAAGTGTGGTAAACAACGACCAGCCACAAAATCAGGAGCTACAATTTTATTGATGAATCCAGTCATGAATTCCAACTCTCTAATTCTATTGCTCCACCATTATGTATTATGTACTTGTCGCTTTATTTTGAATTATAAACAGAAAAGCATATCTACTATTTTAATGTTATTATTTAGATTTTTATAAAACGAAAATGTATAATAAGTACTAACGAGTGATGATATGTGATTATTTTAAAATGTTTAGCTACTCATCCCTGACTATATGTACCAGTTAATCATATTTATTTTGTAAAGATTTTCATGTGTTAAAATGTTCAATATGCTTACTCGATCATGTTTAGGAGAGGTTATTAGTAGGAATTGGTTGTGGACTTACTAGGTAACTATCGTTACTCAGCCTTTACTTCCATTATTTTTTTTTAACTTCAGAGCTTGCAGTCGGAGAAGTAGTCGAGTGAGGATCATCTGGTGGGTCATACCGACTACCAGGGTCCGTTATCTAGTGAGCATTGGGATTACATCCACTAGGAGTATGTTCGTCCCAAGAAATGTATATAGTTTTTGGGTTGAGTAATTAGATTCATGTTAAAGTGAAAACCTTTTTGTAATCCTGTATATTGTAAACTTCCGCACTCTGATATACTTACGTGTTAGATATTTTCAGTCTTCCACTGTTATTTTTCTGTTTCCTTTTTATATAGTCAGAATTTGTGGTATATTAGATTACAATGTTTTCGAGTTCCGTAGAACGATAACATGAGTAGGGGGAGCCATGTCCGAATTTCGAGGTGGTCTTGGGATTTGTGTTAGCGTTTGGCGGGACACCACAACCCAAAACATAAGTTTCTCCAAATTGAAAAAAAAAAAAAACAAACTCTCATATGTCTTAAACTATAGGATATTGTTACTCATCCTCAGGGACCTGTTCAGAATACTCTTATTCATAAATTAGCTCTTTAACAATCATACAATCTAAAATGGTGAATGGAAGGGTGAGTAACGGGGAGTTACTCAGTAGAAAATATATCGTTTTAACATCTAGTCATAACGTGCAACGTAAACTCATGCTAACATTTAAGTAAATACATGTTTTATCATAACATAACATTCGAATAAAAACTAAATAAAAAATAGTAAACATTTGGAATAGTCATCTATATATTAGTTATATCATGCTTTAGAATTTCTAAAGTAAAACATCTATCAATATTGCATCACAAAATATAAAAAAATACATAATACAAACATGACGGTCTAATCGACAAGAGAGTTGCGGAATACGTCGATATAATTATTTCTGCTATGAAAAATCGATATTCTAATGTTTAACTTCCGATATAGAATCCCATCGTTCTTATCTGATATAGTGACCAATTTAGCATACCATAGTTGGGTAACCATTTATTCAACTTAAATTTGTCGTTGACCAAGAACCCAATAATAATTTCAATTAACGGTGAGGCCGACCATTTGATGACTATAGACTCTTAGTGATCACCAACTTGTCCAAGAGAGACTCTCCGTGTAGAAGCTTATCAAAAGGCAATACATGTGAATCTCGATTGTCTCTACATTAGATAAAGTAGGGGCGCAACTTGATTTGATTCAAACCAAGAACCGAACCAAACCGAAAGCTTTATTCCATTTAATTAACTTTTGTATTCTTAATAATCCCTAGACCTAATCTCACATGTATAATGTTATTGAAATACCTAAACTACCTTTTTTTTAATATCATATTCTTCACATAGTTAGGTTTTCCAACAAAGATTGTGATAATTTCGACGATCGTTTATAATTTTTGATCATGAATGACGAATGAAGAATGATATTATCTTAATTTTGAACATATGGACTTATTTTTTTTATTTATTTATTTCGATGATTTATTATAATAAAAAAAATGAAGAACAAAGTTGAGATTTGAATTTTTTTTTAATGATTACATCGTAACTTTTGATTTGCAATCACGATTTATGCATTTTGGGTATTTCGAGGAGATTTCCCAAATATCGAAGTTGGAGAAAAAAAAAGTGTAAATCTAGTTCACAATACAACTTTGAGTTCACCATTTAATTAGTGTCAAGTTCAACGATTTTTTCTTATTAAAATATTATTGAACTTGATGGTAATTAAATAAAAAGTGGTGACTCGATACTTAGTATTGTGTTCACTACTTGTTAACTTAGTGCCGAGTTCACCCCTTTTTATTTAATTACTGTCGAATTTGACAATATTTTCATAAGAAAAAATTTGTCAAACTCGATAGTAATTAAATGGTGAACTAGACAATGGAAAGTGGTGAACTTGACATTGTAAATGTGGATTAGATTTGTTATTTTATTTTATTTTTTTTTCTTTCTATTTTTTTTTAACTTCGATACTGGGTAAATCTCCTCGAAACACCCAAAATACATAAATCATAGTCGCAAATAAAAAATTACAACTTAATCATAAAAAAATTCGAATCTCAACTTCATTTTTTTTATATATAAATCAATGAAATAAATAAAAAAAATACTTCTAAATGTTCAAAATTAAGAGAATATCATACTTCATTCGTCATTCATGATCAAAGATTGTCAGAAATGATCGCAATTACCGTTGAAAAACCTAATTATGTGAAGAAGATGAAAAAATGGTAGTTTGGGTATTTCAACGACCTTATATAGGTGAGATGAGATCCAAGGGCTGTTAAAAAAAAGAAAAGTTACTAAATGGACTAGTAAGAGACCGCCCACAACTTAGGGACTATTTAGAAAAAAATCCCTCCGTCAGGTCTTTTAAGTAGTTTTTCCTACATTTAACCCAATACTCCACCTCTTACTACACCTCATATAAACCACATTACATTTCTTACATGAAGTAACCCAACACTCAACAACCATCTCCCCTATTCCTTATCATTTATTTATTTATTTATTTTTCTAAGGTAAAATGGTTGAGCAAACCCCAACCAGGAATAGTAAACCACATCCTTAATTAGGAACATCTTTCCCCTTTTTATCCTCCACACCAAGATCTCTATAATATTATAGTTATATGCAAACTTCACTTATAACAAGACTAGCTAATTTGTCAACATTTGGATTAGTCTTTCTATATACATGGACAAAACTAATATTCCAAAAAAAAGTTTGGCCTACTTCCTAATGCTTGTAATCATGCATCTTGATAACCCCCAAGCCATGTGAAGGCCTCATAATCCAACAAGAATTAGAATCTACTCTTATTCAAAATCATATCAGACCGACTCAGAGAGAAAACAAGAGTTTGTCATCAATCACAACAAGGTCTCTCTCTCTCATTTTGATTATGATTAAGCAGAGATTGATCGATTGGTTCACGCATGTTTCCACTAAAGACATTTTGATTGATTTTTTTCTTTGGATGGATCATTTTTAACTTTTAGGATATGGATTGAAAATGTGAGTTGCTCATTTTGTCTTTTACATACAAATTACAAAGAAGGAGGAGATTAACACTTCTCTTTGAATATGTTAGATTCATGTATCAAAAATTAGAGGCCATGTTTAGTATTTTATTATTAATTTTTTGAATCATGCTAAAGTGACTTCATTTCGCACTTTCTTGACATGGAAGTCCAAATTGAGGCCACTTCAACATTATTCTATTTTTTTTAGTCGTGTTGGAGTGACCTCAAGATTGTATCTCATAACGCACATCTTGACGATGAAAAGTGTGTGGGAAGCATAGATTTTTTTTTGACTCATATCTCGATGAAAAACATCTATGGTTCCTACACACTTTCACATCAAGATGTGCGATATGAGGAACAATCTTGAGGTCACTTCAGCATTATTATTTTTTCTGTTATTAAAGTGGTGTACTTAGGTCAATGATAGTGCAAATAAAGGAGATTATTGACTAGGTAGTTGAATAATTGGACCCGTTAACAAGTTTTATTTGATTCTGGATTGCAAAAATCTGAATTAAAATTCGACCAAAAATTCGATAAATGAAAAATATGCAGCATATGCTTCATACATGTATTATCTGTTTCATTTAAAAAATTCGATGATGATGATGATAAAATTGATGATGTTAATGGTAAAGGTGATAGTAATAATGATGGTGGTGATAATGAGGCCATTGAGGTTGTTGTTTCATTGATTTTTAAAAGAAGACCAAAGTCAAGGGACAAATCATCAATTTAGAAAATTAAGGTGCAATCTTAAATAAATAGAGAGTGCTGTGTCATTATTAAAAAAAATAAAAAATAGGGACATTTGTCAAGTAAAAAGGTGGATTTTTTCAAAATTTTGAAGCATAGCCGCTTCAAAGTCGACTTGTGTTACACGTCACAACTTACAAGTTTACACTTTGCAACATACAACAAGTTATAATAATATTTTTTTTTCTACTGAGTTTTATAAAAATTCGTAAAAATCGTAAAAAAAACACATTTTATTCTTTTCAAATTTAAAATCCGTGAATTATTTAGAATAATTCTATAATCCAAAGAATAATATTTTCATAAAAAAAAAAAAAAAAAAATCGTGAAAATTCCAAAAATTAAACGGGACATTACTAACCAGTTTCGAGGCCACGTGTCCAACCATGAAATGATAAAAACTCGTCTAAGTTGAATAGACGATCTAGATCGCAGATCAATTATGGTCCCACATATGAACGGTCAATATGAATTTAAACACGGAATTTATCATAGAGCACTGTACCTCTTTATCAATTTTGAGATAGCGTTTTTTCTTTTTCACCCGCGTATCCAATTTCCAACAAGAAACTACCCTTCTTCCTCAAAACCGAATCAGACCGACTGACAGAGGAAACGAGGGTTTCTTGTCGATCACATCAAGGTATCTCTCTCTCTCTCTCTTGATTTTTATTTAACAGAGATTGATCGATCGGTTCGCGCATGTTTCCGCTAAATATATTTCGATCGATTCTCGCTTTGGAAGGGGTTTTTTTTTTTTTTTTTAATATATGGGGTGCGGATTGAGTTTCTCTTTTTTCATTTTAATCTTATTTATTTCCCAGAGATTAGAGCTCTTTTTTATGATTCGTTTTTAGTACTCTTTATTTTATTTTTTGATTTCTTTTCTGTAGAATTACTGTTGGATTTGTTATTGTTTCTTATGTTGAGGAGTTCTTATCATGGATCTGTAGATACTTCCAAATTTTCTTCTAATTAAGTATTTCAAGAGATTAGGTTCATGATCTTAATCTTAGTTAGTAGTTCGGTGTACCGCAGAAATCCAATATTGGATTAAATTACTAGGAAAATTCATTTATTTGTTTGTTAAAAAAATTAGCAATTTTTTTTTTTTTTTTTTATAGAAATAGTTTAGGTATAAATGAAATACTTGCGAAGATGAATATTTCCGTCCGATTTCTTTCAAAGACAATAAGAACATATGAACTATGAATATTGTACTCAAGTGTTTGTGTTCCAAAAACCTTACATTCTTAATTTGTGCAATTTTTTTTTTTCCAACTAAGAATAACCCATTTCTAACTTTTGGGTTATCATATCTAATATTTTCATTTGAGCTTAGTAATGGGTTTAGATGGGCAGTAACCGTCTGAGTACAATGAAGTATATTTGCATCTCTTCTATAATCAAATAATTCATATAATTTTGTATACTTTATTTGGCCATTATCACATCGGTGGTTCAAAGTCTCTTTTGACTTTTACATTGCTTACAATAATTACCGTACAGTGATACCATCAATTATATGAACTACTTTGATAATAGGTTCCAATTTCGATGTTATATCTATAATACCCTCACTTAAAGACTGATTTTCATGTCATTTTTTGATGATCAATATATTTTTTATATTGAAAATGATTTTTGTCAGAT